>NW_004443944.1:8447268-8547298 GCF_000243295.1 Trichechus manatus latirostris
GTAAGGATATTGTTGATGTGTTGTGAGATTGTTAACCATTGTCATAGGGCAACATTTGTAGTAACTTTTAAATGAGAAACTATTTTGTTCTGTAAGTCTTCATCTTAAGTGAGAATAACAGCACAGTTGGAAGAGTGTTGTCAATGTCACTGAACTGTGCATGTAGACATTTTTGAAATGGTGTATCTTTGGCTGTGTGTATTTTCACCAAAGGTTGAGAAGTTAGAGGGTTGATATGTTGTGGGGTTGTTAACCAATGTCATAAAACAACGTGTACTACCGTTTCATGAGAAACTATTTGTTCTGTAAGCCTTCACCTGAAGTACAATAAAAAAATAAATAAAATCATAAAAAACCAGCTTAAAAAAAAAATGAGACGATAGTAATGTCTTGTTGTTGTTAGTTGTCATCAAGTTAATTTCGACTGATGGCGACCCCATGAGTGCAGAGCAGAACTGTGCTCCGTAGAGTTTTCAAGACTGTGACCTTTCAGAAGCAGATTGCCAGGACTTACTTCTGAGGTGCCTCAGGGTGGGTTTGAACCACCAACCTTTTGGTTAGTAGCACTTAACCATTGTGCCACCCGGGGACCCCTTTCTGGGAATATTGCTGTTGTGTGCCGTTGAGTAGAGTCCAACTCATAGTGACCCTGTATGACAGAGTAGAACTGCCTTCTAAGGTTTTCTTGGCTGTAACCTTTATGGAAGCAGATTGCCAGGTCTTTTTTTCTAAGGAGCTGCTGGTGTTTTTGAACTGCTGATTTTTCAGTTAGCAACCAAGCGCTTCGCCATTGCACCATCAGGGCACTATTCAATTTATATAAGCACTTCTGTATCTCTAAACCAATAGGAATAAAGCTCTTTGACGGAAGCAATAGCTTAAGGAAGTCAAATGTTGGGATGTGGTTAGACCTCGTAAGAACCAGACCTAGGCGGTGGAATCATTGGAGATCTGGCAGTTATTCCAGTCCCCTCTGATTTCTCTGCATATCCACCTCATTCTTTCATCTCTCCTGCCTAGCTTTCTTGGCTACTCCATGAACATGGCATGACTGGCTGTTCCTAAATTTTGCAAGTTTATCCCACTTCATTTCCAGCCACCCTTAGCAGTGTGATTGGCTATGTCTGATTGCCAACTCCAGATTCCCGAGAGGGAGAATCTGATTGGACAAGGTGTACACCCTGGTAGAGAAAGGGGGCCTTGTGGGTGAGATACTTTTTAGAGAAAAGAGATCTCTTCTTGAAAGACCCCCTACACTGTATTTCATTTTTAGTATTATCCCCATTTTACAGATGAGGAAATTGAGACTCAGTTTACCTGGCCCAAGGTCACATAACCACATCTATCTTTTTCTTTTCCTGCATGAAGATTGTTGTGAGGGAATGATTTTATTTTGTATATAAATTGGTGCCGTTCATATTGCAGCTATTTTTAAGGAAGGGAGTTATCAACCAAGATGCATTGTTTAGCAAAAATCTTTTTACTTCGTAATTTTGTCAAAAAGAGACACTCTCTCTAAAAATAAAGTAAGCGTAAATGAGAGTAAATTTTTAGTAGCAAAGAGAATGATTCCTAAAATAATCTAGAGCAGCTATGTAATCACCAAGCTCTCTGGCATTTCTGCATTAAGAAAAAAAAAATTAACTGTAAGGAATGGACAAGGAAGGAATAAAAGTTCTTTACAGATGTCAAAGCCACCCTGTTGGCCGGAAGTTCAAGGCACCCCAAGGTCTTTTATGAGGTACAAGCTACTTGAAAGCAAACCAAAACTTGAGCTAAGCATGAACTTGGGCTGTTAGGAAGAAAGTGAAAGGGAAGCCAGGAATTCTGGAAGCTGTTGTAAGTTCAAAGCAGGGCTCTCAATCAAGTTTCAGGCACTTGCCAAGTGGCAAAGAATGGAGAGTCAAGTTCACAGATGGAGAATATTGTGGGTGAGTGTAAGGAGCCATCAGAACTCTTGTTTGAGTAGCACTAATTAGTGAGGAATTTCTCTCTCGCTGAGTTCTGTGCTCTGGGATAGTAGAGCTTTGAACTCTGGGTGTGTGTGTATATGTGTGTGTAAATTTCCCAACAAAACTTCGTCTGAATCTGAGGGAAGGAGAAAAAAAGATCTCTTACTCAATTTCATTCCTCTCAACTTCAGATCTGACTTTTCTTACAATTTTCTACCTCTTGTTAAACCAATTAATTGTGGGTTTTTTTTTTTCCTGAAGTCAGCTTTGAGACCTTCCAAACTTGATGACAAGTCCCAGCCTCTAGAATAGACTGTAATTTTGATTTTTTTTCATTTTGGTGAAAGTATACACAGCCAAAGATATACCATGTCAACAATTTTTACATGTACAATTCAGTGACATTGGTTACGTTCTTTAAGTTGTGCTATCTTTGTGAGATCAAATTAACACTGTATTTTGATTTTTTTAAAAATTAAGTGGAAATGATGAACGGGATGGTAGTTTCAAGAAGTATGAGACAGGGAGGGTGTAAATGGTTTCATGAGTCTTTTCGTTCCTACGAAATGAATGCTCGAGCAACATTCAGACATTGTCCTCTCCACCTTCAGCCATCTGTCTGGAATCTTCACTCATCTGAATAGTCCCGTGCTCCCTGGTTGTCGGGGTTCTATGGTGGAGAGGTTGCTTGCAGTCTTCTGGCCCATTCTTTCTAGAGTCTACCAGGTTACCTTTCCAGCAAACAATAAGGGATGACTCCAAGGAGACTGCCATTTTGCATAAATAGATGTATTTCTCTTGGTCAGTTTTTGGAGACAAAAAAAGGAGCACTGGTTGTGCAAATGGTTAAGTGCTTGGCTGCTAACCGAAAGGTTGGTGTTTCGAACCCACCCAGTGGCTCCATGAGAGAAAAACCTGGTGATCTGCTTCCGTGAAGATTACAGCCTAGAAAACCTTATGGGGAAGTTCTGCTCCATCACATGGGGTCATCATGAGTTGGAAATGACTCAATGGTACCTAACAACAACAACAACATATATAAAAGAGTTAAAAGAAAGATCTCATAGCAGTGAGTATAAACTCCCTTAGTACATACGTGCAGGTAGGATGACCTTGGTCTACCTTGCTTAAGAATAATGATGTTCTTATAGTAGTCTTGTTTTTTCTTATGAGAAGGGAAAATCCTTACATGTTGGTGCCATGATAAGACCATAGAAAAATCCATCAAACAATGGCTCTATTTGCTGCTGAGGCATGAGCTGTGAACAGCAAAGAGTGTGCAGGAGGTTGGCAGGCGTGGGGTCAAGGCTCAGATGCTGGGTCTGTACTGTAGGACGTCTCTGGTCGAAGCCACTGCTGCCCCGTGGGCTGCCCTCTTGATCTTAACACCACCCTCTGGACTATGCCCCTAGCTGTGTCCCAGTTCAGTTTGCCTGAGGGGATGTCTTACAAATCAAACTTGAATGTACAGATACCTTCGGCCTCCCTTGATACGAATGGGAGCGGTTCTTCTCCTACCAGCACGCCAGAGTTCACACAGTTCCACCAGGGACCTAGTCCCTGAGAAAATTAGCTGGAATATTGGTCATACTTTGGGGGAGGATACAATTCAATTCGAAACATACTCTTTGATTTTTTAATATTAACTTTATCTTGAAGGAAAATGTTTTCTGAGTTACCGGGGGAAGAAGGCACAGGTAGAAAAATGCAAACCTCTTGGTATCAGTCAAGATGGGCCAGGCTCTGCTGTCATAACACAGAGCCCTAAATTCTCGGTGCTTAACTGAGCACAAGTTGTTCTTTCTCTCTCACTCAGGCCTCACCTCACACCCCACAAGGGCTGGCAGACCCACCTGTGTGGGGAGCGACAGCACAGGGAAGAGACTCACAGGAAGCATCACATTTGCTCGGGGACCCGTTCGGGAATGCTGGCAGAAATGGAATGGCATGCTGGGCCTTAGTCTTCCTGCGAACTTAGACAGTTTTCCATCTTTTAACCAAAATGAAAAGTTACACTTAATCTCTCCAGATGAAAATCTTGTTTTAAAAATGTTAACAGTGTGATTTCTTCTTCCCTTTTCCCTTCCATGGCTCGCTAGGCTACGAACCTATAAGCTCTAACAAACACGAGAAAAGAATTTAAAGTTGGACGGGATTTGCGTTTTTAAGTAGTTAGGGACTGTGCTGGTGATGGTTTCAAGCCTTGATTAAAATAATAGACAGAAAAGTTATCACTTCTTCTCTTGAATACATTTATATTATCCAAATGATTGTTCTGTGCTCCTTTTTCACAAGTTACAGCCACTCTGAGGGTTTGTTTTTAACGAATACACCCTGACAGCACACTTAGCACCCTGACCTAATTTGCTGTGCAATGTAGACCCTGCCTAAAAGAACTTTTTTCTTTTTGCATAACTATTAGTGCTTTGGAGCCCTGGTAGCACAGTGGTTAAGAACTTGGCTGCTCACCAAAAGGTCGGCAGCTCGAATCCACCAGCCCTCCTTGGAAACCCTGCGAGGTAGTTCTGCTTCATCCTATAGGGTCGCTATGGGTCAGAATTGACTCAACAGCAGCGGGTTTTTATTAGCACTTTGATCACCATACGTCTATCAGTTTGTTGTACTGTGGTGGCTTTGAAACACTGTGAAGTCCCTTAAAAACTAACAACTAATTAATACAGAAGGGCAATCTACTAACTTAGCAAGGACCTCAGAACATTTTTGTTGGAAGACTGATTCAGTCCTAAGTATACTATAAGTGGATAAAAACGTCTGGGAAAATGTGCATAACAGTTTGCACTCTGTATGTATTTATTGCATGATAAAATAAAGCTTATTTCCATCAACACCAAAAAATACAATGATACTGCTGTTTTGCATAATCGATATGTTTCTCTTTGGTCAATTTGTGGAGACATAATAAAGGAGCCCTGGGGGCACAAATGGTTAAGTGCTCCGTTCAAAAGGTTGGCAGTTCGAACACACCCAGTGGCTCTGCAGGACAAAGACCTGGCCATCTGCTCCCATAAAGATTACAGCCAAGAAAACCCTATGGGGCAGTTCTACTCTGTCACACAGGGTCACTATGGGTCAGAATCAACTCCATGGCACCTAATAACAGCAACATACATCAAAAAGTCAAAAAAAGAGATCTCACAGCAGCTGCTACAAACTTCCTTGGTACATACCTGCAGGTAGGATGACCTTGGTCTGCCTTGCTTAAGAATGGTGATGTTTTTCCAGTAGTTTTGTTTTTCTTTTCTTTTACATGTTGGTGCCAGGGGTTCAGGTCTCATTTTGGTAGTTTTTCTTATGTGTCCCCCAAATAAGTACCTAATTTATTTTGGATGCCTGGAATTATCCCATGTGGAATAAATGTTTAGATCAAATTCACATCTCTTGATTGATCTAACCAAAATCTTTGGAAATGCTCTTAGTTTCCTGGTGCTGCTATAACAGAAATACCACAAGTGGGTGGCTTTAAAGACAGGAAATTTATTTTCTCACAGTTCAGGAGGCTAGAAGTCCAAATCCAGGGCATCATCTCTAGGGGAAGGCTTTTTCTCTCTCTTGGCTCTGGGGGAAGGTCTTTGTCTCTTTCAGCTTCTCTTCCTCAGTTCCTTGGCGATCTTCATGTGGCATCTTCTTTCTCCCTTTTGTGCTTGCTTTTTTGTCTCGTCTGCTCTTTTTATCGCTCAGAGGTGATTAGGTTGAGGGCACATCCTACACTGATATGACCTCAAGACAACAAAGAAAACCCCATTCCCAAACAGGATAGCATCCACAGGTATGTCGTTGTTGCCGTGTGTTGTTGAGTCAATTCTGACTCACAGCGACCGTATAGGACAGAGTAGAACAGCCCAAGAGGGTTTCCTAAGCTGTAATCTTTATGAGAGAGATCACCAGGTCTTTTCTCCTTCAGAGCAGCTTGTGGGTTCTAATCACCGACCTTTCAGTTAACAACCAAGCGCTTAACCATTACGACACCCGGGATCCTTTCCACATGTATATGGATTAGGATCCCAACACATATTTTGGTGGGACACAATTAAATTCATAACATACTCTTTTTCAGTCTTCGATTTTCTAATATTAACCTCAATCTTGAAGGAAAACATTTTCTGAGTTACTGGGGGAAGGCACAGGTAGAAAAATACAAACCTCTTAGTCAAGATGGGCCAAGCTCTGCTGTCATAACACACAGCCATCAATTTTCGATGGTTTAACTCTATAGAAGTTTTTTCTCTCTCATTCAGGCCTCACATCCCATGAGGGTTGGCAGGGAACTCTGCTCCACAGAGTCATTCAGGATCCCAGGCTGATGAAGGTGCCATCATTTTATGGCCATACCATTGGGAACATGTGGCCTTCCTTGTCATGGTGGGGAAGAAAAATACAAGGACTGAGTCTGGGATTTCACTGCCTAAGCCAGAAATGACGCACATCATTTCTGCTCACACTTCACTAGTTATAGCTAGTTATATGGCCCAGGCTAATTGTAGATGGGCTGTGAAATGTAGGAGAGCAAATGGGAGGAAAACCAAAACCTGCCTTTGAACCCAAATTCTGGTTGGTGTTATTGTGATATATAGAGAGCTTACATATGATTAATCATATTGTCATTCTTTGGTCTTTGTTATTTGTTAGGTGCCATCAAGTCAGCTCCAACTCATAGTGACCTCTTGCACAACAGAACGAAATGTGGCATGGTCCTGCACCATCCTCACAGTCATTGCTGTGTTTGAGCCCATTGTTGCAGCCACTGTGTTGATCTATCTTGTTGAGGGTCTTCCTCTTTTTCACTGACCCTCTACTTTACCTAGCATGATGTCCTTCTCCAGGGATTGGTCCCTCCTGATAAACATGTCCAAAACACAGAAGACTAAGTCTCGCCATCCTCACTTCTAAGGAGCATTCTGGCTGTACTTCCTCCAGGTTAGATTAGTTTGTTCTTCTGGCAGTCCATGCATAGTATAGTCAGTACTCTTCACCAACACTGTGATTCAAATGTGTCAATTCTTCTTTGGTCGCCCTTTTTCATTGTCCAGCTTCTGTATGCATGTGAGGTGTTTGGGGTGTTATTTTTAGGGATTCAAGGTGATCATGCTGGTTATTAAGAGCCAGACTTAGACCCTGAAGCCCAGAATGTCCAATCTTCAGCCTATATTTAATACTGAAAAATTACCATCACAAAAGGCTCTGGGTGTTGTTGGCCTTCCTAGTGAAGCATGCCCTGTCAGGTTAGACCTAAGTAGAAGAGCTATTGATTAATGAAAATGAAAAGTCCATGGGTAGGACTGGTTCCTTGGATCAAACTATTTTAGCAAAAACTGGTCTCTTTCTGCCTCTTGCCAGCATATAGGCTTTATTCCAATGTTCTATGGTGGCAAGGTAGTTTCAGCAACTCCGGCTTCACCTTTGGTCAAATTCAAGTCCAACATGAAAGAGCAGTACCTTTTCCAGTAATCCTTGGGAAATTCCTGAGATTCATCCTACTGGACTGGCTCACTCAAACCACTTGGGCAAAGGGGCATGCTGATTGGCTCAGGCTGAGGTCACATGCCCCACCCTTGGGCTCACTGAGTGTAAGGACGGGGCTTGGATTCCCACTGTTGTTAGAAAAGTGAGGGGGCAAGTTATGGAGGAACACTAGGGATGTCACTCTATGGGTATTTTCAGACCTTCTCACTTACCTAAAGAAGACTCCAGGCCTACGTGCTCTGGAAGTAATCCTATATACTCTGAGACCTGCACCAAAACCTGTTAATTCAACCAGTTGGTATCTATTTACATGGGTTGAGGTCTTAGGATATAGAAGTGAGGTAGACTCAGGATCAGCCTTCACCCAGTTTATAATCTTGTTGGGAGTAAACAGGAGATGATATTACAGTGAGCTAAAAGGGGGGAGGAGGATGGGAATTGGTTGTCATGGCAACTTTCTATCACGCACCTACCTCTATTTGAGTATTTATTCAAAGCTAGTGATTAAATGAGAGGGGAAGTGCTATCCTGCTACCTTCTGTCTTCCTCTGGGAAGTCATACGAAAATGATCTAGGTATTGCTGGATCAAAGTAATCTGAAACCATGCACCTTCTGCAGCCACACTCTATTTCCTCCTGAAACCGGCTCTTCCTACATTTGGATTGTGATGATTGAAAGCCAGGTAAAACACCTGTTTGATTATCTGCATTGATTGTTAAGCTGAGTCCAGCCCAAGTCCAGGTAAATAAATTATGTATGTAGGTGGATATATTGCATTCTGTCAGTTAAATACACATTACATAAATATCTTTTAAATGAAAAATAAAATGTGCATAATGGTTTTACCTTCAGTTTTTATTCATTTTTAGAAAAAATTAATTACCTGGGGAGTAAATGTGAAAGATTCTTTGTTTTATGTCTTTCTCATTTTGCTGTGGTAGAGACTTCTGGGCTCAATCACTCCTGGTTTTCCTCTTCTTGGGCATGTGGGAAGATTAAACTGCCCAGCCTGTCTTGAATTTTGTCAGTGCTACGTGACTAGTTCTAGGCAAAGAAATGTGAGCAGAAGTGAGGTATACTTCACTTGTCATCTGAGGCACTTAAGAACCAGTGTGCCACATCCACACTTACTCTATTCTGGAAGCCATGTGTTGAGATGGTGGAGACACAAAGCAGAGGGACCCTGGATCCCTGAGTCCCTGAGTGGGGAAGAGTTCACAGGAGAGTTGCTAAGACCTGCATTGGAATATACATAAGACAGAAACAAACCTCTGCTAGATTAAGCAACTGGCATTTCAGGTTTGTTTGTTATTGTCACATCACCTAACTTAACTTGACAGCATACTTTCACATCTCCTTGAAGGTTCTAGAATGTATTCTCTGTCTTCTTTTCAGACCTCCTCCCAGATATTTCCAGATGGAACGCTGGCAGCTTAAACACAAGCTCTAGTTTATATATTAGAACAACAAGGTGGGCTTCCCTATGGACAGATCACTCTTAAGCACTGTGTATAGTAGTTCAGAACCACGGCTGGCAAACTATGCTTCATGGGCCAAATTTGACACACTCCTTGTGTTTGTAAATACATTTTTATTGGAACACAATCATGCCCATTCACTTGGTATTGTCTATGGTTGGAGGAGGACATCATACTTGGTAAGGTAGAGGGTCAGTGAAAAAGAGGAAGACCCTTAATGAGATGGATTGACACAGAGGCTGCAATAATGGGCTCAAACATAGCAACAATTGTGAGGATGGCACAGGACCGGGCAGCATTTTATTCCGTTGTACTATGAGTTGGAACCGACTTGACAGCACATAACAACAATAACAACAACAGTGGTTGTTTTTGCTACAGCGGCAGAGTTGAATAGTTGCAACAGAGGTAATCTGGTCCACAAAGCTGAAAATATTTAGTCTGTCTCCACTGAAATATAAGGCCAAGGAAGGCAGGGACTTTGTTTTATCCACTGTTGACTGGTTGGGGTTATAGTACCTGGTGGGGATTGGGGATCTTGCAGCCTCAAATCTATGGCTACTAGGAGAAACGCTGGCCCCTGCTGCTGAAGTCTACAGCTGGTGAACTCATGGTCTCCAGTCTTGACTAAGTGTGCTGGTGGCTTTCCCTTGCCGAGTCAGCCATGCTCACTTCTCTCGGACACCAACCTCGGCCGTGTTTTCCATCCAGCTCCTTGCCTGCACCATCTGCCCCATGAACTCCATGTTGAAGTAGCTTGGACTTTTCCTCTAGCATTTACACAGACCACCTTTTCTCTGAGTACCAGACAAGTTAGCTGGCTTGTGTTGAAATGTGTTTTAAGCAAAAACAGGACTCTGTAAGCACAAGAATCACTTTCAGCCCTGAGAGAGTACAGTCAGGACTAGGGCCGGCTTTTCCGAGGGGCCCAGGAGGAACAGTGCCTGAGGCTCAAGATATGTTCAGGGGGACCTGAAAACGTTTTAACATTAATTCTTTTAAAATCAGAAGAAAAAATGAACATACTAATAATGAATTCATGATAAAGAATGCAGCCTGGATTTATAGTGCTCTTTGTATCAGGGCAGTCATGAAATCTCCTTTTTGATGTGGTTTTGGAGGAAGGGGCTCAGGAAGGCGAAGGTGCCCGGGGCCCACAGAAGTCATAACGTGGCCTGATCATGACAGCCGTCTCACTGTTGCTCGGTATCATACGCTGGTCGACTGGAGTGGCAGGTGGAGTCACTCAGTGTTATTTCTTTCTCTTCCTCTACCCCAGGTGATTATCTGTGGAGCCACGTAGGCTAAATGTAATTACTGGGATATTACACTCTGCTCTCTGGCATTTTGTACTCTAGGAGTGAAACTGGAAAAATGATGTTAACGCACTCCTCCCCTGGGAAAAGAAGATTTGCTAAGAATGTGATGAAGGATGTTGAAGGAATAGTTACACTTTTTTTTTTGTATAGATAAAGTATTATTTTGATTGGATGGCTGAGGAAAATTGCTATACAAACCACAGGCATGGACATTTGCAGTTCTCTTGGTGTCTCAGTGATTTTTTTTTTCTTTCTTTTTATTGTAGTGCAAATATACATACAGAAGGAGCCCTGGTGGTACAGTGGTTAAGCGCTGGGCTGCTAACCGAAAGGTTGGCTGTTCAAACCTACCCAGTGGCTCCGAGGGAGAAAGAACTGGTGATTTGCTTCTGTAAAGATTACAGCCTAGGAAACCGTATGGGGCGGTTCTACTGTGTCACATGGGGTCGCTATGAGTCAAAATCAACTCAATGGGAAATAACAGCAACAACAAAATATAAACAATAAAACATTCGCCAATTCAACCGTTTCTACACGCATGATTCAGTGACATTGATTGCATTCTTCATGTTGTGAAACCCTTATCCCTGTCTTTTTCCTAATTATTCTACCACCTTTAATGCACACTCAGAGTCCCCGAAGCAAAAACTTCCACTTTACACTGTTTTGGACAAGTATAATTGTGAAACAGTAGATACATGGATACATTCAAACGGTGACTAACCTGCCTTTAAAATATTTTTGGGTTGTAAGAGTAACACCCTTTGAAGCTTTGTTACACGATATGACTTACTTTCTTCCTAATACAGACAGGCTTTCTCCTCCTACCCTATTGGTCTAAATTGTTTCATTAACAATGAAAAGCAAGGGTTATTTATTGGAAAAATAAAAGTGTGTGCATGATTTAGCTTAGAGAAAGTTAAACTTATGTTCACACAAAAACCTGTACATGGGTGTTTATAGCAGCTCTATTCATAATCACCAAAAACTGGAAACAACTCAAATGTCCTTCAGTGGTGTCTTAGGCTGGGCTCTGTAAAGAAGCAAAACTGGTGAAGCATGTACATATATATATGGAGAGAGAGAGAAGTTCATCTCAAGGAAATGGCTCACATGATTGTAGAGGCTGGCAAATCCCAAGTCTGTGGGTCAGACATCAGGCTAGAGCCTTCTCCTGACTCACGTAGCTGGAGGGGCTGACGAATCCCAAGACTGGCAGGTAAGATGACAGGCCACTGGCTCAAGTCTCAAGAACTGGGGGTCAGATGATGACAAGCCAGATGCAGGATCCAGAGTGAACAAAAGCCAGAGAGCTTTGCTGGAACATCCATGTATATTGGATGCAGTCAACGCCCCTGAGGAAACTCCCCTTACAACAGATTGGCTGATCACATTAGATCACATCATGGAGATGATTACATTGTATCACAAAACGGAGGATAACTACATCACTACATAACTGCCAAACTACATCATTACATAACTACCAAACCACTGAGAATCATGGCCCAGCCAAGTTGACACACAACCTTAACCATCACAAGTGGGTAAATGGATAAACAAACTGTAGTGCGTCCATACGATGGAATACTACTCCGCAATAAAATGTAGCAGACTATTGATACACGCAAGGGCATGGGTAATCTCAAAGGCATTATGCTGAATGAAAGAAGCCAATCTCAAAAGGTTATATACTGCATGATTCCATTTATATCACATTCTGGAAACAGCAAAAGCTAAAGGAACAGAGAGCAGATGAGTAGATGCCAGGGGTTAGGTGTCAGAGGAGGGTTTGACTACAAAAGGACAACATGAGGGAGTTTTGGGGGCGATGGAACTGCTCTGCATCCTGACTGAGGTGTTGTATGAAGTCATACACACTTTAGAAAGTGTGTGTACGTGTGTGTGTGCGTGTGTGGGGGCATTACAAAAGTTTTCCCCATTGCTTAAATGACGTGTAATATGCAGATTTATTTTTCCCTTTGCTGTTGTCTGGTTTCTGGGTTTTTTTTTTTTAACACTAGCAAAGTCCGGGTTTGCCACCAAATCTTCTGATTCTGGAAGCTTGGGATAGGGTTCTGAAACCTGTGCGCTTAGATTTCCAGTGCATAACCAGTGCCAAGAATCACAAACCTGGAGACGCAGGAGGCTGAGGGGGCTTCAGGACAAAGGCCTGTATGAACATGGGTGCTCCTGGCGGCACCGTGCAGAATAACAAAATACCAGAAGGAACCTAAAGACCAGTCAGTAGGTGATTGGTGAAATTCACCATGGTCCATCCATTCAATGCATTATTATGCAGGCAATTGAAAAAAATGAGGCGGAACAAGGTACTGTGCAAAGCTTTTGACGTGCATTATTTTAGTGAATCCTTACAACAAACTTGTGAAGTAGATACTATTACAATCATCCTCATTTTTTTATGTGGAAACTGAGGCTCAGAGAGGGGAAGTAACTTATCCAAAGTCTCACAAAAACCTGTGGCTGTGGAGTCTATTCCAACTCACAGTGACTCTATAGGACAGAGTAGAACTGCCCCATAGGGTTTCCAAGGCTGTAATCTTTACGGAAGCAGACTGCCACATCCTTCTCCTGTGGAGCCACTGGGTGGGTTTGAACCGTTGATGTTTCGGTTAGCAGCCGAGTGCTTAACCACTGAGCGACCAGGGCTCCTAACGTCACACAGTAAGTGATAAAATAAGTATTTAAATGTAGAATGTTGGACCCAGAGTGAGTTGGGTTTTAATAACAATGCCCTGTTCTCTCTAAATCAAACACTTGGTCTAGTTGGCTCTTCCCTCTGCCTGGAATGCTCTTCCCTTCTCTTTGCTTATTTATCCCCTGCTGATCCCTAAGATCTCGCCTCAAATGCCGCTTCCTCAGGCAAGAATTCCGGACTCTCTGAGTAGGTTTGTTGTTGTTAGCTGCATCCAGTCCCCTGACTCACGGTGGCCCCATGCACAACAGAGTAAAACCCTGCCTGGTTCTGCGCCATCCCCATGATCAGTCGTGGGCCAAACCATTGTGATCCATAGGGTTTTCTTGGCTGTTTTTCAGAAATAGATTGCCAGGCCTTTCCTCCTAGTCTGTCTTAGTCTGGAAGCTCTGCTGAAACCTGTTCAGCATCACAGCAACATGCAAGCCTCCACCGACAGACAGGTGGTGGCTGTGATGAGGTGCGTTGGTTTAGAATTGAACCTGTTGGGAATTCTACAACTGAGCACCACTGCCGCCTCTGAGTAGGTCACATCTCCTTCGTATATCCCCTCCGGGTACAACTGCTTCTAAGCACAGTCTGGGCATATCTGATGATTCGTGTGATCGGTTGGTTAACCTTTTCCTCCCACTGCCCTGAAAGCTCTTGCTGCCTCGGTTCACCCTTGTACTCTCATCTCCCAGCACAGGGATGATGTATACTAGTCACTCAATAAATATTTGTTGAATAAGTAAAAGAAAGAACAAAGAACTCTTTAAGCCAGCTGAAGAAATGTGGGGCTACTGACTCCTAGACACCCCAGACGGGGACTGAAGTGGTGTGGTTTATTCTTTCTGTCTCTTTAGCTCTGAAGAGTCACAGATTCCTGCTTTTCCCTTTGCATTTGCCCCAATTGTCCTTATTCCTTTTGGTCAGTGTCCTCTACTTCAGCTTTTCCTGGCCAGTGATGGCTGCTCCATCCCTTCTAAACCATTCTTTCTGCTTCTGGAGTTGCTAACGATTGACCCTTCTTCCCAGTGCCCCAAGCCCAGTTCATTGTTTCAAGCTGAGTCACATCAGTCATAGGCAGCGATGGAAGATCCAATAAGCAATGTATGCACCGGCTTACTTGTGCTTACTTACTAATCTGTAGTGCACAATTACACCTGTTTTTTTTAAACCACATCAGATTAGTAAGTAAACACAAGTAAGCCCATGCGTACCTTGCTTACTATGATCCAGTACCTACCGTGCTTGCTAGTTAACTGGTCCCTGGTCACAGGCACAAGGCAATCTGTGGATGAGCCACCTGGGTTCAGACAGCCATCTGTGATGGGGGTGGAGTGGTAGTCTGGGTCATGCAGAACACATGTAGCCATCCAGCAAAGCAGGGGCTGTGGCCAGGATGTCTCCCACCTGCAGGAGGAATGGTGTGGTCAGGCACCCTGAGATACGCTTAAACAATTTGCCAAAATCTCAGTTTCTTTGAGTATCTCAGCTCTGTTTTGAACGCACCCATCCTTTTAATAATTTAGAGTCCATGGATGGTGCAAATGGTTAACGCACTCAGCTGTTAACTGAAAGATTGGAGATTGGAGTCCACCCAGAGGTACCTCAGAAGAAAAGCCTGGAGATCTACTCCGAAACATTAGCCACTGAAAACCCTATGGAGCACAGTTCTACTCTGACATACAAGGGGTTGCCATGAGTCAGAACGGTAGTTTTACAGTTCAGAGAAGAAACAACTTGAAAAATGACATGAGAAAGATTTACATTTTCTATCAAATAGATTTTTGTTGTTGCTATTATTCTTTTCTAAGGGTCTGGTCATATCGTGTCTCATGGCGGAACCCATGAGTCAGAATCGACTTGACGGTAACTAGTACTCTCACCTTAAATTTTGGTTTGCATCATAGTTATCAGTGTTATCTTGGGGTTCCTGTGCTCAAAAGATGATGCTAGACACATTTCTTTTTGAGTAGAATAATGGCTTTGAACCCCATGCTGGTGACCCCCTTCTGGGACAGGCTCAGGGAGCTTGCTGAGTGACCACATGGTCAAGGACGAGACAGTTACGAGATCTTCAAAGCGGAATTGTGAGCAAGGTGACTAGCATGTGTTACTGACTTTGCCACTTGGCCAATCCAATTAAAAACAATCTAAGTGATTCTAAGTCATAATTGGGCTGTCAAAACAGTCCAGCTGGTCTTATTCTGTAAGACATGGGCTTTCTCAGGAACACTAAGTAGTAGTTTTTCTGAGTATCACTAATCCTTTCAACACTTCAGGAGGTGGAGTGTCTGTGTGTCTGTGTGCATGAGCAGTTTGCGGGGAGTAGCCAGGGTAAGGAGGAAGCACATTACCAATTAGGGTGGCGCTTCCTAGGAGCCAAGACATTCATGGAACCCTTTGGCCAATGTTTTTTTTTACTTTAGCTTAATTTTTAAAAATGTTTTATAATTACCAAAGTAATGTATGCCTATTGTACTTTTGGCACAAGCTCACTTTCTAGAAGTTACCACTTTTAACAGTTTGACACGTGTTTTTGAAGAACTTTTTCAATGTACATATAAACCTAGGCACACTGATGAAATTTCTTCTTTAAATGAGAACCATGCCACAAACTTTTTCCCCCTGACAAAATAGCATGGGTATATTTCCATGCAAGTATGTATCATTCTACCTCGTTAAATGGCTATGTAATGTTTCGTGGTATTCTACAATTAATTTACCCATTCCTCCATGGATATACATATAAGATGCTGCCCCTTTAAAAAAAAAAAGTGTTGTGCTAACTGACCCTATAATACATAACTTTTACGTATTTATTTAAAGTCTTGCTCTTACATCTGTATAAATGAAAAATTTCACTTTTTTTCAGGCCCAACAGTAGGTCTAAAAGTTGTTCGATGCAGCTGTTGACACTCTCCAAATACTTTTTCCCTTTTTTGCCAGTTAACCCAGCAAAAATGTGGAGTTTATTCCTTAAGTGAAGTGGGCATTGTGTGAAACATTCTATTGCTTAATTACCTCTGAGTCACTTGTCAGAGTCCTAATAAAAATGTACACCCATCCCCATGAATGCTTGATCACCTTAGCTGCAAGGAAAGTAAGCTGTTGAGAGAGAAAAACGAGAGGATGTTAAATGTCGGGTCTTGTTTAGAATTTTAAACACTTTTCCAACAGTGGCAATGAAGCTCCTTGCCTGAGAGCTGTGGGTGGAGAGTTACAGAGCTCATGTTGGTGGTCACCTGAGAATCCCCAGGCACTTATCTGAACATGAAGTGGGTGGGGATAAGGGGACTTAGATGGAGGAGAGTAATCTGAATTTTACAAGTCTTCTTCTTATAAAATGTCAGGCTATGGCCTTCTTTCAAATAACAAAGGAGCCCTGGTGGTGCAATTGTTACGCACTCAGCACGCTCAGCTGCTAACCAAAGGGGTTAAAGAGCTTATAAAAGGTAGTACTACTAGAAAATGATAGAACTGGCATTGGAACCCACCCAGTGGCTCTGCGGGTGAAAGACCTGGTGATCTGTCCCTGTAAAGATTATAGCCTAGAAAACCCTGTGGGGCAGTTCTGCTCTGTCACATGGGGTTGCTATGAGTCAGAATTGACTCGATGGCACCCAACAACAACAACGACAGAAACATTATAGCTTGTCTAAGAAACTGAAATATTTAACAGGTGCTCGTCATTGATTCCTCAGAAACCACCCACACACCCTGATATTTCAGAGCTGGGACTCATTCCCACTCCAGGGGCTCTCGATAGCATGACTCAGTTGTCATGGGGCCTGATACTCAACTTAAAGCATAATTTGTCACTCGGTTCACAGTCATCGTATTAGGGCTGAGCAGATCAGAAGTAAGTAAGGTAGAGGCAAGGAGGAAGAGTAGGAAGCTAGAATAGTTAGTAATGGTAGTGACACCCACCATTTATTGAGCCCCTGTTATTTAGCAGTCACTGAAAAATTACCTTATATGTGATGACATCTAATCTTTACAACATTCCTGTAAAGAAGGTAGGTTTTGTTATTTCAATTTACAGATGGGCAAATAAACTAATGTAGTTAATAAGTGCACCGACCAGCAATTGAACCTAGGCATTCTTATCCCAAGGCCATGTTTTTCTTTGAGCTAATCCAGAGAGATACAAAGTGCTAGAAAGTTGGTAGTAAAAGCACAGAGTTCAGTTGATGGGGAAAAGAGTAAGAGCCCTTATTAGGAAGAAGAGAGAAAGAGGTAAGAGTTGACAAGAGTCTCCATGTTCAACCAAGATGGAGTAACAGGGACTAGACTAACCCTCCTGGCTAAAACAACCAAACAACAGACAAAATATATGAAACAATGGTTTTTCAAGACAGTGGAAGGACAGTGATCCCTGAGAGATGGTAAACAAAAGAGGTGAGTCCTAGGTTTGCCTCAGGTTACTATCTTGAGAGAGTTTCTGGGCTGTGGCACAGGGAGGAGGAACCCAGATGGAGCCCAGCAGACTCCCTGAGTTGAGATGAGAGTTCAGGGAAATCAGAGTGCATAGAATTTGTAGGACAGAGTGAGAGGGGAGAGAGCTGCACAGAGAGAGAACTATGGAGATCAGCAGAGCGTCCTCCTTGAGTATTTATCTGAGTAATGGCACAATGGTTAAGTGCTTGGCTGCTAATTGAAATGTTGGTGGTTCAAAGCCACCTAGCAACCCTGTGGGAGGAAGACCTGGTGATCTGCTGCCATGAGATTGTAGTTGTTGTTATTGTTAGGTGCTGTTGAGTCAGTTCTGACTCATAGCAGCCTACGTACAATAGAATAAAACACTGCCCGTTCCGGCACCATCCTCACAATTGCTGTGTTTGAGCCCATTGGTGCAGTCACTGTGTCAATCCATCTCCTTGAAGGTTTTCGTCTTTTTCGCTGACAATCTACTTTACCAAGCATGATGTCCTTCTCCATGGACTGGTCTCTCCTGATAACATGTCGAAAGTATTCTGTAGAGTAGACTCACATAGATCAGGAAAGAGACATCAAAGTTCAGGAGGTGAAGGTGGCTAAAACTTGGGGTCAGATCATCAGATGGAGCTGCACAGAGAGACAGCTCCAGAGATCTGCAGAAGTGTCTCCTCCTGCCTTTGACTGTGCACTAGTCTGCATATGCATCAGATGAAACTACTCAAGGCCAAAGAAAGATCACTGGAAAGTTGGAGGAAGAACAATTTCCAGAGCTTACAAAGGGCTGGGAAGAGTTTGTGTTCACCTCATAGTACACCGAGCATTTGGTAGAAGGCTCAGATGGGTATCACATTAGCAATGGAACTAAATTAACCTTAAACTAGAGGATACTCTGGACCTAAGAAAAGGAGCCCTGGTGGTACACTGGTTAAAGTATTTGGGATGCTAACTGAAAGGTCAGTGGTTGGAACCCACCAACTGCTCCATGGGAGAAAGATGTGACAGTCTGCTTCTGTAAAGATTACAGCCTTGGAAACCCCATGGAGCAGTTCTTCTCTGTCCTACTGGGTTGCCATAAGTCGGAATTGACTCAGTGGCAATAGGTTTGGTTTGGACCTAAGGAACAAAGCCTAAAAGCAAGCTTCAAAAGGCTTCAATGGTTTCCAGTTAACTTAATAGCATGCCAGGACAAAAATCCCATACTGTTTAAAGAAATATAATAAAATCAAATGCAGCAAACAATATAAAATTTGCAATGTCCAGCATCCAATAAAAAAATTATAAGGCATGAAAGGAAGCAGGAAAACAAAGTCTAAAATGAAGGAAAAAAAATTAATAGAAGTAGAATCAGAAAAGACAACAACAATGCAACTAATCGAAAAGGAAGTAAAAACAGCTATTATAAATGGATTCAATAAAGTAAAGAAAAGCATGATCATAGTGATAAAAGAAATGGAAGCTATCAGACAAGTTGCAAATGTACCATATTTTTAAGCAAATAATGGGTGCCGTCTGCATTTGTTTGCCAGCCGCGCCTTACCCCCATGAGGCACCCTCACAAGTGCCGCTATGCCAGTCCTCTTCCATGTGCTGCTGTAAAAAAAAAGAAAATAACATAGCATGCTTACAAAAATACCTCACGGGGAGAACAGGGCTGGAAGACAAACGCAGAAGGCACACATTATTTGGGTAAAAATACGATAACTTTTACACATGAGAAATACAATATCTGAAATGAAATACGCACTGGGTAGAATTAACAGCAGTTTAGACGATGTAGAAGAAGAGATCAGTGAACTTGAAGACATAACTATAGAAACACTCCAAAACAAAGAGTAGAAACAAACAAACAAACAAAAGACAGAAAAAAATGAACAGTGGCCTGTAGGACAATATCAAGCAGTTCCAGAAAAGGAGGAGGCAGGGGAGATCAATACATATGTTTTCATACATATATTTGAAAAAAAATTGTGCCCAAAAGTTTTCCAACAGCGTTTCAAGATATATGAAGCAAAAACTGCTAGAACTGAAAGGAGAAATCGACATCCACAATTACAGTTAGATATTTCGATAGTCATGTTTTAGTAATGGATAAAACAATTAGAAAATCAATAAATATATAGAAGATTTAGGAAACACTATTAACCAAGTTTACAAAATTGATATTTATCGAATGCTCTGCCTAACAACAAAACACACATTCTTTCCAACTGCACATGAAATATTCACCAAGATATAATTGATCTTCATTATTTAAGAATTCCACATTCTCAAATTCTCTTCTTCCCTAAAAAATACTTGCAGCACTTTGGTATTCATTCCAGACATATGTAGGCACAGAGCAGTAAAAAAATTCCCTTGAAAAATTCCCAGGCCAAACAAAGACGGTTTGGTATTCACTGATTCAGTGGTTTTTGTGATTTATAGTATACAACTACCGTGCATAGCAATAATTGACTCTATAATACCTTATGGGCCATGAAAAAGTCTCACTAAATTTAAAAGAATTGAAATCATACAAGCCATGTTCTCTGGCCACAACAGAAAAAGAAAACAAGACCTGAAAAATCCTGCAGATATTTCATAATTAAATGAAAAACAAAACAAAACTCATGTGTCTCAAAGAAATCACAAAAAATATTGGAAAATATTTTGAATTGAATGAAAATGAAAACAGAACATATGAAATTTTGCGGAATGTAGCTAAAGCAGTGACTAAAGGAAAATTGATCACAGTACATTGCTGGTATTAGAAAAGAATGAAAGTCTCAAATCAATAAAAAATTCTTCCTTAAGAAACTAGAAAAAGAAGGAAATCCTTAACCCACAAAAAGTAGGAGAAAGGTAACAAGAAAGAGAAGAAAGCAATGAAAATGAAAATAGAAAAATAATAAAGAAAAGCAGTAAAACTGGTTCTTTGAAAAGATTTTTAAAAAGTTGAAAATTCTCTAACTGGACTGACCCAAAGGAGCCCTGGTTAAGTGCTCAGCTGCTAACCGAAAGGTGGGCAGTCTGAACCCACCAGCCACACTGCAGGAGTAAGAGATGGCAGTCTGCTTCTGTAAAGATTACAGAAACCCTGTGGGGCGGTTCTAGTCTGTCCTACGGTTTTACTATGAGTTGCAATTGCCTCGATGGCAGTGAGTAATGGGTTAGAACTGGCGAAGAAAAGGAGAGAAGGCACAAATTACTGATATCAGGAATGAGAGAGGCAGTATCACTACAGTTCTTAAAGAGATAAAAAGAAGGAATAAGAGAATATGATAAGTAAGAAAAGTCAAATTTTACAACTTGATGAAATGAACAAATTCCTTGAAAGACACAAACACCAAATTTCACTCAAGAAGAAAATAACCTGACTAGGAATAGCCCTATTTCTATTAAAGAAATTGAATTCATAGTTTAAAACCTTCCCACAAAGAAAATTCCAGGACCAGATGGCTTCACTGGTGAATTCTGCCTAGCATTAAAAAAAAGAAATAGTGCCAATTCTATACACTCTTCACCAAAAAAAAAAAAAAAAAAAAAAAAAAAATAGAGGAAGTGACGCATCTCAAATCATTTCAGGAGACCATGATCATCCTGTTAACAAAGCAAGCAAAAACATAAGAAAACTACCGTGTATATGTATACCTCATGCACATAGGTGCCAAAAATCCTTAACAAAATCTTAGCAACTTGAATATAACAACATGTAAAAAGGAAAAGGAGTTGTTATAACCAAGTGGAGTTTATCTCAGAAATGTAAGGTGTCTTAACATTTGAAAAGCAATCAATGTAATTCAATATACTGGTTGTTTGCCGTTGTTAGGTGCTTTCAAGGTGGTTTCCACTCATAGCGACCCTAGAGCTGTCCCATAGGGTTTCCAAGGAGCGGCTGGTGGATTTGAACTGCCGACCTTTTGGTTGGCAGTCGAGCTCCTAACCATGTTACCACCAGGGATCCACACATTATACTAGCAGAATAAAAACTAAGAAGCATGGTCATCTCAAAAGATGCAGAAAAACATTTGACAAAATTCCACACCTATTCATGATTTAAAAAAAAAAAAAAAAAACTGAGTAAATTAGTAATAGAAAATAATTTCTTCAACCTGATTAAAGGTACTGTCTTAGTTATCTACTGCTGCCATAACAGAAATACCACAAGTGGATGGCTTTAAAGAACAGAAATTTCTTTTCTCACAGTTTGGGAGGCTAGAGGTCCAAATTCAGGGTGCTGGCTCTAGGGGAAGGCTCTGTCTCTGTCTGTCTGCTCTGGGGGAAGGTCCTTATCGCTTTTCAGCTTCTGTTCCTTGGCTCCTTGGTGATCTTCACATGCTGTGGCATCTGTCTTACCCATTTCTGCTTGCTTGCTGAATCTGCTCTTTTTATGTCTCAAAAGACACTGATTTAAGATACACCCTACACTAATATTGTCACATAAACATAATAAAGAAATCCTATTCCCCAATGGCATTATAACTACAGGGATAGTATATTTTGGGGGGACACAATTCAATCCATAACAAGTACCCAAGGAAAGCCTGTAGCCAAAAGCATGCTAAAAGGTTGACCCTCTTTCCTTAATATCAGGAGCAAGGCAAGCTGGCTCCTCTCACTATTCCTATTCAACATCACACATCATAACATTATTCAAGGAGGTCCTGGCTGTTCTAATATAACAACGAACACCAATGAAATGCATTCGAAAGGAAGAAGCAAAACTCTGTGTATTCACAGACAGCACAGTAGCAAATCCTAAGGAATCTACAAAGTAAATAATTAATTAAAAAATAAAAAAGAAAGCTACTAGAATGACTGAGTTTTGAAAGATTGGAGAATGAAAGGTGAATTTCTAAATCCATTTAGATCTATATACTAGCAGTAAGCAATTTGAAATTGAAATTTTAAAAATACTATTGAAAATAATACCAAAATATGAAATATTTTGATATAAACTTAAGAAAATATGTGCAAGGCCTGTACACTGAAAACTACAAAATATTGCTGAGAGAAATTACAGAAGGCCTATATAAATGGAAATATATATCATACTTAAAGATTGGAAGACTCAATATTGTTAAGATATCAATTTTCCTCAAATTGATCTATATGTTCAATGTAATTCCAATCAAATTCCCAGCAGGAAATTTGGCAAAAAATGGACGAGCTACTTCTAAATTCATATGGAAATGAAAAGGACCTAAGAAAGGCCTGGCAATCTACTTCCGAAAAATCAGCCACCGAAAATCTTACGGAGCACAGTTCTACTCTGACACACATGGGATTGCCATGCGTCAGAATCTACTTGACAGACACTGGAACAGAGACAGAGACAGAGAGAGGAATGGACAAAACAATTTTTAAAAAGAACAATACTAGAGAATTTACACTACCTGATTTCCAAATGGACTGCAGTGAGACCTGTGAGGGCTGGGAACTCGACGGGACCACCTTGTTCTTCCGGGTCTGGCGCGTTTTCCACCTTTGACGGGGTGCAGTCTTACCACTTTTCTACCACTCTAGTGGAAAATATTTTAGTTTTGCTTCTCTGACCGGTTTCTGCCGTACACAGCTTCTGGCTTTCACAGATTTTACTGTATAAAACTACAGTAATCAAGACAATCAATAAAGTAGACTAGATATACCAAGATCAGACTCACACATACATACGTAGTTGATTTTTGAACAAATGTGCAAAGGTAATTCAATGGAAAAATAATAGTATTTTCAACAAATGGTGTTGGAACAATTAGATATCCATACTGAAAAAAAAAACTTTATCCATTACCTCACAACATACAAATATTAACTCAAAAAGGATCACAGACCTAAAAGTAAGAGCTAAAATAATCAAACCTCTAGTACAAAATATGAGAAACAATTTTTATGACACTGAGCTCGGCAAAGATTTCTTAGATCGAACAGAAAAGCATAAACTAGAAAAGAAAAAGATCAACAAGTTGGACTTCATCAAAATTAAAAATTTTTGTTCTTCTTAAGACATTGTTAATTAAATGAAAAGTCAAGCCACAAAATAGGAGAAAACATTTGCAAAATCCTTATCTGATAAAGGAATTCTATCCAGAATATATGAAGAACTCTCACAACTCAACAATAAGACAAAAAAAAAAAAAGATTAACGATGATGTCATGGATCGAATGGTGTCCCCCTAAAATATGTGTCAACTTGGCTAATCCATGATGCCTGGTATTGTGTGATTGTCTACCATTTTGTCATCTGATGTGATTTTCCTATGTGTTGTAAATCCTCCGTCTATGATATTAATGAGGCAGGATTAGAGGCAGTTATGTTTATGAGACAGAACTCAATCTACAAGATCAGGTTTTGTCTAAAGTCAACCTCTTTTGAGATATAAAAAAGAGAAGCAAGCAGAGAGACGGGAACCTCATACCATCAAGAAACAAGAGCCAGGAGAGTGGCGTGTCCTTTGAACCTGGGGTCCCTGTGCTGAGAAGCTGAGATGCTCCTAGACCAAGGGAAGATTGATGACGAGAACCTTCCCCCAGAGCCCACAGAGAGAGAAAGTCTTCCCCTGAAGCTGGCACCCTGAATTTGGACTTCAGCCTCCTAGACTGTGAGAGAATAAATTTCTCTGTTAAAGCCATCTACTTGTACTTCTGTTATAGCAGCACTAGATGACTAAGACAGATAGGCACAAGACTTTAATAATTACCCACATCAAACAAAATACATGAATGAAAAATGACAACATGCAAATATGTTCAACACCATTACTCATTAAAGAAATGTGTTAAAACTCATCAAAGTGTACATTGGAAAAAAGGGAGTGCTACTACTGCGTATATAAATTTAAAATAAAAAGTATAAATTTTAAAATTAAAAAGCCTAACAATACCAAGCATTAGCAAGAATATGGAACAACCAGAATTCTTAGTTACTGTTGGTGGGAATGCAAATTATCATAATCCCCTTGGGAAGTAGCTTGACAGTTTCTTATCAAGAAGCTATCCATATGACCCAGTGATCACTAGGCATTTACCCAAGATCAATGAAAACCTATGTTCACAACAGAGAAGTGTACCAAAATATACACGGCAGCTTTATTCATAATAACTATAAACCGGAAACAACACGTGTGTCCATCAGAGGGTAAACAGATAGGCAAATTGTAATATATACATTCAGTAGAATATGACTCAACAGCACAAAGAGCCAACTATTCATACACATACCAACGTGGATGAGATTCAAAACAAGTGTGCTATGGGAAAGTGGCCGGATGCAGAAGACTATGCATTGTGTGATTTTACTTACGTGAAGTGATAGAAAAGGCAGAACTAGAGGACAGAAAGCAGATCAGCGACTGCCTGTGGCTGGGAGTTAGGGGAGATTATTTTCAAAGGGGCAAAAGGTAACTTTTCTATGTCATGATCTTGGTGAGGGTTTCACAACTCCATACGCTGTAATCTCACCACCCACTGTTAGTATTTCTAGTGCCTTGCTTTCCATTCCTCCCCCACCTTAAGTTTCCTAGAACTTGTCCTAAAGAAATAAACAGAACTGAACCAAAATAGTAGGATGAAAGAATTCAATAAAAAAAAATTTGAAAAAACAAAACATCTAATAATACAGAAATAACTAAACAAATGATGGTATATCCCTTTATGAGAATATTATATATGAAGCCAATAAAAATCACATTTTCATACACTATTTAATGACATATGGAAATATTTATGACACAATGTAAAATACAGAGTACAGAATACTTTATTCATATAATCTTACCTTTGTTTACACATACACAATATGTGTATGAATATATGCATAGAATTGTGTGTTTTCCTTGTTTCTCTGGAATAGGGCAATGATACCCAACAAATGTAAAAAATGCAACAGAACTTCCTAGAACTGGCATTTGAAAGAAAATTGTCATCGGAAAGAGGTCGTTCAAAGTAAACTTTAGAGAGTAAACCCATCTCCTCTGGGGCGTGGGGCGTCTAGGTTGCTCAGTCCGATTGTCAGAGATGCAGCATGAGCCACATCCCAGCACCCAGTTACCCAGGATTCATGAGTCCCTGGGTGGTGCAATCAGTTAAGCGCTTGATTACCAACTGAAAGGTTGGCAGTTCAGACCCACTCAGAGGTGCCTCGGAAGAAAGTCCCAGCCATCCGCTTCTAAAAGGTCCCAGCCTTGAAAACCCTATGGAGTGCAGTTTTACTCTGCACACATGGGGTCGCCATGAGTCAGAACCAACTTGACAGCAACTACTTTAGGTCCCCGGGTGGCGCAAATGGTTTGTGCTCAGCCACTAACCGAAAGGTTGGCAGTTCAAACCCACTCAGCAGTGCTGCAGAAGAAAGGTCTGGCGATCTGCTTCCCTAAAGATCACAGCCAAAAAAACCCTGTGGAGCAGTTCCACTCTGTAACACACGGGGTCACCCTGAGTCAGAATCGATTTGAAGGCAACAGGTTTGTTTGTTTTTTTCATACGTAATACAACAAACTTGACAATAAAATGAGACGAAACAAAACTCAAATACCCTTGAGTGAACTTCAAGGCATATTTTAGAGACGTTGGGACTTGAAAACACTAACAATCCTCATAGTAAGAGGCAACGTGGTTTCATGGGAAAGAACACGAATGATTATAACAGCCTGAGCAAGTCACTTAGCCCGAGCTCAGCCTCCTCTTCTAATAAATGGGGAACAATATTCCCCACCCTCCCTCCTTATGGGGTTATGGAAAAATCAAATGAGTGGACACATGCAAAAGGAATTTCTAATTTACAAATCACTAGTCCAGTGTGGGAGCCCTGGTGGTGTAGTGGTCAAGAGCTTGGCTGCTGTACAAAAGGCTGGCAGTTCGAATCCACCAGGTGCTCCTCCGAAACCCTGTGGGGCAGTGCCACTCTGTCCTATTGGGTTGCTATGAGTCAGAATCGACTCGACGGCAACCGGTTTGGTTTTAGTCCAACGTGAAGCAGGAGTAGTTTTATTACTGCAGCTCTGGGGCCATAAAAAGCAGTTTGATTGCATTTCTGATTTACTCTGAAAATACTTTGATAGCAAAGAAATAGGGAATCTTGGGAGCTCGAAGGGCAGACTACTACTAGCGGCCATCCCCAGACAGTGACCAAGAGCACTCTAACCACAGCCACAAAACTGGACGGACTGCACAGACTGTTTGCGCTTGACTACTAACCCTAAGGCTGGCAGTTCAAACCCATGCGGAGTGCTGCAGAAGAAAGGCCTGGCGATCTGCTTCCCTAAATATCACAGCCAAAAAAATTCTATGGAGCAGTTCTACTCTGTAACACATGGGGTCACCATGGGTCATGGAATAGACTTGACGGCAATGGGATCCCAGAGCCTAACGTTAGCTGGCTGGTATACTAGAAAGACCATTGAGCATGGAACCACACAGACCTAAGTCTAATTTCCAGCTGTGTGATAAATGATGCATGATTTAACTTCACTGAGCCCAGCTGAATCCGTTGTTGAATGGGGATATTAGCACCACCTCACAGGGTTGTTATGAAGTATAAATGAGAAAAAATATGCTACAGGCTTAACATAGTCCTTGGCAGGTATTAGGTACCCGATACAAGCTCACTCTCCTTTTTGATACTGACTTCTTGTTGTGAGCTGCTGTTGAATCAGCCCCTGACTCACAGTGACCCCACACACAACAGAACGAAATGCTGCCCAGTCCCGAGCCATCCCCATGATCAGTTGTGGCTCTGACTGTTGTGATCCATCGGGTTTCCACTGGCTGATTTTTGGAAGTAGATTGCCAGGCCTTTCTTCCTAGATACTAACTTAAAGATGCACCAACCTCTCTAGCTCATGACACTCAATGACAGACCTTTGTATATATGACCATCAGCATAGCATTGGGGATGTAGAGATACCCCCAAACCAAACACACAGAGGAAAAAAATAAAAGTAGCTATAACCATTACAAGAGAGAACATCCCAAAGTACATAAACAAGAAGCATATAATTGTGAACTGTGTCATGATTCTTTGTTCTGAATATTTACAAAAATCAAAATAATCAAAAAAAAAAAAAAAAAACCAACTCTAACAACTTTCTCCAAGTCTAAGGTGTTTGGGACTTTCTGGTGTCATGAGTTAAGGACATTCTGTGAAAACCGAAAGGGTGCCCAATGGCAAAATGGAGTTCAGAACCAAGGGCGGGGCGAAATTTTGTCAGGTATACCAAAGGCTCCATCACGAGGATACTGGAGAACCAAGAAAAATCCTTCATCCCATCTGCCTTATGAAGACGCTTTCCACTAAAACAGTACTTCATACTTGCTAAACCACTTTCAAATGCTTTATCCTAATCGAGGTATGTGAGCTGAGCAATGCAGGTATCTCATTTTACTCATCTGAGGTGCAGAGAAAGAGCTGTTATTGCTGGATACCATCGAGTTGATTTTGTTGATTTTTCACTCATGATGACCTTATATGACGGAGTAGAACTGCCCCATAGGGTTTTCTTGGCCGTAAACTTTATGGAAGCAGATCGCCAGGTCTTTCACCCACAGAGCCACTGGGTAGGTTTGAACCACCAACCTTTCAGTTAGCTGCTGACTGCTTAATTGTCACACCACCGGGGCTTGTTAGAGAGAGAGAGACAGCTAGCAAACTGATTGTAGCATAAACTGAACTGACACCCAGGCCTTTATATTCAAGCATTATAAGAGCAATACTGTGCTTATACCGAAATGTTCTAGACTGGCTTGTTCTGCAGCTTGACACATATTTCACATACTATTTTTGAAGACAAACAAGCTTTGATGAACAATGTTTTAAAACTTATTATTTAAAATTCTGTTCTCCAAATGTGTCGGATTAAAAATTCCTAAGGAAGCAACCTAAAATCAATATTTTGAAGCTATTTTGCATCACCAACCACAGGCTGAGGGAATGAAAACTTGTTTCCAACCAGAGCCCAAGCCAGGAATCGTGATTTCAAACACTGTATCTGTATGCCATCAGCTTCCATGCTGGGGTCTGTGATGCCAGCTAGAAGGTAAAGAAAACAGACATGACTGAAGTTGCCCGCAGTGGGAGAGATATCCATGAATGTAAAGGAATTTCTGATCATCGAACACGCGGAGCAGCTTCAACTTCTAGTTCCTGAGGAAATGTGGCTGACTCTAGTTAGTATCAAACAATTTGTTAAACAAGGGCACGAATCAAGGTGAAGTTCTTCTCCCTTCCTGGAAGCCGAGATAACTACAAATAGAATACAGTAATAATAGGCAGGCGGGACTATTACATTCTTTTAAAATTGGGAACAGCAGGAAGTTGATAGCTCCTAGGTAAATGTGACGAGAACAGAAAGCACAATAGAATCTAAATCCATCCAACTGCCAAACTCTGGAATATCCTGACAAAATTAGTTCATTACAAAAGCATACATTTTTCCTCCACCTTGTCTACCCTCCTAGTTTTCTTCTCTGGAGAGTTCCAGCAACATCTTAAGTGATTGCAACTGATTGGGATTCTAGTCACTGCAAAGGCTTCACCTGGGCCCCTCCCCTTAAGGCCATTTAAAGGCAGCGTATTTCAGCAATCTGCAGTGTTCATGTAGATAGCAAGTTCTTAATAGAAGCGGGGAGGATGTTCTTTGGCCGAAAATGATTTCGCAGACATTTTTCATTATGATAGATGTGGTATTACAGCCGTTATAAAAAATTTCAAGCTGTGTTGCAGCTTTGTCACTGGTGTTATAAATCACTCGTATATATTGAAGTCTGTGGAAAGCAGCTGAAGGGAAGGGGGAGAAAACGCATCTCCTATTCACAGACTAGGTATAATTTGGCATTAAAGGTTCAGGGCAGCTTCATGAACCTGTATTCAATGTTTATGTAAGGACCAGGAGATCACATTCCATTGCTGCTAAGCTGAGGAGGAAACGTTCCCACAGAGAGTTAACACTATCTGCTGTACATCCTGACGGAAAAGGGAAAGGCTCAGCTTCCAAAGACATGGAGGACAGAGAAGCCCACCACCATTTGCAAGATAAGCTAGCAAGGGAATTAATTATGAATTAATAAATGACACATATTAAAAGCAACTCGATGCCCCTACCAAACCAAACCCAAACCCACTGCCGTCGAGTCGATTCCAACTCACAGCAACCCTATAGGAAAGAGTAGAACTGCCCCCACAGAGTTTTCTAGGATGTAATCTTTACGAAATCAGACTACCACATCAGACTGCTAGCTGCAGAGCGGCTGGTAGGTTTGAACCGCTGATCTTTTGGTTGCCAGATGAGCACTTAATCACTGAACCACCAGGGCTCCTTTCAGTGCCCCTAATGCAATTTATTGTATACACATAGAGGGGGGGGTCTTTTGTCTGTCTTTACAGGCAGCTGGAATATGGCACTATATGCTATAATTTCAGTTGAGCTAAGAAGGTCCTAATTTGAGGTATTCCAAATTTAAAGATGCCCTCTGTTATGGAATGACTTGTGTCCTCCCAAAATATGTATTAATAAGAGATGACTGATAAACCACCTTCTAATGAAAACAGAGAAGCCCTGGTGTTACAATGGCTCAGCGCTCGCTGCTAATGGAAAAGTTGGCAGTTTGAATCTGCCAGTCGCTCCATGGGAGGGAAGACCTGGTGATCTGCTCCCATAAAGATTATAGCCTAGGGAAACCCTGGGGCAGTTCTACTCTGTCCTATTGGGTGGCTGTGAGTTGGAATCAACTTGACAGCACACAACAATAATAATGAAAATAGACTCTGTTAGCTTGGAAGACTTTGGTTTTGTGGAATATGTAGAAGAGTCATTGTTAGGTGCCGTCGAGTTGGTTCCAATGTCTTCAGTGCAGCTTGGACTTCTTCCTTCAGTACCATTGGTTCCTGATCATATGCTACCTCCTGAAATGGTTGAACGTCGACGAAATCTTTTTGGTATGTCTGTGTATTCTTTTCTCTTCTTTTGATGCTTCCTGTGTCATTTAATATTTTCCCAGTAGAATCCTTCAATATTGCAGCTTGAGGCTTGAATTTTTCTTCAGTTCTTTCAGCTTGAGAAATGCCTAGCATGTTCTTCCCTTTGGTTTTCTATCTCCAGGTCTTTGCACATGTCATTATAATACTTTATTTTGTCTTCTCAAGCTGCTCTTTGAAATCTTCCGTTCAGCTCTTTTACTTCGTCATTTCTTCCTTTCGCTCTAGCTACTTGACATTCAAAAGCAAGTTTCAAAGTCTCTTCTGTCATCCATTTTGGTCTTTTCTTTCTTTCCTGCCTTTTTAATGGCCTCTTGATTTCTTCATGTATGATGTCCTCGATGTCATTCCACAACTCGTCTGGTCTTTGGTCATTAGTGTTCAAAGCGTCAAATTTATTCTTGAGACGGTCTCTAAATTCAAGTGAGATATACTCAACGTCATATTTTGGCTCTCGTGTACTTGTTCTAATTTTCTTCAGTTTCAACTTGAACTTGCATATGAGCAATTGATGGTCTGTTCCACAGTACGTCCCTGGCCTTTTTCTGACTGATGATATTGAGCTTTTCCATGGTCTCTTTCCACAGATGTAGTCGATTTGATTCCCGTGTATTCCATCTGGCAAGGTCCACGTGTATAGTCACTGTTTACATTGTTGAAAAAAGGTATTTGCAGCGAAGAAGTCGTTGGTCTTGCAAAATTCTATCATGCGACCTCCAGCATCGTTTCTGTCACCAAGGCCGTGTTTTCCAGTTACCGGTCCTTCTTCTTTGTTTCCACCTTTTGCTTTCCAGTCACCAGTAATTATCAATGCATCCTGATTGCATGTTTTATCAATTTCAGACTGCAGAAGTTGGTAAAAATCTTCGATTTCTTCATCTGTGGCCTTAGAGGTTGGTGCATAAATTTGAATAGTAGTTAGATTAAATGGTCTTCATTGCAGAAAAGCAGGGCATGCAATTTGAGGGTAGAGCTGAATTGCTTGGATAATAGAAAAAAGGTTGAATGCTGTATAGAAGTAGGGAAAGGAGAAAAAATGCCATTTGAGGTATAGGAGAGAGAAACTATGGAACTCAAGCAAATGTGGTGGGTATTTTGAAGAGTTTATTATCAGGAGTGTGTTGAGAGACGTATCATAGGTGCTTTTGTGTTTCTGCACCGACTTTTGTTTCAGGCTATCTTTTCAAGGATGCTTGTACAGCAAACAGCTTTGGAAGCTATGGTGTTTCCCTCCAAAGCAAATGGAAGGTTTGTTCATTTCCAGTATAATAAAGATGATGTCTGCCTCCAGGGCAAAGGTCAGGCAGGTTTAATGCCCACTGTAAAACATCCAGTTCCCTAAGCTTGGGGTTCCTCTCTTGAAAGCAAACCACTGTGTGTGCAGGTGACACCTGGCCCTTTTTGTGTCTTGTGGGACTTGGGGCTCAGGGAACCAAAGCAAATGCTGATACTCTGGCTGTTGTTATTGCTGAGAATAATAAACTGTCTTTTGTCTCTGACCCAGGAGTCTTGTGTATCCTGCCAGCATCCGTGAAGCTGGGCAAGCCACTTGTTAGCTTGTACATAGGATAAATCTCAGACCTTTCACAGATCTTAAAAGTAAGTGATACAGACTCTGTCTTAAATCTGTCCTATGAAATATCCAGCAAATTCTCCATTTTCTACCATGGTTTCTGCTGCAAGTGGATTGTTTTGAGAGAATGAAAAGAGGTTCCAGAAGAAGTGTCTAAATTACTATAGGGTGAAAACAGGGAAATCCCCACGTGGCCAGCAGACCTCAGGGATACATTTAAATATCAGAGAGTTTTTCCCCAATTTGAGCTTCCTGAAGGAACAGATGGTGTTCTGTTCATTTTATAGCTCCTGTGCTAGCACAATGCCTGACTTGGAGTAGACACTCAGTAAATGCTGAAGACTGAAGGATGGAATGGCATATAAGACTATGCTTCTAATATGTTATTTATAATCAGAAACCAAAACATTCCTTTTAAAATACAGATCCAGCATACAAGACCATGCTATTAATATGTTATTGATAATCAGCAACCAAAAAGTTCCTTTAAAAATACAAATCTGGTCATTTCATTCCTCTTCCTTCAATTCTTCAACAACTTCCCAGCGTGCTTAGAATAAAATCTAAAGCTCTCACTAAGGCCAAGAAGAGCCCACATGATCTGACCCCTGGCTAACTCTTGGTCCAATCTCCCACTTCTCTCACCCTCACTCGCTGTTTTCCAACCTTGCTGTCCTCCTTTCTTTTCCTGGAACACACCAAGCATGCTCTCATCTCGGGACTTCTGCACTTGCTGTTCCATCTGCCTAAAATGTTCCTCCCCAGGAGATCAAAATGGCTCACTCTCCTCCTTGTATCCAAAGTTCACCTCATCAGATGTGCCTTCTCCAAGCACCATGTAGGGGAGCGCCTCTTCTACTCTACCCCCTTCTCTAGTCTTAACTGTACTTGACATTCTATTATAGGCCAATTTGTTTGTTGGCTTATTATAAGTCTCTCTGACTAGACTGTCATCCCCCAAGGGCAGAGACTTGCTTTATTCACTGCTATGTCCCAACACTTAAGGAAAGAACAAAAACCAAATGAGTGGCCATCAAGTTGATTCCAACTCCTGGGGACCCCATGTGCGTCAAAGCAGAACTGTGCTCCATAGGGTTTTCCATGGCTGGTTTTTCAGAAGTAGATTGCCAGGCCTCTCTTCCAAGGTACCTCTGAGTGGACTCAAACCACCAACCTTTTTGTTAGCAGCTGAGTGCATTATCCCTTTGCACCACGCAGGGACTCTACTTAAAGAGTTCCTGGCATATCCTAGATGCTTAATAAATGAGAAGGGCAAGAGGAGAAGAGGAAGAAATGGGGGTTGGGAAGAGGTTGAGAGAAACGGAAATGGAAGTGAGGAACAAGAAGGGAGGAGGAGAGGACAGAGAAGCAAGAGGAGGGCCAGTAGCAGCAACAAGAGGCAGCGCTAATTGCTGCTGCTGAGCTGCGAGAGTCCCAGCGAAAATCTTAGAGTCTGTGTCCTCTTCGCTTGTCCCAGAATATCATTTTCTGCTTCTGAAAGCATACCTTTCCCTCTAATAGCAGTCATGTCAGAAATGGAGATGAAGACAGTGTCTCTGGCAGAAGGATGCATTCTGGGAGACCCCCACGACTCTCTGGCAGCAGCAGGAAATCTTAACTCCCTCTGCAAAGGGAAAATACTCGGAATCCTTTGGTCTCCTCTTTCCCAGCCTTCTCATATAAGCAGTTACTGATGGCTACAAGATATCCTAACGCCGCCGCAAAGGCCAGGCTGGGTTTTAGCTGTTTGAACGCTTGACTTTTCTGCTTTAATAGCTGGAACACAGAAATCTGAGTTAAGTTCAGTCACAAGCCCTGAATGAAATGAATTTTTTAATCAAGAAGAAAATTCCCCAGCTGAAGCAAACAAGCAGGTTTTAAATAGTTCTATATCTCCAAAGTTTCACCATACTCTCAAAGGAGATGTTTATAGAAATTATAAATACCTAAAATAATCCCCTGTCTTTGGGGGCTTAGAGAGCCTCAGTTCTAGTGAATGAAAATCAAGCACAAAATAAATGAGATGTAATTGCATTAGAACACCTGCATAACGGATCCTTTCAACGCCAAGGCGGCCTAACATCCCGATGGCTGAGGCTGTCGCACTGCATTGTGGGAAAGCAGGTAGTGACGTGGCTCCGGGCAGATCCAGCCCCTTCAGTGTTTCTGCTGATGTGCCTGTTCGGTTCTTGGCTGGTTGGTCTGTCTGTTGGTTTTCTGCCTCCTTCTGGTTGCTGAAACCATTTATTTACACTCAGTCTTGTTTAGTGGAGCTTCAAGGCAGGTTTGGAGTAGCTAGGTGCTTCTGCTTGGCGGTAAGAGAAGGGGCGGGGGAGATATGGTAACAGCCAGCACTGCCTAACGGAGGTTCTGTGTGATAGGAATGAACAGCCCTGTCCCGGGGCAGAATCTCGAGCCAGAGCAGCCGGCGGGGACAATGTTTCCAGTCCACCCAGCTCTAAATTAGTTTCATGCTGTTTAGCATTCCCTGGGCTTGCAAAGCTGTAAACCAGAGATCAAACCCCTTTTGTACATTGCTTCTGAATAATGCAGCCAGTGGCATCTTGAAGCTAAGGCTGGGTCATTACAGTACAAAGCAGTGATATTAAAGTTGGAGACTTTTTTTTTTTTTTAAGCAGGGAAGGCTCATTTCCTATAGAGTGAATTTTTGCAATTTGCATTGGGCTCTTTAATGGTGTCTAATTGATGGATTTCAATTACAAAGGAACGAGAAAGTAAGCCTGGTTCCTACTTCCAGGCTGGAGTTCCTTCATAGAGCTTAGAAATCTACTTATCATTAGAGGTGGTCCAACCTTTGGCCCAAATGAGGAATTTTACACATCTATCCAGAATATGATTAAAAACAAACTTGGAATGTAATGAGAGAATTACTGCTGGGGCCAGCACACAGAGATCGGGTTTTAAATAAAGCATGAATTATTCTCAGCAACACAGACCCTCTTCAGGGGAAGGGGAGATCCAGGGGACAGACAAGGGAATAGAACCTTGGCCTGGAGACCCCTTACTTCTCTCTGAACCCCAACCCTTCTCTTGCGAATGTTCATCAATATTGAATTTCCTGTTTCTCGTACCTTTCCAACGCGGCGATCCTGCGCTCTGTTCTGGCGGATGGGGCTGTGTGTCTAGACAGCAGTAGAAGCCGCTTCTCCTGGTGGGCTCACATTCATGAAACTTATTACTCTGGACGCTTATTCAGTTCAACAAGCATTCATTGAGTGCCTACTATGTGCTGTTGTTGTTGGGTGCCATTAATTCGATTTGAACTCATAGCGATCCCATGTGTTACAGAATAGAACTGCTCTATAGGGTTTTCCTGGCTATAATCTCTACAGAAGCGGATTTCCAGGCCTTTCTTCCATGGCACCACTGAGTAGGTTTGAAGCACCAACCTTTATGTTAGTAGTTGAATGCAAACCATTTGCACCACCCAGGGATCTACCACTTATCATAAACCAACCAACCAACCAACCAACAAACAAAACTCATCACCGTCGAGTCAATTGCCACTAATAGTGACCCTATAGGACAGAGCAGAACTGCCCCATAGGGTTTCCAAGGAGCGGCTGGTGGATTTGAACTGCTGACCTTTTGGTTGGCAGCCAAGCTCTTAACCATAGACATGGGTAAATATTATGAGTTAATATACGTAAAATACTTAAAGAATAATGGCTGACATACAGAGTCAGTGCTATGGAATGTTAGCTTTACTATTGTTTTTCTAGCAGGCCTCATACTAGGAAAAGAAGTAAGAACAAGAATTCCAACGTTATGTGATAAATGTTATGATACTGATTAGCACAGGAGCTTGACAGTGCAGGGGATGGCCCGAGTGGGAGGAAGGGAAGTTGGGCTGGAATGAGGAAGGATTTTCAATAAGCGATGAAACCTAATTAAGATTTTAAAAATAAATAAGAGCCCAACCAGTAGCCCGTATCTCTCTACAAATTTCCAAACTTGTCATAAGAATTGGTAAGAATTGGGCTTTTCTCTACTACTCAATCCTTCCTTCAAGACTAAAGCACAGAATCCTATTTATGTGAGAATTCTATTTATGTACTCTGAATTCACCTGGTTGCGGAATGTATCCTCAAACCTACCCCTGGTTCTGACTGCAGTAATACCGCCGGTGGTTAAGAACATGGAAATGGGCATGAAATTTAAAAAACAAAACAAAACAGTTGCCCATCCAGGGACTCCAGGCTCAAGACTCCCACAAAACTCGTTCCTGTGAAGTTGATTCCGACTCATAGCCACCCGACAGGACAGGGTAGAACTGCCCCCTAGGGTTTCCAAGGAGCGTTGGTTAGCAACTGAGTGCTTAACCACTGAGCCACCAGGGCTCCGGACTACTGAGGGTTAAATCCTAATTTTGTGCCTTTTGCAATTAATGTGGTTATTGATATGGTTGGGTTTATATCTATTATATTGCTATTTCTTTTCTGTTTGTCCTATTTGTTCTTTGTTCCTTTTTTCTCTTTTTATACTTTCTTTCAGATTAATTGAATATGTTGTATAATTTTATTTTATCTTCTTTGTTGTTTTAATAGCTATAAACCTTTCTTTTGTTCATTTAGTAGTTGCTTTAGAGCTTATAGTATGCATGCTCAACTTCTCACAGTCTATCTTCAAGTGATATTGTATCACCTTATGTATAGTACGGAGCCCTGGTGGCACAGTGGTTAACAGCGTGACGGCTAACCAAAACTTTGGCAGTTCGAACCACCAGCCGCTCCTTGGAGATCCTATGGGGCAGTTCTACTCTGTCCTATAGGGTTGTTATGAGTTGGAATCGACTTGATGGCAATGGGTTTATGTACAGTATCTACCACCCGTCTGTCAGTTTGTTACACCACGGTGGTTTGCATGTTGCTGTGATGCTGGAAGCTATGCCACTGGTATTTCAAATGCCAGCAGGGTCACTCATGGTGGACAGGTTTCAGCGGAGCTTCCAGACTAAGACGGACTTGGAAGAAGGACCTGGAAATCTACTTCTAAAAAATTTGGCCACTGAATACCTTATGGATAGCAGTGGAACATTGTCTGTGCCAGAAGATGAGCCCCTCAGGTGGGAAGGCACTCAAAAGATGACTGGGGAAGAGTTGCCTCCTCAAAGTAGAGCTCACCTTAATGACATGGATGGAGTCAAGCTTTCGGACCTCATTTGTTGGTATGGCATGAGTCAAAATGAGAAGAAACATCGATTAATAATTAGAACACGGACTATATGAAGTATGAATCGAGGAAAATTGGAGGTAGTCCAAAATGAAAACAAATGCTTGAAGATAGATATTCTAAGGCATTAGTGAGCTGAAATGGACTAGTATTGGCTATTTTGACTCTGACAATCATATAGTCTACTATGCCGGGAATGACAAATTAAAGAGGAATGGAATCACATTCATCATCAAAAAGAACATTTCAAGATCAATCCTGAAATACAATGCTGTCAGTGATAGGATAATATCTATATGCCTACAAGGAAGACCAGTTAATACAATTATTATTCAAATTTACGCACTAATCACTAAGGCCAAAGATGAAGAAACTGAAGATTTTTTACCAACTTCTGCAGTCTGAAACTGATCAAACATGCAATCAAAATGCGTTGATAATTATTGGTGATTGGAATGTGAAAGTTGGAAACAAACAAGAAAGATTGGTAGTTGGAAAATATGACCTTGGTGATAGAAACGATGCTGGAGATGACATGATAGAATTTTGCAAGACCAATTCACTGAAAATAGCTTTTTTCAGCAACATAAACAGCAACCATATACGTGGACCTCGCCGAATGGAACACACAGGAATCCAGTCGACTACATCCGTAGAAAGAGATGATGGAGAAGCTCAGTATCATCAGTCAGAGCAAGGCCAGGAGCCAGTTGTGGAAAAGACCATCAATTGCTCAAATGCAAGTTCAAGATGACACTAAAGAAAATTAGAACAAGTCCATGAGAGCCCAAGTATGAACTTCAGTATATTCCACCTGAATTTAGAGACCATCTAAAGAACAGATTTGACTTACTAAACACAGAAGACCAAAGACAAGCTGTGGAATGACATCAAGGACATCATACATGAAGAAAGCAAAAGGTCATAAAAAAGACAGAAAAGAAAAAAGAAAATGAAAATGAATGTAAGAAGAGACTCTAAAACTCGCTCTTGAACATAGAGCAGCTAAAGTGAATAGAAGAAATGACAAAGTTAAAGAGCTGAACAGAAGATTTCAAAGGACAGCTCAAGAGGACAAAGTAAAGTATTATAATGACGTGTGCAAAGAATTGGAGTTAGACAACCAAAGGGAAAGAACACGCTTGGCATTTCTCAAGCTGAAAGAACTGAATACAAAATTCAAGCCTCAAATTGCAATATTGAAGGATTGTACGGGTAAAAAAATGAACGACTCAGGAAGCATCAAAAGCAAATGGAAGGAATACACAGAGTCACTGTACCAAAAAGAATTGGTCGACATTCAACCATTTTAGGAGGTAGCATATGATCAAGAGCCAACGGTACCGAAGGAAGAAGTCCAAACTGCACTGAAGGCATTGGCAAAACACAAGGCTCCAAGAACTGACAGAATACCAACTGAGATATTTCAACAGGGATATCGTTGCTGATGGCAGATCCTAGCTGAAAGCAGAGAATACCAGAAAGATGTTTACCTGTGTTTTATTGACTATGCAAAGGTGTTTGACTCTGTGGCTCATAACAAATTATGGATAACTTTATGAAGAATGGCAATTCCAGAACTCTTAATTGTGCTCAGGCAGAAATTGTACGTAGACCAAGATGCAGTCATTCAAACAGAACAAGGGGTTTAAAATCAGGAAAGGGTTGTATCCTTTCACTATACTTATTCAATCTGTATGCTGAGCAACTAATCAGAGAAACAGGTCTATATGAAGAAGAACACAGCATCAGTATAAGAGGAAGATGCATTAACAACCTGTGATGTGCAGTTGACACAACTTTGCTTGCTGAAAGTGAAGAGGACTTGAAGCAGTTACTGATGAAGATCAAAGACTACAGCCTTCGGTATGGATTACACTTCAACATAAAGAAAACAAATTCCTCACAACTGGACCAATAAGGAACATCATGGTAAGTGGAGAAAATATTGACATTGTCAAGGATTTCATTTTACTTGGATCCACAATCAATGCCCCTGGAGGCAGCAGTCAAGAAATCAAACAATGCATCGCATTGGGCCAATCTGCTGCAAAAGTTCTCTTTAAAGTGTTAAAAAGCAAAGAAGTCACCTTGAGGACTAGGGTGCACCTGACCCAAGCCATGGTGTTTTCAATTGCCTCATATGCATTCGAAAGTCGGACAGTGACTAAGGAAGCTCAAAGAAGAATTGATGTGTTTGAATTATGGTGCTGGCAAAGAATAATGAATATACCCTGGACTGCCAGAAGAATGAACAGATCTATCCTGGAAGAAGTACAGCCAGAATACTCCTTTGCTTCTCTAGAGAACCCAGCCTAAGATAGTTACCAAATTCTGCCATTTTTGAAGTAGTCCCTGCTTAGAAATTAGGAAAATCTCCCCTCACCTGCCCTGGGCGTTTTCACTGTTTATTTTGCCAAAGTCCCCACTACTCCTATTGTCTACCTAGCCTTTGCTACTCCTTTATATATTTCCCTGTGCCTTGTAGACATTTGGTTGTTCTTTACATTCTGGCCCATGTCATGGCATACAATACCTCCCTAACCTGCCCATGTCTTACCTGAGATAGTCACATTAAACTTCTTGAAGATTTTTTTCATGTGTAGTATTGTTACAGTATCTACATGAACACTTGCAATATTCCAAATCAAATGTTAAGTACCTAGGATACAAACGAGTAATTTAAAAAACATTAAAATTATGCCAAAATGGGGTAAATGAAATGACTGAGATGTTGTCAGGACACTTTGGGATAACACAGAGGGATGGCTGGGCCCATTCCACTCTGAGCTAAAGGAATCAGGGAGGGTTTCCTAGAGGGGAAGATTCCTGAGCTTCCCCGGAGGATGAATAGCAGCTTGCCAGTGATGAAAGGTGAACTCCTTGTCTGTGGCACATTATAGCTTCTCAATAGATGCTGGCTGAATTGTGTTGGACTCTGGTGTAATTTTCCTGACTTGGACCTCGTGACTCAGTAGCAATCCTCGAAGTCCTTGGGACTATTTTTTCAGAGTTTCTCCCCCACCCGCAAGACCTGAAGCTGAAAAATATATTAGCAGAAGACATCTAAGATTTGTTTTGGTGAGCTTGAAAATTCAGCCTGGTAATGTCAGAAAAAGTGATGAAGAACAGAGAGGCACCTGTAGGAGCTCGTGCAGATGAAATAACATTCCAAGCACTTTAATAAATGGAAAACCCTCTATCACCCAACACTCAGCTCTTTTCAAATTTTTTGCACATTATTGGAACACATATTCAAGCTCACTGTCTGTTAATATTACTGCTTAGTTATAAGCTTCCTGCTGGGGGTTTTGGTCATGTAATAAACTAGTCTCAAGTCAAGATTGTGCATTTATTGCAGGATATAATTTAGAAGTATGAAGGAGACCTTTCTCAGCTGTCAAAAAGATGTGATGGAATGGAAAAATTCTATAGTGACATTCTAGTAAGTGTTGTCTTTCAAACTAATTCAAATCAATCTTGCTTTAAGAAAATCTATGAAATCTTTAAACTTTCAAATTTCTGAAATTGTTTCAATACGTTAGAGTTCATATTAAAAATGTGACTAGCACTGGAGGATTTGAGTGTGCATGAGAAATTCCAGATCTCTTCTTGTATTTAGTATATGGGGAATGAAATGCTTTCAGTTAACACTTGGATCTTTCTCATAAACTTATTAAGAACAGATGGATTTCAGAGACCTTTTAAAAGAAGAAAGTCCAAATCCTTTTCACTGATTCAGAAGCATAAAATGGTTAGTTCTGAGAACCTGTATCTTCCTATAATGCAATTGAATTGGCTGGGAGTTTGATGAGGTTGGGGCGACCCCAGGTGACCTCTGTCGGAATGAAACCAGAAGACTGAAAGGGTTTGCAATCAGAGAAATTTAATAATGTTTGACAAAAATATGCATGTGGTAAAGAAAGAAGCACAAAGATCTTCTGATGTCTCTAAGTGATTAGAGCACAGGCTTTAAATCTGAACCAGAATGAACAGTAACAACAACAGCTGTGAGAGTTTTTGTTACAAGCTTTCAGTTGTACCAGGCATGGGGCTAAATATGCATTATCCCCACAACTCTTTCAGGGATGTGTGTTACTTTACAGAAAAAGAAATTCAATTTTGACGTGGTTAAGATACTTATCCAGCATAGTCTAGCTGGGAAGTAGTGAAACTGGGATTCAAACTCAGATTTTTGTGATTCCAAAGCTCTGCTTATAGCCCCTGTGCTCTTCTCTTCCAGCAGTTCCCACACCACTATGCCAGCCCCTGTCTAGGCACTGTATGTGTATGTGTATCAACACATTTACTCCTCATGTCAACTCGGAGGTAGGTACACTTATTATTCCTATTTTTGTGGATGAGGAAACCAAACACAGAGAGGTTACACACGCAAGGTAACTTGCTTGCTTGAAGCCACACAGCTAAGGAACATGGAATTAGGATTAGAACACAGGCAATATGTTTCCAGATTTAGCCCACGTGCTTTCTTCTATCATACGTGGTCTCTGAATCGGTAAGAGATGTAAATGACCAAGGTTCTATTATGTGGAAAGAAAATCCACAAGATGGTACAGCCATTGAAAGACTTGGTCAGGGTTTCCATTCAGTGGTTGGTAACAGACTGGAAATACCAGTGGCTCAGACAAAATGGATGGTTACTGTTGGGAGATAGTTCTCCACGGGTCCTTCACATTTCTGCATGTCAGCGAGCAGAGGCACTGACAGCTGCTGTTCTGGAGCATCTTCTCCAGGATATTTGTGGCAAACAGCTTTGGAAGATGAAGAGTGTTTCCTTCTGGGGCAGATTTGCTCGCAGTTCAGTATAATAAAGATAATGTCTCTCTCCAGGGCAAGGGTCAGGCAGGTTTTCTCCTAGCTCATTATAAAAAATTGGGGTTTCCTAAGTTTGGGATTTCTCACCTATGGTGCAAAGTTACTGCATGCACATCATCTGTTGGAATGCTCCTCATTGCCTTTGTGGTACTTGGTGGGCAAGGGAACCAACATGGCCATGAAGCTCGTGCTCCTTGCTGTGCTGTGAGCAATAAATTCCTTTGTCTTTGACCTGAGAGTCTCGTATCTTCTGCCAGAACCCATGAAACTGTGACAGGTTAACTTGTTATCTTGTAAGTAGGGTAAAATATTGGACCCTTCACAGTTCTTGACAGTTTTCTTTTTTTCCTCTCTCATGTAAAAGAGGGCTGGAGGTAGGCAGATTGGGGGTGGCATAGTAGCTGCAGAAAGTTGCTAGGCACTCTGGCTCCTCCAGCTTTTGGCTCCACCATCTTTAACGTTTCTTAGGATCACAAGCTGCCTGTTGGCACTCCAGCCATCATGTCCCTCTTTCAGGAGGAAGTTGGAGGAAGGTGGCAACAAGGGCTATCTCAGAGTTCCTCAAAGTGACTTCTGCTTGTACCTCAGTAGCCACCTCTAGCTATAAGCAGAGCTAGGAAATGTGGTCTTTTTGACTGGCCACAATTTCACTCAGAATATAATTGGTGTCCTGTTACAAAGAAGAGAGAATGGATCTGGGGCAAGCAGCAAGCCATCTCAACTGTGGCGATGCAGATAATATACTGGGTTATAAGCGGAACAGGGTTGTTTTGCGTGAAGATTTCCAGCATAACTAAATATTTTATTCCAATACTAAGCTTCTGTCTCCCTGCTTTGAAAAATGCAAAGTGGAGTGTATGAAGGCAAACCTTGTTATTGCATGCACATCCCAACTGCTAATGGAGACTCTTGTGTGCATGAAGCATTTGGAGTTGAAACTGTGGGCTAATGACCAGTTGGAAGGAAACAGTAGTCTCTGGAAGGGCCTTTGCACCAGTAATGACCCTTGTGAGCCATTAATCTGCAAGAGATTCCCTATCTCTAGGTCACTGCTTTATAAACCGAGTATCAATAAAGGCTGCCTGGGGCATGTTAATTATTTCCGTGGATGAAGCCATTGCAGTTGGTCTGGGCAGAAAACTTTTTGATAAGAAAATGCACTGTTTCTCACAGTGAGTCTGTGAGAAGCAAATGCCCTTAAACTGGAGGGATCATCAGTGCCTCTCTCTCTAGTCCCACTAAGGGGCTCAGGACAGGTGGTCAGCACGAGTGTCCCCTGGTGGTATTGCATGGCTCTTTGCCAGGGTTTGGTTGGAGAGTTGTACCATTATTTGTATTCTCTGCTATATGTTAGCAGCTCAGAAGACTTTTTTCTATGATGGTAAAATGATGTCAATGGTAGTATTCAAAGTAGTTACCTTTATTGGGTGTCTAACATGTGCCGTGGAGTCCCTGGATGGTGCAAACAGTTAATGTCCTCAATTGCTCACCAAAAGGTTGAAGGTTGGAGTCCACTTAGAGGTGCCTTGGAAGAAAGGCTTGGTGATCTACTTCCAAAAATCAGTCATTGAAAACTCCATGGAGCACAGTTCTACTCTGACACACATGAAGTTACCATGAGTTAGAGTCAACTCCAAGGCAAATAGTTTTTGAATATGTGCTATCCTTGGTGTTTTGGATACATTATATTATTTAATCTTTCTGACATTTCCGTGAGGTTATTACTATTGGCCTGTTTTGCATCCAAGTATAATAGATTTAAGAGAAGTTACAGAACTTGTCCAACTTGTCCAGGTAGGCAAATGACAGGGATGGGAATGTGGGCTGAGATTCAAAAATACGCCCATGAGACTTCAAGGTCTAGGCTCTTACCCATTTTGTTACAAAGACTTTCAATGCCATTAGGTCCTTCCATTCTTTCTCCCTCCCTCTCTCCACCTCCCCTTCCTTCCCTCCCTCCCTTCCTTTCTTTCACTTTCTTTGTATCTTCCCCCCTTTCTTCTTTCTTCTCCTTTTCAACTGCAGAAATGGAAAAAACCTTAATGCCATCGTCACCATTTTCATTTGTTTGGACCCAACCTTCCCAGTCTTGTCTGCATGCGTAGTTTTGGTTTTTTTTTTTTTTTTTTTTTTAAATCATCCATTCAATACATTTCACTGAGTACTTTGTGCTAGGTGCTGACTAATATGGTGGTGAGCGAGAACAACATAGCCCTATTCTCACTGAACAGATCTGTTAGTTTGTATTCTATTTCTCTTGCATAACATTAAACCAAAAGCCATTTCCATGTAGCTAAGCTGTTCCATAATTATCACTGTTAATGTCTTCCTAGTATTCTATCATATTGATGCACCATAATTACCTCTAATACTACATTGCTGTTGAGCAATTAGGTTGTCTCTGTTATTTGCTATTATAGATAACAAGCATCTTTAAGCCTTTTCTGAAAACAATAAAATAAAATAAATATAGATGAAACTGCACAAAATACCTTTGTGTCTATGGTTTTGTTCTTTTATTATTTTTTTTTCCTTAAGAGAAATTCCATTTGGATGATTTTGGAGAAGTGTTAATAATTAAATGCTCTGTGTAGGACCCCAGCAGGTACCTTACATGTATTATGTTGTTTAATCTTCATGACAAGCTAGGAAGGCAGATAAGAACACCCTCACTTTACAGATGAAGAAATGGAATCACACAGCGATGAAGTGATTATCCTGTGGTAGTAATCTGGGACGTGGAAGAGGGATCTGATCCAAGCCTCATAGGGGCTAAAGTCCATGCTCCTGATCGCAGTATCCAACTCCATTTCTAGACCCACTCACTTATCTTTCAAAACTCTGAATCTGGGAAGCAGGAGCTGAGAATCGGCTTCATAGATTTACTCTGAATATACGATATCCAGTTTATGCTTTATGTGGTTGAACTACTTCAGGGATTAGAGGAGCTAATTGTGAATGGACAGCAGTCAGTGAATGGGAGTCACTTATCATCAACAACAGCATCGTGGACATGCTGCAAAATCCAGGCTTAGGCTCTGTTACACGGGTTCCTTTTCTTTACATGGGCCTTTTAATGGAACATTGGAACCAGATACTTCGGGGAAGAGATTTGATGGAGTACTCTAGGGGTAACACATTGGCCAAGTCTTCCTTCCCTCCCTCCCTTCCTCTCTCCCTCTGTCCCTTCCTTCCTTTCTTTCCTTTTTCCTACCCTTCTATCCTTCCTTCCTCCTTTCCTTTCTTTCTTCCCTCCCTCCCTTCCTTCTTTCCCTCTCTCCCTTCCTCTCTCTCCTTCCCATCCTCCCTCTCTCTCTCCGTTTCCATCCTCCCTTCCTCCCTTCCTTCCTTCCTCCGTCCCTTACTTCTTTCCATCCATTCATCCATCCTAAGTACTTTCACGGGTACTAAAATCCCTTTTCCTCACAACTCTATATAAAGTAGGTACTGTTACAGTCCTTGGAGTCCCTAGGTGATGCAAGCTGTTAATGCTCTTGATTTTAAACTGAAAGATTGGAGGTTTAAGTCCACCCAGAGGTGCTCTGGAAAAAAGGCTTGGTGATCTACTTCTGAAAAATCAGCCAATGAAAACCCTATGGAGCACAGCTCTACTCTGATACACATGGGGTCCCCAGGAGTTGGAGTCAACTCGCTGAAACCTGGTAGTAGTTACGTAGTCATGGTATAGTCATTTTATAGACGAGGAAACAAATGTCCAGACAGGTTAGATCCAGGCAGAGGCAAATCTACCCTGAACCTAACAAAGATTAAGCATCAGGGCCCCCTTCTTTCATGAACCACTGCGATTTGAGGAATTACTGGGAGCTTATAGAATATTCTAGGGAGAAAGGGAAGCAAGGGTGCAATCAGGAAACATCACTATGTAAGTAATTCTGATATTGGCTAAAGAGATCTTAGAAGAAAATCCACCCATCTCTAAGTCTTCAGTAAATCGTCGTGATTTCTTTTCTCATTTGTCGTAAATATTCACTTTTGCATTTTCAAGTTGTCTTCTCTTTCTTAAAGAAGCTCCCTCAATTGTATAAATTTCAGGCCCCCACAAAATTTGCGTCCTCTCCTGGAGGCTGGCTATACCAAACTGGCATTATGTCATCCATCAAAACCAAAATCAAACCCACTGCCATCGACCCCATAGGGTTTCCAAGGCTGTAAATCTCTACAGAAGCAGACTGCCCCATCTTTCTTCCACGGGTGGTTTTGAACCGCTGACCTTTTGGTTAGCAGTCGATGGCTTTCACCATTGCACCACTAGGGCTCCGTATGTCACTCACAGTGTGTTGGAAATACCACGTTTCTCACAGAAGGTGCTATCAGGTAGAACAATTCCGTTTTGTGCAGGACTGCTCCATGCTATGCAAAATGTAGCCTCCAATATCCCTGGACCCTGCCCACTAAAAGGCAGTGTTGGCCCAGCCATTGTGAAGACGCTGCTCCCAAATAGTCCCTTAGGGGTAGGTCTAATCCCAGGTTAAGAAGGAGGAAGAAGCACAGCCTTGGGCACCAGGGGGACTGTTTAGTAGCTGGATGACTTTGAGCTGCAATACTGCCTGCACAGTGGGGCTAAGAATACCTGGCAGGTTTGGAGGGGGTTAGCTATCATGCTAACAAACACAGTGCTAGGCCCAGGGAAGATCCCTTCCTCGCTATTACTAAGGCAAGCTTCAGATGCACTGTCAGAAGTTGTGGTCTGTTATTCCGTTGGATATGGCAAGTGGTTCTGCTGGTTGGACCTTTTCTCATCAGCTCTTCCTGCAATGGGTCCTGTGCTTTGATACCTGGGGCCCTCAAAGCTTCCCTTCTGTTTCTGGACTCACAGAACACAAATGCAAGCTGATGCCTGCCTGGTGGTGAATTTTATGGGCCAACTAGGCTAGTGATGGTGCCCAGTTGTTTGGTCAAACACTAACCTAGTTGGTGTCATAAAATAGTTACCAATAAACCAGAAACCAAAAACAAAGGCAAATCGGTTGCCATCTGTTGATTCTGACTCATGGCGACCCTACGTGTGCAGAGCAGAACTGCCTCATAGGGTTTTCTCGGTCGTAATCTTTATGCGAGCAGATTGCCAGGCCTTTTCTCCCTAGTGCTGCTGGGTGGGCTCGAACCACCAACGTTTTGGTTAGCAGGCAAGCGCAAGCCACTTTCGCTACCCAGGGACCTTTATAAATTGATTAAATCAATTAGCTTCACATCAAGCAGTTTAACTTCCATAATACGAGTAAGCCTCAGCCAATCAGTTGAAGGCCTTAAGAGCACAAAAGGAGTTTCCCTAGGATGTCTTCTGCCTTGAGACTACAAACAGACATTTTTCCAGAACATTCTTACTCTTCACTCTTCTCATTGCCTGACGTGCAGGATGCCAGCCTGCAGGAGCCTCCAGCCTTTGCCTGACCTCTGGGTCTTGGACTTGCCAGCCCCCAACAATCGCGTGAGCCAATTCCTTGAAGGAAAACTCACTGGTGCTGTTTCTGTAAAAAACCCAAAGCAGGGGAGTGGGGCAGAGTAGGGATAGCTCCACTGGCTGACAGTGACTACAGGAAAAGGAAGAAAAAATCCTATTAGTTTCAGTGTGGGGGCTCTTTCTGGGTTCAAAGCCTGCTTTCAGCTTTCATGGCTCTGTGAATTTGAACAGGTTGCCTAAACTCCTTATGAGTCTCATTTGCCTCATCTGTAAAATGGGAATAAAAATAGTACCAACCTCATCAGGTTGCTGTGAACCTGAAATAAGCTGGCGCCTGAAAAGCACTTAGCAGATAGTAGATGTTCAAGAAATGGTCATTTCCATTATTTTGCTTACAGATAAGACAATTTCCTTACCTGTGGCCACTCCTGGCTGAGTTGCTCGGCAGCTTTTCTTTGGATATTAGTACTTTCAGCTCCCTCCCCTCCCCCCAAAACTGTAATTAATTAATTAGTTTGTATATGCGATAATTTATTAATTATAGATTTATTGAGCACCTCATGTACTCATACACCCATGAAATTGTCCCTGCATACATTCTAAGTGGAGCCCTGGTGGCACAGTGGTTAAGCGCTCGGCTGCTAACCAAAAGGTCAGCAGGTAGAATCCACCCGCTGCTGCTTGGAAGCCTGTGGTGCAGTTCTCCTCTGTCCTATAGGGTAGTTATGAGGCAGAATCGACTTGATGACAGCGGGTTTGGTTTGGTTTCGGGTTAACTGAAAGACTAGGAGCCCTGGTAGTACAGTCGTTAAGCACTTGGCTTCTAACCAAAGGTCTGTGGTTCGAACTCACCAACGGCTCCTTGGGAGAAAGATGTGGCGGTCTGCTTCTGTAAAGATTACAACCTTGGAAACCCTATGAGGCAGTTCTACTCTGTCCGATAGGGTTGCTATGAGTCGGAATCCACTCGACGTTCTAACCGGTTTCATTCATTCATTGGTTCATCCACTTTACAAATGTTTCCTGGACTCCTCGGGGACTGCCTTGAGGATGAAGTAGTAAGCAAAACTGTTCCTGTGCAAACTTCAGGACAGTCTGTTTTGGAGAAGTTTAAGAATGGCGTCGCTTTCTGGATCACTTGGCTAAATGAACATTGGTTGTGTCACCGGAAGTTGGGGTAGGCCACTCCAGACAGTCTGGGATGATTAACTTCGGTGACAATTGGGGCCAAGCGGGCTCTTTGGGTTTTCTTGGTACTGGATGTTTAGAATATCTTGGAACTGGTACACGAGTTTTCTTTTGATCAGATCCATCAAACTTCCCTCCCGCCAAATAAGCATGAGTTTGACATAATTATAGCGCCAAATACTTTCAACATTAACTCAGCCATGGTAGAAGCTGCCAGTCCGTTGGAGTGGGAGAGCCAAGCTCTTATTTCTCTTACCTGTTACATGGAATGGAAAGCAGCTCTGTTAAACTGTGCAACCCTGGCTGTTGCTGTGTGCCATTAAGTCGATTACTACTCATAGCAACCCTATATAACAGAGTAGAACTGCCCCACGGGGTTTCCAAGGAGCAGCTGGCGGATTCGAACTGCTGACCTTCTCATTGCAATTTGGGGACTGAGAGGGCTCCACAACCTAGGCTAGAGGGCCGTAACTCTAATGGTTGTCCTGACATCAGGCAGACGTGTCCCAGCTCCTTATGCTTCTCAGAGGAGGCTCCCTAAGAGGTCATTTATTCTGTTGGTTATGGTCATGGCACAGGGTCTCAACTCTGAGCAGACTATGCCTTGCATTTCGAGAAATCTACAAGCTTGAAAATATCCACCATAATACCCAAAAAAGCCACTGCCATCAAGTTGATTCTGACTCATAGCGACTCTACAGGACAGAGTAGAACTGCCCCATAGGGCTTCCAAGGCTGTAAGTCTTTACAGAAGCAGACTGCCACATCTTTCTCCCACAGAGTAGCTGGTGGGTTTGAACCGCTGACCTTTCAGTTAGGAGCCAAGTGCTTTAACCAAAGTGCCACCAGGGCTCCATACTACCATAACAAAACAGTAAAATGATTTTTTTTTTTTTTTTGCTGTTCTCAGCAACCATTTCGGTGGCAGCCTGGCCTCTGGTTCCCGACAGTTCAGCATCCCATTCACTTGTATGTTTGTGGAATCCGGGTTTAATTATAAATGAACTTTTGAAATAGGGGTGGATGATCATCCAATGACGTTATCATTAACCTTGAATCAGAGAAGTAGCCCCTCAGAGGTCAAGGGGCACTCTTCGTGGGGCACTTTGGAGAGTCTGAGTAACGTTGTGTTACTAAGAAAAATAACAATCTTTGAGACTTTTGTAGGTCGAGACTTGAAAAGTGGTGGGATCTCACGGACTCAGGGCTGTGTCCTGGCTCTGACATTTGCAGCTGTTGTGATCCTCCGTATGTCACTTAACCTCTGTGAGCCTTTGCCTCTCTTCCATACAAGCTTATAATGGTCAGATTAGATGAAAAGAACTTAAAATGGTGGAGACATGGAGGAACTTTCAAAAATTATTGCTGAGCGAATGAATGAAACAGTGAAATAATGAATAAAAATCAAACCGGGATACCAGTCCCCAAATTGCAATGAGAAGCCTAGAACTGAGTTATATTCAGTGATGTGTACCTTCAGGATTGGCTACATAATTTGTAGGGCCCACTGCAAAACGAAAATGTGGGCCCTCGTTAGAAAAATTATTACAGATTTCTGGATGGCGATAGTTGATCATTAAACCAAGTGTGGGACCCTTCTGGGCGTAGGTCCCTGGGTGACTGGGCAGGTCATACACCCATGAAATCGTCCCTGTCTGCGTTCTAAGCAGTTTCAGTCTTTGGTTTTTCTACTTCATAGATGTTTCCTGGACTCCTTTGTAATCTGTGCAAAGACCTCCAAGATAACAGGAGTGTTTTTAGCGAACATCTTAGAAATGCCTGGTTTCTGCTTTCATTTTAGGTGGACTCTTGAAAAATAATAAATTTCGTTTTATCTACAGTGATGACATGGCTGGAGAAAAAAAATCCACCAAGTTATGAGTTTCTGTGCCTTTTTTTCATTTTCCCATATTATATAGTTTGGAAATGATTTTCAGTTTTCTTACTGAATAGTGTATTGTCTACTTCGTAAAGAAGAAAACAGCAGCCTGTGTTTATCGAAGGCGTAGAACGCTTAATAGAATTTTCATTAACCCACAACTCCTGAAGTAGGAGAGCTGAGGATGTCGAATGACAAGAGGTTAACTGGGACAGACACTAACTCTTCGTTCTAATGATCATTTTCCCAGTTTTAGCTGCTACCAATTCAAAGGAACAAGCATATTATTATTATTTTTCCCTGCCTTCCAGTAGTTCCATCTGTGGCTAGCTATCTCAGCTGGTTAAGGCCGATGCTAATGAGGCCAAGGTCATGAGCATGATCCCTATCTAGGGCAATTACTTAACCTCAAAAACAAACAAACAAAATCCAGACTACACTTTCCATCTTAGGCAGCCAGTTCACAGTTCCTGTCATAGGGGAGGAACATGTAGGAACGTGTGGATGAAATCACAAACTGGACAGCTTGCAGGAATGGCTGATATGTGGCTCAAGTCCTTGGCCCTTCTTTCCCAAGCCTTTGGCAGACATCACTAATTGACCTCGCTAGTCTTTCCTCCTGAACTCAGAAAAAGCCTCAAAATTCTTTCTCAACAGTGTTCTAGGTCAGGGGTTATCAAATTACAGCCTGCGGGCCAAATCCAGCCCACCGCCTGGTTTTGTAAATTCAGTTTTATTGAAACAGTTTCGCTTGTTAGTTTACAGATTGTCCACAGCGACTTTTGCACTGCCCTTGGCAGAGCTGAGTAGTTGTGACAGAGGTCATGTGACTCACGAAGCCTAAAATGTTCACCATCTGGTAATTTGTGGGACAAGCTTGCCGACCCCTGCTCTAGGTGGTCACCAAGTCAAGAAGAGCTGATACATGTCTTGTGATCTAGTCTTCACCTCTGGATTTGGGAGTGATTATTCATGTTACAGAGCCCTGGTGGCACAGTGATTAAGCGGTTGACCGCCAACCAAAAGGTCAGCAGTCTGAATCCACCAGCTGCTCCTTGGAAACCCTATGGGGCAGTTCTACTCTGTCTTAGAGGGTTGCTATGAGTCAGCATTGACTCGAGGGCAACAGGTTTGGTTTGGTTTTTTTGGTATTCACGTTCCAAAATGATTCTTCTTTTTAGGAAAGAATTGTATACTAAAGAAGGGAACTTCCATAGTGCATCCTCTATTCATTTCAAAATAATGAACTATGTGTTGTTTATTTTATTTTTAGCAGCAAGAGTAGTGTAAGAAGTCGAGAAACTTCAGGCCAGTACTTATTTATTTATTGTGTGTAAACTTTTTCATGAGTTTTTACAGTACTGCTCTCATACAATATTTGCCCTTTTGTGATTGACTTATTTCACTCAGCATAATGTCCTCCAGTCTCATCCACATTATGAGATGCTTCACAGATTCATCATTGTTCTTTCTTGTTGCATAATACTCCATTGTGTGTATGTACCATAGTTTGTTTATCCATTCATCTGTTGATGGACACCTAGGTTGTTTCCATCTTTTTGCTACTGTGAACAGTGCTGCAATGAACATGGGTGTGCACAGGTCTGTTCGTGTGATGGCTCTTATTTCTCTAGGATATATTCCTAGGGGTGGGATTGCTGGATTGTATGGTATTTCTATTTCTAGCTTTCTAAAGAATTCAGGCCAGTATTTAAAGAGCAACAGCTTCTAAAAGAAATTAAGGTCTTAGAATTTTTACTGCAAATTCTACTAGTGGTCAACTTATCCAATGATATGTAATTAAGCAAATGAAATGTCTGTTTAAAAAAGATAGAAGCATATGTCCCACTGAAGAAAAACCAATTTCTCCTTTGTGTGTGTAAAAGGGTAGCAACTCTTTTTCATTTTGGATTTTACTAATCCCTTTCAATATTCCTTTCATATTTTGCCCATGAAACCAAAGTTCTCTATGGTTGGAGATTCTCCATTCATACTTGCTGTATTCACTGTGCCTTCCAAAAACCATGCTGTTTGATCTAACCCTGAATATCTGCATAATTTCTAGTTAATTGAAATAGCCTCAAAGGGATTGGGTTTAGTTGCCTGGGGCAGAGAAAGTGAAAATCATTTATATATATTCAGCATTGATTTTTTTCTGAAGAAGTCCATTTAATGGTAGGCTTTGGATTGTGGAGTCTGCGGTCTTGATTTTCAAATGGGCTAGAGGTGAATTGGACTGTGAGCAGAACAGTGGCAGGAAACAGGAGAATCGGGAAAACAAAGAAAGATGCTCTCTCTGTCAATGTATGAATAACCATTTGCTGTTGGTCTTGATGGAAGCTTTAATTGCTCCAAACTCCTTTCAATAGGCATTATTTTGTTTGGCTATAAACAAAGTCTTGTCTTTTCTTCTGGTAATAGTATTCCACATTTCCTTTGACGAGCCAGTTCCTCCTCTGCAAGCAAAACTCTGTTTCTTACTTCTAGGGTGGCTCAGGTGGACTAGAACTGGCTAGTCAGGGACTCAAATGCCCCTGGCCATGGTCACTAGTCCAGGAGAGGACACATCATCCAGGCTGGTTTATTCAGAGAGAATCACAGGACTTGTGTGGGAAGTACCAGGAAAAGAGTCTATTTTCTACCATCTTGAATCCGGAATAATGGAAGTCTGGAGCCAGAGGGAACCACAGTATGAAGCCTGAGAATGAAACCAGTGTAACAGAAGGCAGAGCTGAAAGGTAGAGAGAACCAAGTCCTGATAACATCTTTGAGTGCTTGATTATAGCCATGCCTGCAGGAGCCTCTGGATTCTTCAGTTAAGTAAACCAGTAGATTGTCTTTTATGCTTAAGTGTTTGGGTTTTCTATCACTGTATTCTCTAATCAAAGTGGGCCAACTTTGTAAAAGTCATGGAAGGAAGACATGACTCTGGAAAATAATTCCAGGATCATTTGCCTTAGATTTTCACCCTCCACCAAGTTTCCAGGATATTTTTGTTAAGTCTGTCAGTCCTTTGGTGTCCCTTGTGAAGAAATCAAATGGAAAGAGATGTGGAAATCCAATGTGCTAATCAACCCTCTATAGTTCTTTAACTTGCTGGCAATTTTCTGTGGATCATTAAATTCCCCAAATATGAAACTCCTACATTGATATGAGGATCATGTAAAATAACCTTGAATACAATTGCTATTTCCATGGTATCCAGATCCCCGAGGCCCCGAACAGCATTTGTGCTGGTCATAATAATGCTTCTGTTTCTACCTTTTGCTTAATTCTTTAGCATTAGGTGGTCTTCCGCATTTAACGAAATGATTTCTATAAAACCATGTTTGTAGTCTGTGTGTGTGTGTGTGCATGCAAATGTGCAAATACTTTGCTTTTTTTTCCCCCAGACTTTCATTAATACCTCACATGGAAATTGGAAAAGTGTTTGCCGCAGTTATCAGTACAGAGTTGCATTAATATTCCACTGGGTTGCTAGGGTGGATACCTCATTTATAGAAGTCATTGCTCTTTGGGGCCTTGGAGAAACCTAAAAGATAGATGATGAAGAAGAATCACTTTTATACTAACTTGGGAAATTTTATTATCTTCCAGCACCTAGACATGCCTTAAGTTGGCCTCAAAGGCTGTACAGTGTGGGGCCAAGAATTATAGAGGTCACAAGAAACCCTTTCTCCAGCACAACCTCACATTTCTCTACCATTTTAAAACTTCCTTATGACAACATAAGGAGCCCTGGTGGTGCAGTGGTTAAAGAGATTGACTGCTAAGCGATTGACCAAAAGGTTGGCAGTTTGAAACCACCAGAGGCTCTGTGGGAGAAAGATGTGGCAGTCTGCTTCCACAGAGATTTACAGCCTTGCAAACCCTATGGGGTTGCTATGAGTAAAAATTGACTCGATGGCAGTGGGTTTGGTTTTTTGGGTTTTATGGCACCATAGTAATGTCTGTATTGTATGATTGGTAAGGGTTATCAAGAAAGATGGGATATACCCTCTCACAGCTGTATCTGTCTAGCTCCTCAACTCTGAAGATCCTTCCGATCTGATTTCTGGTATTTCGTGAGCCTCTGTCCATTAGTACGGTGGTAACTTTCTGATGTTTCATCTTCCCAACACTCATTTTCTCTTATTTTGCCAAGAACATCTTTGTAGATCACCCTTTCCTGCTCCCATCCATGTGGCCACTGGATGACTCCATCCCACCATGCCTTAGAGGTGGTCACATGACCCAGGCCTGACCAATCAGCATATTTCATTCCCTTGGCCGTGATGATTAGTTCAAGGATAAACACACGTTCTCAATCAGTCCAATCTGAGTAAATCCCAGGACTTCTCCTGAAACCACGGGGCAGGAAACCAGCATTCCTGTAGGATTGTAAGCATGGGGCTACCATGAGCCATCTTGCCACCAGCAGAAGACTCCTGAGAATTCAATCAATGTAAAGGAAAGCAGAATTGACATTGTTTGAACCCTTGGGTCTAGCTGTTCCTGAAGCCAGACCCATCGCCCCAGACTTTTCAGTTAGGTGAGTCAATAAATAACCTTTTTTTCTTAAGCTAGTCTGAATTGGATTTCTGTCACTTGTGGCAAAATGAGCCTTGAGTTATACAAGCAATTGGAACTAGCTTTATTTGCTAGGGTCTCTCACCTGTGTCTACCATAAGTCAGCAAATGAAATACTTGGAATTACATAGGCAGGGACTAGAGGAAATGTGAAAAGCAATTTAACACAAAAGGAGTAGAATACCTCCGCGAAGGCAGCTCCATTTAATAGGAAAGGAAATGCAGGCAGAGCAAGTAGGATTCTAAAGAATAACTGGGAAGCTTGGCATATAGACAAATTCTCCCCAAAGATGGCCTAACACTCAGACTTATATTTCAAATCTATGTAAGTGGATGCTTCATTGGTGGGGCTTTCCAATTCTTTCACAGTAATTGAAATGGTTTTCTTTACTGGAGGTATGTCTGGGTTGCTCTCAACCAGCCTCCCACAGGGTCAGAGAGCTCCTCTAAGGTAATGACCACACTTTACTGTACTTAGTCTACCAGCTGTACACCCAAAGCTACTTATTAATGTTTAAGAGCAAGAGATTCGGAGCCAGGAAGACTCAAGTTCGAGCCCCTGCTCTGTCACATGTGGGACATATAACCTTGGGTAAGCGACTTAATAATTCTGAGCCTCAGTTTCCTCCTCTGTAAAATGCAAATGGTATTAGCACCTAACTCTTGGGTCAAGGTGGTGATTAAATAAGATGGTTTACTCTTTCAATCTGTATGATGCCTATAACATTCTTGAGCTGTGGCTGGCACACAAGTACACTCAGTACATGAGCAGAGGAACTGACAGCATTTTTGTTCTGGACTACCTTTTCAAGGATGTCTGTAGCAAATAGCCTTAGAAGATAGAGTCTCCCTCCAGAGCAGAAGAGCAGGTTTGTTTGCAATCCAATATAATAAAGATGTCTCCCTCTGAGACAAAGGTTGGTCGGGTTTGCTGAAAGCCTTTTTATAAAACGTTAGAGTTTCCTATGGTGGGGTCTCTTGTCTTTGACACAAACCCATTGTGTGCTTTTGGGATCATTCGATGGTTTTTGGAACCCCACTTCACCTCTAGCATCTGCTCCCTTTTTGTCACCATCTTTTTAGATAATTGTAATTATTATTGTTAACCTTTGCCATTGAGTTGATTTTGACTCATAGCGACCCTATAGGACAGAGTAGAACTGCTCCACAGGGTTTCCAAGACTGTAATCTTTACAGAAGCAGACTGCCACATCTTTCTTCCGAGGAGTGGCTGGTGGGTTCAAATCGACGACCTTTTGGTTAGCAGCCAAATACTTGACCACCGCGCCACCAGAGCTCTTTAATTATTATTTTTGACATAATACTATCTGTAAAGACATGAATAATAAAAATTATTATTAGCATGGCTTCTGTTTCTTGAATGCCTCCTCTTTTCCAGATACTGCACAGGCAATCGCAGTCCATTGCTATCAAATCTCATGGGGCCTGTCTTCTCAGGCATGATTTAACAAATAAGGAAATGGGGGCTCAGGGAGGTTAAAGCTTTGCTCAAGGTCATACAGCCAAGAAGTGGCAGAGATGGGGTTTGAACCCAGGCTGATCTGATTTCAAAGCCTGTGACCTTTCCATGGTGTGAGCAGCACCCTTTATACCAAAATGTGGCTCATGGGCCAGCATCATTGGCATCACCTGGGAGCTTGCTGGGAATGCAGAATCTTAGGCTCCAGCCCAGACCTACTGTCTTAGTTATCTAGTGCTGCTATAACAGAAATACCACAAGTGGATGGCTTTAACAAAGAGAAATTTATTTTCTCATAGTTTAGGAGGCTAGAAGTCCAAATTCAGGGCACAAGCTCCAGGGGAAGGCATTCTCTCTCTGTTGGCTCTGGGGGAAGGTCCTTAGCATCACTCTTCCCCTGGTTTAGGAGCTTCTCAGCACAGGGACTCTGGGTCCAAATGATGCCCTCCTCTCCTGGTTCTTCATTCTTGGTGGTAGGAGTTCCCTCTCTTCTCTGCTCACTTCTCTCTTTTATATCTCAAAAGAAATGGACTCAACATGCAACCTAATCCTGTAGATGGAGTCCTGCCTCATTTACATAACTGCCTCTAATCCTGCCCCATTAACATCATAAAACCTGTTGCCATCTACTTGATTACAACTCGTAGGGACCCTATAGGAGGGAATAGAACTGCCCCATAGGATTTCTAAGGAGCGGTTGGTGAATTCAAACTGCTGAACTTCAGGTTAGCAGTCGTAGCTCTCAACCACTGCAGCACCAGGGCTCTGTTAAGGTTAGGATTTATAACACATAGGATAATCACATCAGCTCACAAAATGGTGGATAACCACACAATACTGGGAATCATGGCCTAGCCAAGTTGAGACACAGTTTTGGGGGAGACAATTCAATCCACAACACCTACTAAACTACATTTGCATTTTAAGAAGCTCCCCAGGTGATTCCTATATACACTAAGCTCGTGAAGCCCTTTGCTACGGGACTCTCCAACTCTGTGTCACAGTATGTGGACAATGTAGATGTATTGTTTTGTTTCCTTGACATGGGAAATGGTTGACAATTTCCGGTTATTTTCCAACGGCAATGGGATTGTATTTAAGAGCATGTTTAAAGAGATGGGTTTGATGGGTCAACCCCGGGGGCTAACGTTTCTTGACTCCCCCAAAGCCACCTCTTGTAATTGTTTAGCAAATGAGTTAAATGACTTTGGGGGCATTTGTCAATTACTGCCAAGTTGATGATGAAACCGTTTGAAGAATAAGATTTTTGACCATTGTGTGGCTGACCCACTTCTAACATTATACACGTAGTTTACGGGTCAGAATTCTTGCCAGGTTCAGAATTACTTTAATAATGTGAAATTTGAGGCTATCGACGGAATCCAAATCCCCCACAAAAAAACAAAACACAACTTGTTGCTCAGAAAACTCCATGCCCATTGGAAACGCTTATACGAAGGAAGAAAGCTTGATTTATGGGAACCATTTCTCCTTCCTGCTCCTCTATTATTTTTTACTGTTGTAAGTTTTAAAGAGTATTCACAGCTTAAAGGCTCCTCACATGGTCTCTCCCTCGAGCTTTTTAGATGGAAAAAGGAAAAAAGATAAATAAAAGTCACCATGAAGTATTGCATCTTAACAAGGAGCTCCAGTCTGCTCAGGACCAGGCAGTGGTTGGGGGTGGATTCTGGAGGCTTGGGTTTGACACCTCCCTCCTCCCCTTAGCAGAGGGTAACGCGGACAGGTGACTTACCCTTCCTTGCTTCCGTCTCCCTAAACGTGAAAGGAACATCATAATACCACCTGCCTCTTAGGGTTGATGGGAAGATCAGAAGGCTTTGTGAAATGTGTAAAGCACTTGGAGAAGCACTGAACAGATATTAAACCTCGTTCTGAAGATATCCTCAGGAGTCCTCTGACATTGACTCCCTATGTTAGGCTTCTGAGTCAGTCTGCTCACCTGCACCTGTATTTATGAATCCCTGAAGGATGAGTGTAGCGATCAGAGGGACAGAAGACTGGTAAACAGACAGACAGGTAAGTAGATAAGTAAGTAGAGAGAGAGAGAGAGAGAGACAGAGAGATAGCTGCCGTCTAGTGGACTCTGACTCATGGCCGTCTGAAGTACAACAGAATCTTTGCTTTTAGGCACTCTGGCAGACACGTAGTATTGCCACACTAGTTTTACTTTGCATTTTTAGTGACTATTGAAGTTGAACACTTGACATGTTTATTGGCCATCGACAAATAGCTTTTGCTGCTTGTTTTAACGGGTTATTCTACTAACATATTCACACATTTCTTATCTTACTCTTTCACTTAGCAATTTTTATACTTTTTTCCTGGTATAATGTCATGAAGAAATAAAATTTCCTCTACTTAGTCTTCAAAAGAGTTGACAAACTGACCTATAGAATTATTTTCTAAAACTATTCAGTTTTCCTGGTAGTAGAGGGAACAACTTTTGTCTCCAAAGCAAATAGAAGAATTTCACTAATTCTGTGTCACCCTCACTGTAGCTGGCGTGTTCGAGTCCATGGTCGCAGCTGTCGTGCCAATCCAGCTCACCAAGGGTCTTCCTTGCCCTCTCTGGCCCTCTACTTCACCAGATATGATGTCTTACTCCAGTGATTGATCCCTTCTGATGACATGTCCAAAGCAAGCGAGTCGACGTATTCTGTTGTGATCTATAAGGTTTTCATTGGCTAATTTTCAGAAGTAGATCACCAGGCTTTTCTTCCCAGTGTGTCTCAGTCTGGAAGCTCTGCTGAAACCTGTCCACCATGGGTGACCCTGCTGGTATTTGAAATACCAGTGGCATAGCTTCCAGCATCACAACAATATGCAAGCCACCACAGTACGACACACTGCAGACAGGTGGTGGAGAAAAACTTGTGGTGGCTGGCTCCCCAATGCACCAGTGGTGAGTGACGGAGTAGTTGGGTGGGTACCCTTTAGGGCAGACTACCTGGGTGCAAATTCTGCCTTTTCCAGTTACTTATTAGCAAAATGACTAACTCTTTGGGCTTCAGTTTCTTTATCTGCACACGAGAATAATAGCTTGTATATGAAAGAGTTGTTGTAAGGATTACATGAAAAACACGTATAAAGCTGCTTCCCATACAGTGACTCCTCAATGCCAGCTATCACCTTGTTGCTGACTTTGTCATTAATTCCATCCTTTTGTGCAATTCTGATCATAAGTGGACGTATGCCCCTATCCTCCATCAATTCTCATTGAAGGCAAAGTTAAAACAAATGTCAAAGAAATTCATTGCTAGGAATATAAAGATGATAAATGAACACAAGGCTTAGGGAACGTATCACATTTTAGTATTTTTGTGGATTAATTTTTCGTTAGCCTTGTGTGACGTAGAAAAATGGTGCTGATAGCAATAAAAGAAGAAACAGAAAATAATCAATGTCCACCAATCAAAGAGAATGCGATAAAATGTTCCACAGGACCGGTGATGCCACTCCCATGGCTTCAAACTGGTATCTTCTATTATCTGCTTAAACCATATTAGCTGGTAAATGGAAAAATGTCACTTACAAACACAAAACAAAAGGGGAAAGAAAACCAATTCGCAACAAAAGTAAGTCATGGGAAGCCAGTCTAGGAATTTCTTGAATTCTAAAATTTTAGCGAATAGTCAGACTCAAGATGTATCACAGAATACGACATAATGGCAGGTAGCGGTAAGTACTACTTGTTATAAAGTCACCCAGGGCAGAGGCCCAGAGAGTGGCCAGGGGAAGGGAGTAGGTCATTCTTGGATGGAGTGGTCAGGAGTAGCTTACCTGAGAAAAAGATTCTGAGATGTGGAAGAAGTGAGGTAGCAAGTTGTGCAGACAGCTGGGGAGAAGAGCCTTCTAGACACAGGGAAGAGCAAGTGCAAAGGCCCTGAGATAGGACGACGCTTGGAGTATCTGATAGACATTCAGGAAGCAAAGTCAGCAGGAAAAGAGTGAGCAATAGAGCTAGTGTGGTGCTAGGAAAAAGCGTGAACTTGGCAGTCAGACGGGCCTGCTGGAACACTGCGTAAGGTGGGCAAAACCTGTTGCCATCAAGCCGATTTTGACTCATAGCGACGCTATAGGACAGAGTAGAGCTCCTCATAGGGTTCCCAAGGCTGTCAATCTTTGTGGAAGTAGATTGCCACATCTTTCTCCCGTGGAGCAGCTAGTGGGGTTAGTTTTGGTTCAAAGTTGAAGAGTATCTCAGGGCAATAGTCTTGGGGAGTCCTCCAGTCTCAACCAGTCCAGTAAGTCTTTTTTTTTTTTTATTTTTTAAGAAATGTGAGGCTCTGTTCCACATTTTTCTCCCATTCTAGCAGGATCCATTGTGGCCCTGATCAGAATGATTGTTAGTGGTAGCCCGGCACCGTCTGTTTCTGATCTCAGGATGGATGAGGCCTTGGTTCATGTAGGCTATTTGTCCTGTAGACTGGTTTCTTCTTTGAGTCTTTGGTTTCCTTCTTTCTCTTTTGCTTCTGATGAGTACAGACCAATAGTTGTAGCTTAGATAGCTGCTTGTAAGCTTTTAAGACCCCAGACACTATTCACCAAACTAGGATGTGGAACAAATTTGTGAACTATATTATGCCAATTGACCAAGATGTTTCACAAGACTATGGTCCTAATCCTTCAAGCCCAGAAATCCAATCCCACAAGGTGTTTGGTTATGTCTAAGAAGTATCCAGAACCGTGCCCCCTACCAAAGTCCTCTTTGTTTCATGAGATTTTTCCATTTCTGGAGAGCCAAATCTCAAAGAAGCTGCCGTGGTCAAAGGACACTTCCTTTACATCTGGATGGACTTTGCATGGATGGTTTGATGATTTGCTAAATGACCTTTTCATTTTCTTACCAGCAAAGTGGGGGCGGTACATCTACCAATGCTTGCCCTTCCAGGCTTTATCATGGAATCAGATGGAAAAGTCAGAGGCACTGTGATCCAATGTGGTGAATAAACAAAAAGATATTTGAGTGACAGCAGAGCAGGGAGCCAGCAAAAGACATTCTGCAGAGAGATATTTAGTATGCATAAATGTCTCCAGTGATCGGCTGCTGCTCTTAAAAAAAAATACAGCACATGTTACTGAGGCTAGGAAATACATCTCGGTTCTTTAAAATCGCATTACCTGGGCTCACACACAGGATGGGAAATGTGCTCGGAAAGTAAACATTCTCAGAAGGTTTAAGCATAGAGACCCTGCTGTCGCAAACGTACTCAAATGTATTGCCATTGTGGCAATAAGGCGGTATAGCTGATTTGTAACAAAAACCTGCTGCCATGGAATCAGTTCTGACTCATAATGACCCTACAGAACAGGCTAGACCTGCTCCATAGGGTTTCCAAGGCTGTAATTTTTCTGGAAGCAGATCACCAGGTCTTTCTCCTGTGGAGCCGCTGGCTGGGTTTGAACTGCCTACCTTTCAGTTAGCAGCCGAGCAGTTAGCCATGGAGCCACCAGGGCTCGTTGTTGTTCCACTCCCACCTTCAACATCTGATTTTGTCTTTTCTCTTTAAAAAATATCTCTCAAATGCATACACTTGTCTCTATAGCTACTAACAGGGCTCTTCTGGTCCAAGTCACTACCATTTCTTGCCTGGATGTCTACAATTGGCTTCTTACTGGTTTCCTCACTTACACCCTTGTCCTAGGTTCATTTTCCTACCGAGCAGCTGAGTGTGTGTTTGGAAATGTGAAACCAGGTTTGTCACCCCCCAGCTTAAAACTCTACTCATTTCCCTACACATTTAAGAGGTCATCCTTGACTACTCTCTAAACAGGAGGGTCCCCTGCCGTTCTTCTTGGTTACTGTGTTGTGTTTATCTTCTTCGTAGCATTTGTCCCAATGTGTAATTATATATTTATCTAATTTGTTTTATTACTTGTTTATTGTTTATCTACCCACTATGTTGTAAGTGCCACATATATTTAATTCAGACACATACTCAGCTGAGCATAGTTCATAATAAGTGTTCAGTTATATATTGGCTGAATAAAGAAGGGATTTAACAAGCTGGGCATGACCATGTTGACACCAAGAGGCATCTAGAAAACAATGAGAGTTTTTCCCAAGGTTGTTGTTGAGCTGGAGGCAACCCCCAGAGCGAAGTTTCAAAAATGATTTGAAAAATGGTGGCACCATTTGGAATAAGTATACAACCTTCACATATGACTGCATGGAAGAGAGAATAACTCAACACGCATGCTGGTTGGTGGATAGGTTTTGGTGGGAGATACACAGTCAATTTCATGCCTCTGTGGTCACACCATCCATCATTTGTTTGATATTGAAAGGGGATGGACAATAGGAAACCTGAGACAGGACATATATGGAAGAGTAGGAGATAGGTTGTGGGGAATGACGAACCACTGTTGCAGTAAGAATAATATCTAGTATTTTTGAATGCTAACAATATTCTAGGTACTGTGTTAAGTACTGTATCTAATTTTTGCAATAACCTAGGAAGCAAGTAATTTTATCCTCTCCATTTCATACATGAGGATGCTGAGGCTTTGTTTTTGTTAGCCGCTGTCCAGTTGGCTTCGACTCATGGAGACCTTGTGTACAACGGAACAAAACATTGCCTGGTTCTGCACCGTCTTCATGATTGTTGGTGTGTTTGAGTCCATCGTTGTGGCTGTTGTGTCGGTCAGTCCATCTCATGGAGGATTTTCCTCATTTTCACTGACCCTCTACTTTACCAACCTGATGTTCCTTTCTAGCGATACATCTTTCTTGAGGATGTGGATAAAGTAAGCGAACTGAAGACTCTCTATCTTCACTTTTGAGGAGCATTCTGGTTGTGTATCTTCTAAGACTGATTTGTTTGTTCTTCTGGCAGTCCACAGTATATTCAATATTCTTCAGCATCACAGTTTGAATGCATCAAATTTTCTTTGGTCTTCCTTTTTTATTGTCCATCTTTCACATGCACATGAGGAGATTGAAAAGACCGTGGCTTGGGTCAGGTGCACCTTAGTCCTCAAAGTGACATCTTTTCTGAGGCATAGATAGCTTAAAAACCTGTCTAATGTCACATAGCTAGTAAGAATGGAGCTAGAATGTGACCTGCAACTTCCCATAAATATTTTCGCTCCCTAAAAAGAAATTTACATCAATTCAGTTTAAAAAAAAAATAATCTGAGCAAATAATAACTCATGGGTTATCTAGGCTCTATTCAATTTTTTGAAAAGTTCAGACAAGTCTTTCTCCCCAGTGAGGAAATAGGTACATGTTGCTGATGAACCTAATTCCTAAAGTCTGCAATTTCCCAGTTATCTTCTTGGCAACTTATTTCTTACATAAAAATATCATGCTCACCAAAATACTGCTGCTGTCTCATTTCCAATGCTGTTAACAAGAAAAATTACTGCTATTTTAAGAGTTTTCTTATAATATTGTCAAGAATTACTGCCTTCCCCTTCAACATATAATTTTCTCATTATAAACATCCTTTGATTCTTTTTCTCTCTCAAACTTCCTCTCTTCTGGTCTTCCAATGACACATTATTGATGCAGATGGTAATGACGACATAGCAGATCGTGCTATTGTTTCCAAAAAAGTACAATAAAAGGTTAAACCTAAATTAGATACATACAGGTGTACATTGGCCTCATAAACTTTGTCAGAGAACAAGGGTCACTTTACCTCAAGACTCTCCAAATGTCCACATCTCTGTTCGTGTCATTGGTCCAAGTAATCCTTGGTTTCTGAAGAATTTTGAGTTTCTTTTAAGACTTTTTGATATTAGTGATTACCTAGTCATTTGGATCAAGCTCGATTTCTCATTTGGCTCTGTGAATTTTAAAAAAAACCAAATGGGGATGAGGAAAAAAAAAAGACAGCAAACAAATAAAGATCCCTTTTAATTGTGGAACAGTCATTGTTACAGTCCCACATCTCAAGAGAGAAGAATATATTATTTTTGTTCAACTGCAGCAGGTCTGTTAGTCCAGGAAGCTCCAGCCCAACAGTCTGGCCCATAGAAAAGAAACGTCAGGCCAATCGGCACCTCGAGAAGTTCTCTCAAGAGCCTTGTCTTTGTGTTTGTTTTACTTAAGGGCCACAGGATGGAGACTGTCTAAGGCGGGTGGCCACAATGGATTGTGCCTTTAACTTCAGCAGTAACGCTGATCATCCAGCCCACCATCTATTGATACTTTCTTAGTCATGTTCAGAACTTTATTAGTTTTCATTTTGTTTCATTTTTAATTACACCAATAGAGAACGAATACATTTATCTTGTTGCACAAAATACTAAAGTGCATAGAAAAAAACACTCCCCCGCCCCCACTGTAGTAGGCAGAATAATCCCCATCCCAAAGATGTCCATGCCCCAGAACCTGTGAATATGTTACCACATGTGGCAAAAGAGACTTTGTAGATGTGATTAAGTTAAGAATTTTGAGATGGAAAGATTATCTTGGGTCATCTAGGTAAGAACATTATAATCACAATGATCTTTTTAGAGGGAGGCAAGAGGGTCAGAGTCAGAGAAGGAGATATGACAACAGAAGCAGAAGTTGGAGTAATGTGAAGAAGGTCCCATAAGCCAAGGAAGGCAGATGGCCTTTAGAAGCAGGAAAGGCAAGGAGATAGATTTCCCTTGCCCTCGACCATCCAGGAGGAATACAGGTCTACTGACCTGTTTTAGACTTCTGACCACCAGAATAAGCTTGTGTTGTTTTAAGCCACTAAGTTTGTATTCTATTTCTGGGCTGTCTACTCTTTTCCATTGGTCTACGTGTTTATTCTTTCACCAATATCATGCTATCTTCATTGTTGTAGCTTTATAGAAGGCTTGAAATTGGGTAGTATAATTCCTTCAACTTTGTTCTTCATCTTCAATATTGTGTTGGCTATTCTAGATCTTTTGACTTTCCATATAAACTTTAGAATCACTTCATCAATATCTATAAAATAACTTTTTGAGATTTTGATTGGAATTACATGGAATATACACATAAAGTTTGGAAGAACTGACATCATAACAATAATGAGTCTTCTAATCCATGAACATGGAATAGCTTTCCATTTATTTAGCTCTTCCTTGATTTCTTTCATTAGACTTTTGTAATTTTCTGCATATAGATCTTCTATATATTTTGTTTTTTGTTAAATTATCTCTATGTATTTCCTTTTTTGGTGCTATTGTACATGGTATTGTTTTTATAATTTCAAATTTTGATTGTTCATTGCCGGTATATAAGAAAACAATTGACTTATGTATATTAATCTGGTATCTTGCAACCCTTCTATATCTTCTTATTAGTTCCAAGAATTTTTTTGCTGATTATTTTGGATTTTCTATCTAGATAATCATGCCATCTGTGAATATAGTTTTATTTCTTTCATTCTAACCTATATACTTTTTATTTTATTTTCTTGTCTTATTGCACTAGCAAGGACTTCCAGTACAAGATTGACTAGGAGTGGTAACAGAGAACATCTCTGCCTTGTTCTTGATGTTAGGGGGTAAAGCATCCAGTTTCTCAACATTAAGTATGGAGTTAGTGCTAGCTTTTTGGAGATGTTCTTTATCAAGTTGAGGGAGTTACCCTTTGTTCCTAGTTAGCTGAGAGATTTTATTACAAATGAGTGTTGAATTTTGTCAGTTTTTCAGCATAAATTATATGATTATATGATTTTTATTCTTTACCCTGTTGATGTGGTGGATTATGTTGATTGATTTAACAATATTGAACCAACGTTATGTACCTAGAATAAATCCCACTTGGTCATGGAATTCTTTTTATATGTTGTGAATTTGGTTTGCTAATACTTTATTTTGTCTATGCTTATGAGTGATATTGGTCTGTAGTTTTCCTTTCTTGTAAAGTTTTTATCTAGTTTTTTTTTAGAGTAATGCCAGACTCTAAAAATGAGTTAGGAAGTATTCCCTCTGCTTCAAGTTTCTGGAAGAAATTGTGAAGATTTAGTATCATTTTTTCCTTAAATATTTGGAATAATTCATCAAAGAATTTATTTGGGCCTGGAATTTATTTTTTGGAAAGCTTTTAATTAGTAATTGAATTTCTTGAATAGATCTAGACCTATTTAGATTATCTATTTTTCCTTGTGTGAGTTTTGGTAGTTTGTGGCTTTCAAGGAATTGGTCCATTTAATCTAAATTATCAAATTTGGGGCAATAAGTTTGTTCATAGTAGGAATTAATATTTTTACCATTTAATTTTAGGTTGGTATTTAAATGTAGTGTACATGCTATTTATACATTCATTGATTTGTATCCTACTTTATTTCTTTATTTATTGAACTAGTCATAATGAAAAAATAATAGAACTTGAATAGAGTTGATACAATGGTATTGGACATAAAAACCATTTAGTAATGGTATTTAAAGTTCAAAGCAGTGTGAGTTTGAGAAAAGAAATCTATACTGGGATAAAACCCTATGTTAGGAAATTAGCTTTCATTCATAGTCTTCTTCTCTCTATTAAGATAGGGGAATTTCCCTTCATCAAGACTATTTTTGAAATAAAGGACATAGAAAAAGTGGTTGGTTAATAACCTAGTTGTTTTACAAGCTGGAGACTTAGGTTAGCTACTGTTATGTACTAATACAGAATACCAGTGAAAAATGCAAATGAAGCCAAATGCAAGTGCACTGCATTTATTTTCAGTTCCATCCAGCTTCTGCTTTTGACATCTCTAAGACTGCTCTATGAATGTTGACTTTCCTGTCCAGAGTAACTATTTGTGAAGTTTTAATTTTGGTGTAAAATAACTTGTGAAATTATGTACTTATCAAGAAATAGCTTAGGCCAGAGAGAATTTGGCTCAGTGGAGTATATTGTAAAGGCATTTATTCCTCTCTTCTGAGCACACTGCCAACTCCCCTTCAGTCATGCTTGCCCCACTCATGGATCTATGCCAGTTGCCGTCAACTTGGACTCATAGAGACCTCATGTGTGTTAGAGTTGAGCTGTGCTCCGTAGGGTTTTCATATAGCGCTGTGCTCCACAGGCTGTGATCTTTGGGAAGTACATTGCCAGGCCTTTCTTCCAAGGCACCTCTGGGTAGACTCAAACCTCCAAACTTTTGATTAACAGCTGGCTGCATTAACCATTCACGCACTCAGGGACTCCCATGAATCTATAAAGAAAGCTTACAAAAATGCATGAGGAAGTTTATAAATAATATCAATAAGAAACTGAAGCCCTAGTGGCATAGTAGTTAAGAGCTTGGCTGCTAACCAAAAGGTCGGTAGTCTGAATCCACCAGCCACTCCTTGGAAACCCTATGGGGCACTTCTACTCTGTCCCATAGGGTCACTGTAAGTTGGAGTTGACTCGATGGCAATGGGTTTTTTTTTTTTTTTTGTTATCAATAAGAAATAGTAGCTAGTATTTTTTGAGTATATACCAGACATTGTGATATGTACTTTATGTGTTGCCTTATTTAATCTTCATGACAACGTTGAAGTAGGTTGTACATTATAATTTAAAAAAAAATGTTTTTTGGTTGTTGAGAATATACACAGCAGAACATACATCAATTCAACAATTTCTGCATGTACAATTCAGTGACATTGAATAATTCTTCAAGTTGTGCAACCATTCTTACGCTCTTTTTCCAAATTGTTCCTCCCTCATTAACCTAAACTCACTGCCCTCTAAGCTTCCTATCTAATCTTTCAAGTTGTTATCGTCAATTTGATCCCATATAGATAGTTCTTTAAAAGAGGGCAGTGCTGAAGGCAGACTTTCTTTACTAATTGAGCTAAACTATTGTTTGTTTTAAAGAAGACCTCAGGGAATATTTTTGGTTTAAAGTTTGATGTTTAAATATTATCTCAGGGCAATAGTTCTGGGGTTCATCCAGCCTCAATGGATCCAGAAAGTCTGGATTCCATGAGAATTTGAAATTCTTTTCCACATTTTTCCCATTTTAATCAGGATTCTTCCAGAGAATTTTTGATCAAAACGTTCTGTAATGGTAGCCAGGCACCATCCAGTTCTGGTATCATAGCAAAGGACACAACTGTTCATGGAGGCAATTAGCCACACATTCCATTTCCTCCTCCTATTCCTGACACTCCTTCTTCATCGGTTGCTCCAGGCAAATAGAGATCAATTGTTTTGTCTTGGGTGGCTGTATTATCTTTCATAAATAGTGAAAATGAGGACCAGAGAGGGTAATAAAATTATTCATAGTTGCACAGTTAGCAAATGGTTGTATAAGGATGGATATTAGTCTTAATTGTTGTGGTCAACTGTAAAAATGATTCCAACCAGTCTTCTCTCTATATCCAGACGTCTTGCATTGTGACTTTGAAACTTCTCCCATCATGAGGAAGACTCTGCTTCTCTCTTATGAATCTGGGCTTGCTATGTGACTTGCTTTGGCTAATAGAATGCAATGGAGGTGACTATATGCCAGTGCAAATTTTGGCTGCAAGAGGCATTGCACACTTTGAACGTGGTTTCTTGGTCGCTTACCTCTGTCATGAGAAAAAGTCCAGGCTATTCTACTGTAAGAAAAGTGTCCATGTGGAGGAAAGTCCAGTGGTTTTAGTTTAAGTCACCCTAGACCAGCCTGTTTTTGAGAGGGCCCAGCCAAGCAGCACCATCCACCCAAAATCCAACTGATTCTAGCAGCATGAGTGAACACAGCAAAGAACAAACTTTCCAGCTGACCCTTAGATACATGAACAATAATAAATACTTATTATTTTAAGACACTGAGATTAGGACAATATGGGAAGAAGGATGAATCTCAACCTGTGTCCAGAAGATGACTATGATTTATCTAAATTTCCAAATCATAGCAATAGAGAATTAATTTCGTATTTTATACGAGACGATTGCTGAGTTTAAATCAGTCATAAACTTTTCCATCTCAGTATAAACTCCTCATCATTCCACTTCTTGTACAATTCATTTGACAACTTGGACAAATGAGCCTTCTGCACCTTTGGTGTTGTTTACTTTGTTCTGGAAGAAGGGTATGTGATGAGAAAGCCCCAAAAAGTTATTACCAAAAGTAATAAGAAGCAAAAGATAATTATAAATTGATATTAAATCTCTCTGATCCATATTTTATGAGTTGCTAGGTTGTGATTACAAGCAGTGTCTCTCATAGTTTGAGGCCTCAGATTTTTAACTTTAAGCTTGAAAAGCTTTCCAATCTTGGCAAGATGTAAATGGTCACCCCAATGAATTGTTTCAATAGTCAAATGTGGATTGTATAGATTTTGTGTGGATTAAGGAAGCAGCCAGCTGTGCTATGATAAAATTTCATGGCATATTTGGTCTTCCAACTAAAAATTCCTGCCATTTTCTGAAATGCTTTAGGGAAAATTGTTGTGGGGACAAAGTAGTCTCGAGTAATATCTAGAACTTTCTATCTAGATCCACATTTCCATAATTTTCTAATTGCTGTTGTTATTAGGTGCTGTCAGGTCGATTTTTGACTCATGGCAACCCCATGTGTTACAGAGTAGGACTGCCCCGTAGGGTTTTCTTGGCCATAATCTTTACAGAAGCAGATCACCAGATCTTTCTCCCACGGAGCTGCTGGGTGGATTCGAACTGCCAACCTTTTGGTTAACAGCCAAGTGTTTAACCATTGTGCCACTAGGGCTCTTAACTAGTTAAAGGTGAAATATACAAAATACTTAAGATTGAAGGGACCCATTTGCTTTATGGATGAGGAAACTGAGGCTCAGAGATGGGCTGTGATTTTCTGCAGTCACATAGTCACTGAGTTGAAACTAGAACATGGATTTTACAAGTCCTGGACCAATGTTTTTGTTTGTTTGCTTTTGTTTGCTAGACAATGATCTCCTTGAAGGAGGAGACTATGTCTCATTCATTTATTGACTGATTCATTCATTCATAAATATTACTGTCTACTAGGCCGTAGGAAGGAGCCATGGTGGTGCAGTGGTTAAACGCTCAGCTGCCAACTGAAAGGTTGGCAGTTCAAATCCACCAGCCAGTCAGCAGAAGAAAGATGCGGCAACCTGCTTCCATAAAGATTTACAGGCTTGGAAGCATTATGAGGCAGTTCTACTCTGTCCTATAGGATTGCTATGAGTTGGAATTGACTCATTGGCAATGAGTTTGGTTTTGGGTTTTTGCCTCCCTCTGAAGGAGCCCTGATTGCACAATGGTTAAGCACTCAGCTGCTAACTGGAAGGTAGATGGTTTGAACCTGCCAGTAGCTCAGAGGGAGATAGATGTAGCAACGTGCTCCCATAAAGATTATAGCATTGGAAAGTCTATGGGGCAGTTATACTCTGTTCTATAGGGTCGCTACGAGTCGGAATCAACTTGATGGCAATGGATTTTTAGGCCCTAGAGATCAATATTGAACAAAAAAGACCAGACTCCCAACTTTATGAAAATTTGCTGACTAGTGGAGGAAATAGAAAATTTAAAAAAAAAAACCAAAAAACTAAAAACATATGTACCTTCTTTAATCAGTCCTATGATTAAAAGGTATAGTCTCTTGGTGGCACAAATGGTTAAGTGCTCAACTACTAGCTATACAGGTTGGCAATTCAAACCCAGTCAGAGGCACCTCAGAAGAGAAGCCTGGCGATCTGCTTTCAAAAGGCCACAGCCTTGAAAACCCTATGGAGCAGTTCTATTCTGCAAGTCTGGGTAGCAGATGAGGACAATGAGGCCCCATAGATAAAGGTCACCATCCAGGAAGGGGGAGTTTGGAACCATGTCCTAGACCCAACCCAAGAGCCTATGTTATTAGAGAGAAGGCCTGTTTTTGGAGACAGTACGTGGATGTTGCTGAAATTCTTTCTGGCTCCATGGTAAAAGAAATAGCTCTTACTGTCCAAACAGAAAGGACTGAAGAATAAGAGTTAAGTTTAGGGCCTAGGCCATTTTTGGCAAGGCTTATGCATAGCCAGACATAGAACTGTAAGACAGGAGCCCCTCCTTTATGCCCTGAAGAACCACTATGAGGGTCTACTGCAGTGACGATGGCAGCAATAAATGGCTCAACGTTTCCTCAGCAGCAACGGTTTCTTGGGTAATGGCCGCCATGTTGTTATTAGTTGCCATTGAGTTGATTCTGACTCATGGCGACATCACATATAAGAGAAGGGACAGACTGTTTCAGCAGTCACCATAGCCTTGAGATTTTGGCTTTCCAGGCTGTCTAGTTTCAGAAGCTTGTAAGAGCTACCAGGATGGACCCTTTGAACTTAATAAGTCCTCCTAGGTTTCCTGAACATACCATAGAAGGGCCCTCAAGTGAGGGAGAGAAAGACTAGGCTTGTTTTATCTAAGCATGTTGGAGCTTGACTAGTCAATAATGTGTAGCCTTGGGACATACAGACAATACATGTATTTGTAGAGCATGTTGCAGTTTATGAAATTATCTGTATATTTTTTATTTCATATAGCCCTTACAACAACTCAGTGAAATAGGTGGGGAAGGATATGATTCCGTTTTCCATGTACCAAACAGTGTGCTTCTTGTCATGGGGAGGAGACTCACGTGTGAATAAAACAGGGTCTAGAGCACTGTCAGGCTAGCCAGGAAGAAGCAAGAAACAACTCTAACCTGAGTCAGAATGTGCGAGTGCAACCCGAGAGGCTCACACAGACTGCTCTCAGTCTTTGGAGGACCCAGTCCCAGCTGCTGCTGAGTTGATTTGACTCATGGCAACCCCATGTGTGTCAGAGCAGAACTATACTCCTTCGGGTTTTAAATGGTTGATTTTTTGAAAGTAGATCTCCAGGCCTTTCTGCTAGTGTCTGAGTGGACTCCAACTTTCAACCTTTTGGTTAGCAGCTGACAGCGTTAACCATTTGTACCACCCAGGGGCTCCGTCTCTGGAGGAGGACAGGTGAATTATGGTTGAAGGAATCAAGGAAATTATTGTGAAGGAAGTCTAGTCCAACATGGCTCCTCTAAGCCAGAATTTACATCCCTAAGAGCTCAGCTGCTAACCAAAAGGTTGACAGTTCAAATCCACCAGGCGCTCCTTGGAATCCCTATGGGGCAGTTCTACTCTGTCCTATGAGGTCGCTATGAGTCAGAATCAACTCAATGGCAACGGTTTTTTTTTTTTTTTTTAAGCCTATTCTGGAAACTCAGTGAAAACTGTGCTCAGTTTAATACTCTCCATTCTTGGTTCAGTCTAAGCCTCTTGCCTCAAAGCTCTTCTCCACTCTCCAACCAACTAAATTTGCTACCCATCCTCCCATATGATCCCTAACCTTGTATTCGAGTTGTACCCTATTATCCTTATGATTATGATCCAACTTCCTTGTCACAGTCAGTTCTATTCCAGGAATGGATCTTGGGCAACATCTCTCCTGATGTGGCTCCTGGGTCTTTATCTCTCGGTTCTTTAGTCCATCTCCAAAGGTAACTTTTCCTCTTTGCTTATTATCTTACCCACCCTTCTCTGCCCCTATCTTGACAGTAGAGGCCTATACAATATTTAAGTTGGGCCTTAAAACATCGTTACCGTTTGGGTAAATAGAGATCTGGCCCTGGATATTTGTTGTCATGCAGATTCATACTTGTGTACTATGTTATACAACACAACAGTCTGAAGAATCAAAGGATTCCTCCTTAAGGAATTTAAAATCTCAACTATCAATTTCCAGAATCAGTTAATGGATCCATCTATTTATTTAATAATAAAAAAATATTGAGTTCCCACTGTGAGCTAGGCACTGTGGTAGGTACTGAGATTATAATGCTGACCAAGGCTGGTACGATCATTAGTCTCATGGCTTTATAAACTTTCAGGGAAGAAAAATGTACTAATTAATGATAACTGTTGGTAGGCTCCAACAATGGAGCCCACTGGACTCAAGCCTACCAACAATTGTGAAGATGATGCGGGACTGGGCAGTGTTTTGTTCTGTTGTACATGAGGCCACTATTAGTCAAAGCTAACTCGATGACAAGTAACAAGAAGAACACAATGGATATTGTGACAAGTGCTACAAAGGAGAATTAACAATAAAATCAAACTTAGTGGGTCTGGGAGGTGAGAGCATTCCGGGGTGCTGGTGGAGTTCTATGAGGAAACGACATTCAGGCATTCTTGAGGGAAGTGTAGTAAAGGGTTGGGGGTGGGTGGGCAGGAACCATTTCAGGCAAAGTGCCCATGTGCACACAAACCCCAGAAGGGGATGGTCAAGGATGATTCTGTGGGTGGAGCATGGAGAGGGGAGAACAGAGGATGGTAGACTGTGCTGGGGTTGGAGAGGAAAGTGGGGTGGACATCAGAGGATGGGAAAGACTTTGGGTTTTATCTTACATGTAATGGGCAGCTAATGAAAGATTTTCATCAGGGGAATGATATGGTCAGGTTTTCATTCGGAACATCACTCTGGCATCAGTGAGGAGGACGGAAGCAAGGGGGCTCACTCTGGATTCAGGGAGATGGTCCTGAAAGCCCTTCAGAACCTAGGTGAGAGACGGTGGTGGCTTAGACCAGTGTGATGGCAGTAGAGATGGAGTGGAAGTGGTGGAGGCTGCTGGACTTCTAAGAAGACATTCTAGGGTCACTGGAGAAAAAGTGCTCACTCCCACTTCTATCTATGGCAAACGCTCTGTATTTCTGCCGACGATTCTCTTTACTGTAGAATTACGTATTGTGTTGCAGACATATTATACGATACCTTATATATTCCAAAGAAAGTTAAAATTTCTGAACTTTCTGACCAAGGGGGAAAAAAGAAAGGGGACTTCAAGCTCTTGAGAAGAAGGGGATGTTCAAGGTGGTGCAGCAGACATTGAAATCCAGGGAAGTGAATGAGGAGGGGCTTCTCAAAGAGCAATAGAAGCTTCATGACCCTTTCTGCTCCCATGTTTCATCTATCAAACAGGGCTTCTTCACCCCAAGACCAAAGAAAAATGACTGTGGTAGCTCCTCTTTATGAAGACATTTTCAAAAATTTCCCTTTGGAAAAAGCCACCTGGCATAAATCTGTAGTCAAGAGGATGAGCATGGGCTGGCTTCTTCCAGGAGGTGCATGTGTGTGTGAGTGTGTGTGTGTTTGTGCACACTCGTACATGGGCATATTTGAGAGTTTGTATAGAACTCGAGAATAACTCCTGTTTTTATTATTACTTTTTCTTTCTTTTTGACGTGACAGTGTTTCCATGGCAATCCGAACTTTAGTTTTCTAGAGCCTGTTTTGATGGGGCTTTAGCAAACCATGTAAAAGCATTAATTGCACATGAGTCTGGCTTCTGTAACACTGGCTTGCTAGAAAAGAAGCTCTCAAGAGACTGAATAGGTGGCCTTTCGAACGACATCTTTGGGTCCCACATACATCTGTGATGGAAACGGCATTCTGCCTTCAGTATCTGTGGCTTAGTTTTCTCTCTGTGGCTGTCCACCCCAGTCAACAGACCAACTGGAGCTGCAGGCAGCAAAGATCTGCTTTTTTGGTCAACAATTTGGGAAACAAATGTTCTCCCTGAGCTTGTCGGTGATGACGTTTCACCATTTTAATTGTTTTTGTTAGTGGCATTGTTTTCCCCAAGCTCATTTGGGCCAAAGTCACTTTGTTATTGTTGGGTGGCGTCGAGTCGATTCTAACTCATAGTGACCCCATGTGACAGAGTAGAACTGCCCCAGGTCTTTCTCCCACAGAGCCACTGGGTGGGTTTGAACAGCCAACCTTTCGGTTAACTGCTGAATGCTTAGTTGCCCTCAAAGGATCACAGCCCTCTCTTGTCACTGCATCCAGTAAGATTGGCTTCTTCATTAACATGTAGTTGTCAGCCCAATAAAGTCATGTTTTTGGTTACTGTTGAGAATATTAAAAGATGAGTAGGCTAGTGTTCATTTCATGCTGATTAAACCAAAACCAGACCCACTGCTGTCAAGTCAATTCTGACTCATAGCAACCCTATAGGATAGAGTAGAACTGCCCCATAGGGTTTCCATGGCTATAAATCTTTTCAGAAGCAGACTGCCACATCTTCCTCCTCATGCTGATTAACCTCACCAAAATGCAGAAAATTCATTTGTACCTGTATTATTTTACCATTTTTTCTTCAAAGCGAAAGACAACCCTGTTACTCCAGAGGTTCTGGTTGCAAGAGACAGAAATTCAACTTGGTTCACCTGAAGTAAAAAAAGGATGTATGGGCTCCATTTTGGCAAAGTTACAGTAGGATGACAAGGTATAGAATCTGAAAAGAAAGATCAAAAGGTGCTAAGTACATAGTCAGAGTGCAATATTTAACTGCACTCTAATTCTCAAGAAATCATAGTTTATTTTTGGTAGGTATTGTCTGATTCTTCCTATGCTGATGGAGAGGCTAGAGAGGAAATGGGCTAAAGGATAGAGATCAGAAATGTGTCAGAAGAAGAGCCACGAAAATGCAAGGCAAAAACGTGTAGTGGAGATTTGCATACTTTGGGGCCACCAGCTTCTGGAACACTTTCTGTGTTTGCTGAATCACAGCGTATGAGTCTTGGCGTGAGGAAAACTGCATTAGCTTCCTAGGGCTGCCATAATGAAGTCCCACAGTCTGTGGCTTTAAACAACAGAAATTTATTGCCTCACAGTTCTGGAAGCTAGTAGTCTACATTCAGGCCATCAGCAGAGCCACTTTATCTCTAGGCTTTAGGGGAAAATTCTTCTTGTCTCTCAGCTTCTGGTAGCCCCAGGAATTCTTTGGCTTTGGATACATCTTCACACGGATGTATTTCCTCTGTCTGTGTGTGTCTTTGTGTCTCTTCTGCTCATTTATAAGGACATCAGTCATATAGGGTTAGAACCCCAGCCTAAAGTCATGTTCACAGGTATCAGGGGTTAGGACTTCAACATAAATTTTGGGGGGACACAATTCAGTCTATGACAAAGAGTGACCTCTCACATCAGAAGCTGAAAATGCCAGCAACTCCCTTTTCGAGCCTCCTTTGCAGCTAGGGGTTAGATATAGGTTCCACCAACAAGATATACCATCCTAAGACTTTGACTTGTGAGGTTGTGAGAGTAAATAAGAAGGCCTGTGGTTGGAAAAATAGGAGGAGGTGAGAGTGTGATGCCATAAGTTGGAGCAGGAAAATCCAGAGATGATCTAGATGCTTCCCTGAGACCAAATGCAATAGCTGAGGCTGGACTTTTTCCATGATTCAAACATTTTGATTGCCTGGCTGGGTTTAGTCAGAAGGGTATGGATGGTTGTGGTTGTTTTCAATTAGCATATATTATTCCCCACTTGAAACATCTTAGTCCCTAGTAATTTTATGTTTAAAGCCATGAAGTATCTGAGTAAATGTAGAGCTCAAGTGGGAAATAGGACAGTTACCTCTCCTTATAAAAACCTGAACCAAACCCACTGCTGTCGAGTCGATTCCGACTCATAGTGACCCTATACTACACGGTAGAACTGCCCCATAGAGTTTCCAAAGAGCGTCTGCTGGATTCGAACTACCAACCTTTGGTTAGCAGCCGTAGCTCTTAACCACTACGCCACCAGGTATCGTGAAAATAAGCTCCATAAAGATCAACCAAGTTCCAAAGAGGTTGCAAGCTGGCAGCCCTGGGGCCATATCTAGCCCACTGTTATGCTTTGGTTAGCCCCCCAGTTTTTTTGAACTAGTTGCTAGCATCTAACGGTGGAGGATTTCACCCCAAAAAATCTGAATTTATGGCTTCTGTTGAAAAATCAAATATCTGGCATTACTAGGTTCATGTCTTACACGGTTAATAGCAGCTGTTTGCTGGAGATGAGGCATGAAACTCTCCACCTTTCACAGCTATCCCTGCTGACTTCACCCGCTTACGGTCTCTGGCTGGCCTCAGTATCCATCGAGACTCTTATTTGTAAGCAACAAAAGCTGCCTCTGGCTTTTTCATTAGAAAAGGAATTGATTACAGTATATTTAGTTGTTCACAGACTATCTTAGAGGATTGGAGGACAGAACTTGGAGATGATGCCGCCCCGACCAACATCCCAACTCGTGCTATAGAACTGGGTCCAGCAAGACATGATGGCTGTGGCTGCGGAGTGTAGACTCCATAGTTGCCTGCAAACGCATCATCCACTCTGGATGGTGGGTGCTGGTCACTACCACCACCCGCTGCTGCCTTCACCAGAAGGGATTCTGGGAGCTGCTTATTTCATCTCACTCACTTCTAATTCAATGTCTCTGTGGTGGGAGATGGATTCTGCTTCATAAAGAAGAAAGGTCCCCAGACATAGGGAGGGGGCTCTGATATGGAGCAGCCAAACAGAACAGCAAATTTCTATTAAGGGTGCTGGAAAAATTTGGAAACGGATAGTGGTGATGGTTGTACAACATGATGAACTTAATTAATGTCACTGAATTGTCCATGTAAAAAATGTTGGAATGGTAAATTTTTTGTTACATATATATGGATACATGCATCCATATATATATATATATATACACATATGCAATATATATATATATTGCTGCTGTTAGGTACTGTCAAGTCAGTTCTGACTCATAGTGACCCTATGTGCAGCAGAACGACACACTGCCCAGTCCCGCACCATCCTCACGATCGTTGTTATGCTTGAGCCCGTTGTTGCAGCCACTGTGTCAGTCCATCTCGTTGAGGGTCTTCCTCTTTTTTGCTGACCCTCTACTTTACCAAGTATAATGTCCTTCTCTAGGGACTGGTCCTTCCTGATAACATGTCCAAAGTATGCGAGATGAAGTCTCGCCATTCTTGCTTCTAAGGAGCATTCTGGTTGTACTTCTTCCAAGACAGATTTGTTCATTCTTTCTGGCAGTCCATGGGATATTCAATATTCTTCACCAACATCATTACACGCACACACACACACACACACACACACACACACACACACATATATATTTGTTGAAGTTGTTAGTTGCCGTTGAGTTGATTCCAACCCATGGCAACCTCATGTGTGCAAAGTAGAACCACTCCATAGGGTTTTCAAGGATGTGATCTTTCAGAAGCAGATCATCGGGCCTGTCTTCCAAGGCACCTTTGGGTAGGTTTGAACCTCAAACCTTTTGGTTAGTAGTCAAGAGATTAACCGTTTGCACTACCCAGGGACTATATATGCATATCTGTTGTTGTTAGGTGCCATCCAATCAGTTCCAACTCACAGTGACCCCACGTACAGCAGAATGAAACACTGCTGCCCAGTCCTGCGCCATCCCCACAATCATTGCTATGTTTAAGACCATTGTTGCAGCCACTGTGTCAATCCATATCGTTGAGGGCCTTTATATATAAAATTAAAAAAAAAAACCCTTAAAAAAAAGTAAAAGAAAGAGCAGCACGTGTCCACAACAGCCTCAGAAGGATTTGAGTTAGCGACCCTGGCCTGATTAATACACGCTAGGCACTGCTTACATATTGGTTGGATGGACTATAAGACTAGGAACTCGAGGAAAAAAATAATAGGAAGAGGGTTAGAAAAGAAAGAAAATCAGAGCAAATGTGGAAAGGCAAAAGGGGGAGAGAATGAGATACGGCCACAAAGGCGAAAAACTCAAAGTGACTCATGCCTTCAAAAGCTTTTGCTCTAAAGCACAGCTCATCTATTTCCTCATTCATGTTGCTTTTCTTCTCCATTTTGCTTTATAAAGACTCTAAAAAGCCCATGCAGAGCCCTGTGAAATTCATTTTTCAAATCAATATTGGACTCAGCCCAGGAGTGGTTCAGCTCAGCCAATCGCCAAAACACTAGCTGGCCCATCCAAGAGGTAGATACTTAGCCAACAGACGGATGGCCAAGGAAGTCAGGTTAGCTGGTATAGGGTTTCTCGTTCCAGAGGCTCTCCGCCAGCTGAGATAGCTGGAAGCCAACTGAATCAGAAACCATAGCCTCCTACCTTGGGTCTATTCCTGGAATCCCGCAGGTACCCAATTAGCAGGCAAAGGACAAAGCAGGGCAGGTTTTGCTTCACTAGCCACAACTTAGCAAAGAAGAAGTATCTTCCCAGCCCCAGTGGTAAATAATAAAGTGGCTGAGCTGGTAGCACGGGCCAAAGTAAGATACTGATCTCCCGCATGTGAGAACAAGGAACCATTGTGAACATGAGTGTCCAGGGACGGGAAGGGCTACTTGCAGCACTTTTTTCCAGAAACACATTAAACTTCCAAGTACAGAGCATGGCTTATTACACATCATAAAGAATGAGTGAGCATGAGAGAGAAATTTAGTTAATTTTTGAAACTACCTAGTGTTACAACTGGAAATATGCTCGGAAAAGGTAGCCAAAGTTAGAAGCTATGCCACGTCACTTAATTCGCGACTTCAACAAATGTTTGAAGAGCCTGTCCCGTGGGCCAGGAATGATTCTGGAGAATCTGTTATAATCAGCGGATGTGAGCCCTTCTTTGCCCTTGTGGAGCTTACCGTGCAGCAAGGGATATTTGTCATTGGTGGGTGCTGTCGAGTCGATTCTGACTGATAGTGACGTCATGTGACAGAGTAGGACTGCCCCATAGGATTTCCTAGGCTGTAATCTTTTAATCTTTATGGAAGCACACTGCTACATCTTTCTCTCATGGAGTGGCTGGTGGATTCTAACCGGGGACCTTTCTGTTAGTAGCTGACTGCTTAAGCACTGCACCACCAGGGTTCCTTAGTAGAGAAGATACTTGTAGTCAAATAGCAAGACGAATGTAAACTTGCAGCTCTGGTAAGTGCAGTGAATAGGTCCTAGGAGAATCTGACCACTTATCACCTGCCCTGGTGGCACAGTGGTTAAGAGCTCGACTGCTATGGGACAGTTCTACTCTGTTCGTAGTGTTGCTGTGAGCTGGAATTGACTCAACAGCAACAGGTCTGGTTTTCTGGTTTACATATGTACACATCATATATATCACATGTGTGTATATTTGTGTGTGTGTGTACATAAATACATTTTATATTTGTATTTATATAAATGTATATTTATAGAAATATAAAATGTACATATTACACCCCTTGGGTTTATGGTCAGTAGCTTTTATTAACAGAGTCCCTTGGTGGCACAAGCAAACAGTTAATGCTCTGGGCTTCAAACCGAAAGGTTGCAGGTTTGAGTCCACCCAGAAGCACCTCGGAAGAAAGGCCTGGTGATCTGCTTCCAAAAAATCAGCCACTAAAAACCCTATGGAGCACAGTTCTCCTCTGATGCACACGGGGTGGCTATGAGTCGGAATGGACTCACAGCAACTGGTTTGGTTTTTTTTTAGCTTTTATTAAAAATTCTGTGATTTGAAACCTATCCTTCCTAGGCCATAGCTTCCATTCTCGCTTGTCTGCTACTGACACTGAGAATTCTAGAAATACAGTCAGTTTCTGTGCTATATGCCAAGAATGATCCTAAATTTGATGTCATCTACTGACAAGAAACAGTTCTGAACATTCTAGAAGCCCCTTGCATTTTTGCTTCAACATTTCCCATGTGGTCTACGGGAAAGACTTTGGGGCATGAAGGCGGGCATCCTGCAATCACATACAACCCCGCTGCTTACAGGCCGAGGAGCCTCTGGCAGAAGCCTCTCTAGGCCTCCATTTCCTCATCTGTAAATTGGGAACAATAAGACCGACCTTTCAGAAGTGTGGTGGCCACTCAGTGGGAGAAGTTACCAGCAACTGAATTTTCCCAGGCAGCAGGCATGGTGGTCCAATTGTGTAAAAACAAAACAAAACAAAAATCAATGGGTCAGCTGCTAAAGTTAGTGCATAAAAGGAAAAAATAGTCTAAAGTCAAACTGACCCTGGAAAACCCTCTGGGATTTCTCTCCATGGAGTCTGAGGCGCCAGCTCTCCGGGAGCGTTACACAGTCCGTTTTTCCTTCAGTGTGGAAACAGATGGCGGTATTTTCAGCTGAGCATCAGATTAAGTGGTTGGCTTGCGTTTAGTGGCCATGTTGTAGGAAAATACTTCTCTTTAAACACTAGACTCACACTCAACGACGCAAGATGCTCATATCCGGGAGGCGGCGGGATGAGACTCTCGGCTGTGGCAGCAGGCTTTGTTTGGACCACACGGTCACTTGGGCAGGTGTTCACTGAGTGGATGGTGACAACAGTCGCCTATTGGATTGAAGCCCTTTCTCTGTCTTCCCCGAAAAACACACATGGTTAAACTCAGGGAAGCTCCAAGTATCTAGGACCTTCCAGCTGCCAGAGAAATGGTTGGAGTATCACTTCCTTAAGGTACCTGTGTCTGGCTCTAAGCACGCCCAGTATGTAATGACTGCCAGCTTGTTCTCCCATCCCCACCTGCCTTTCTGATTCCTCTGTTGCTGTGATTGGCCACTTCTGGCCAACCCTTCCTGACTTGAGAGGAGCCCTGGTGGCGCAGTGGTTAAAGCACTTGGCTGTTAACCAAAAGGTCGGCAGTTCAAACCCACCAGATGCTCCTTGGGAGAAAGACATGGCAGTCTGCTTCCATAAAGATTATAGCCTTGGAAATCCCGCAGGGCAGTTGTCCTCTGTCCTATAGGGTTGCTATGAGTCGGAATTGACTTGACGGCAATGGGTTTGGTTTTTGGTTTGGTGCTTGACTTTTTCTGTGTAATTTCTACTTCGGAGAATCCATCTATTTCTGCTAAATGCTTCTTTCTGGTACTCTGAGTGGGCAAACCCAATGATTAAGAGAGTGGGGAAGAAAGAAATGAAAAAGAAAATGGACCCGTTTGTTCATCCCCTGCACAGAGCTCATGGTCCTGCCTGGTGCCTTAGTTTCATTCAAGACCTTCAGCCATGCAGAATGGTTGGAGATTAACTCATGTCAGCCCAGCACTCCAGAACGTGGGTGCACATCCAAAGCCAAAAACTTAGCTTTGATTATTGTCTCTGCAGTGGGTTCCTGGACCTTGATTCTCTCTCACGTTTGGATATGCTTTGTTCTCACCCATTAGAATGCTAACTTGTGACCATTGCTTGCCAACGGTTGCTGAGCCTTGGTCTGCCAGGCACCTGAGTCATTAGTAGAATCCATAATTAATGACAGCAATTGCTGCCCTTAACTGAGCACCTCCCGTGCTTAGTGCTCTGCTTACATTTTCCCATTCAGTCCTCACCACAAGCTATGGACTGGGTGTTATTTTTATGAGTGGGATTTTCCTGGCTGAAGGTAGGTATGTAACTTGCCCCGTGATCGTACAGCTACTGAGAGGTAGAGGTGACTCTATATACCTTGTTCAACCGCAGGGCTAACCGGGTTCTCCAGCATGACTGCAGATGGCCCTGGTGGATACACCCAATAGCTACAGCTACAAGGTCTGAGGGTCAGAGCACTTGGGTGCTAGTTAATAACACAGATTCCCCAGTCCGTGGCCAGACCATCCTCTCGGAGTAGGGCTGGAGAGTGTGCACTTGTAAGAAGCCTCCAGCTGGTTCTTACACTCAGGAGCCATTGGTTTAAACCCTACATCCAGACTCCCCTTATCTATGCAACAGAAACTAACGTGGTCAAGCTCCTACATTGCCTGGAGCTGAGCTAGGGCTTTTCTAGGTGCTAAAAAGAAAAGACCAGTTGCCACAGAGTAGATTCTGATTCATGGTGACCCTATGTGTGTCAGAGTAGAACTGTGCTCTATAGCGGTACAAATATATATAGCACAACATTTGCCAGTTCAATGTTCTCCATGTGTACAACTCAGTGACACTAGTTACATCAATCGTGGTATGCAGCCATCACCAATATTCATTGCCAAGTTTTCCATCACTATAAACAGAAACTCAATGCTTCCTAAACCACGCTTCCCTCCTCCCCGCTTCCTCTTGCCCTTGGAAGCCACTAATAAACTTTGCTCTCTCTATTTGCCTCTTCTAGCTATTTCATATAAGTGAGATTATACAGTATTTGTCCTTTTGTGATTGACTTACTTCATTCAGCATAATGCTTTCAATGGCTGCTTTTTTGGAAGTTGATCACCAGGTCTTTCTTCCTATGTGCTTTTAGGTGGACTTGAGCCTCCAACCTTTCAGTTAGTAGCTGAGGGCATTAACCGTTTTGCACCACCCAGGGATTTCTAGGTGTATAAAAGGCTGGATTAAATCTGAAAGGTAATCTGAAGATTTGATACTATTTATGAGCTTTACCAGTTGCAATGGATTTTTTTTTTTTTCTTAAATGTATCCTGTAAAGCTCTGTATGTCTGGGCATCTTGCTAACCTTCGAATGAAATGATTTTTTAGAGTTGGATGACTATAACAAAAGAAGGGAAATCGCTATTCAACTGGTGCCGCTTACGAGAAAGAACGCTGGTTCCTTTTCTCTACAAACTTTAATTAAGTTTAAATTATGAAAAAAGTTAATGTAGTGGATTCCTATTGGATGGTCTTCCCAGTACCCTTTTCCTTCATTTTTATAATTGATTTTAAATGTGAATCACAGTGTAATATACAATTGCTGTAACAATTCAAATAACAAAGAAACATCTAAATTTTAGTAAATTTCCCTGTTCAATTCCCACAACAAGCTACATACTGGGTATTATTTTTATAATTGCAATTTAAAAAAGTAAAATTAATAATGCTTCTCTCTTTCTACCCCATCCCTCCAGAGTTGACAATTTGCTTTCTAACTTCTCATATTTTTTCCTCTGCCTATTCAAACATATACAAATCTATATGCATTTACAGAGTATTAGCATTAAATCATATAATACAAATTAACCTGTATCTTGCTCTTTTTCTCCTAGGTAGCATACGTGGTTTGTAATGGGCTACTAACCCAAAGGCTGGTGGTTCTAACTCACCCAGTGGTACCATGGGAAAAGCCCTGACGATCTGCTTCTATAAAGATTACAGCCAAGAAAACCCTGTGGAGCACAGTTGTACTCTGTAACTCATGGGTTCGCCATGAGTCGGAATCAACTCCAAGGCAAATCTTTTCTTCTCTTTTCTTTTTTTTTTTTTTAACATATTGTTTGCACTACCTTTCTAGGAATTTCCGCCTCTTCCCGCCCTGACCCAATTTTCCATACACCTGGCTGCAGGGGAATCAGCCACATGTGCGCAGCATATTTCTGCTCCTCCAGGCGTGGTGGCTGACCTAGGGGTGGACATGTGATGCCAGATGGGGCAATGAGGCTCCTCCCTGGAGACTCATTTTCAAACACTCTCTGGGAGCTGTGTGTAAAACTTGGGAGCATTTATTGCCATTTGCCATCATTGTGTGGGCCTCAGAGAAATCTAGATTGTCACAAACAAAAGAATAATGCAGATGTGGATGAGCGAGAGAGAATGGAAGAGGAAGAAGAGGAAGGCGGTGGAAGCGACACTTAGGGTTCCCCACAGATTTTATTCCATCCCAGAAGCTTAGCTCTGCTTTCAGCTCTGTCTGTTGACTCTGTGAGATATGGAGATACAGTGTCCATCCAATAAATCCCCTTTGTGTGTCATTGGGCTTCTATTTGCAGTAACTATTCCAGTTCCAATTGCAGTTGCCATCCAGCCAACCTTGACTCATGGCGACCCCAACTCATGGCGACCCCATGTGTGCTCCATAGGGTCGTCAATGGCTGATTTTTCAGAAGTAGATTGCCAAGCTTTTCTTCCGAAGAGCTTCCTGGTGGACTTGAACTGCTGTCTTACTCATCTAGTGCTGCTCTAACAGAGATACCACAAGTGGATGGCTTTAACAAAGAGAAATTTATTCTCTCGCAGTCCAGTAGGCTACAAGTCCAAATTCAGGGTGTCAGCTCAGGGGAAGCCTTTCTCTTCTCTGTCAGCTCTGGAAGAAGGTCCTTGTGATGCATCAGTCTTTCCTCGGTCTGGGAGCATCTCAGCACAGGAACCTCAGGTCCAAAGGATGCGCTCTGCTCCCAGCACTGCTTTCTTGGAGGTATGAGGTTCCCATGTGTCTCTGCTTGTTTCTCTCTTTTCTATCTCAAAAGAGATCGGATAAGACACTACCTAATCTTGTAAATCTCGTCAGTATAATCTCATCACAGTGATAGAATTTATAACACATAAGGAAATCACATATAACCTCATCATAGTGATAGAGTTTACAACACATAAGGAAATCACATCAGATTATATAATCATACAATACCAGGAATCATGACCCAGCCAAGTGGACAGATATTTTGGGGGGACATAATTCAATCCATGACAACTGCCGGCCTTTCAGTTAACAGCCGATTGCATTAACCATTTGCATCACCCAGGGACTCTTGGGTGGACTAAATATTACAAACTCCAAATAGAATTTCTGAAAGAATTTTACTTATCATACTTACAGGGAGTATATGGTATTTTATTTCCCCTATGAGAAAACGGGAACAGCTATGCTGGGCTTAGGGTGGGGCGTTGCTGCTGGGGAAATGGCCGCCATCTCCAGAAGTCACCGGCTCACTCTGTCTGGTGGCAGCCTAGATGACCTGGAGGCTGGAGTGGCAGTCAACGTTGTAAAATATAGTGTGGCACACCGCCTATCAATCAAAACTGAGGTTGGCCCCACTGGGATGAGGCCGGAGCCCCTTTGGTGTCAGGCATCGCCTCTTTAATTGCTGGATTATAGGGAGGTTGGGGGGTTTACCAACCAGTAGGAATGTCTCCGACTGTAACCATTGGAACTGCATCTGGTGTTTGTGCTTCAATACCCGGCTCTGCCTGAAGGGTCTTAGGAGGGGAGAAGACTGGAGACAGGCCTGGCTTTTCTGGTGGAGGGTCTGGAATGCCCTGGTACAGAGGATGCCCTCCATTCAGTAAGGACCGGGAGCCGTGCACCCAGAGACACATACTCACAAACATCCCTCCAATTTATACTTACTGAATACATTTCCATGAGCTTCTACTCTGCGCCAGGCTGGAGCTGGCTGATGCGGATGCTGTGTGCATTAAAGATACAGTGTCTGCCCTCTGGTAGCTGGAAGTCTAGAAGGAATTTGGCAAGGGAGTGACATGACCCCCAAATAGAACTGCAGAGCTGATGGGGACCTTAGCGGTGTCCAGACCGCTCAGAGGGGGTAGGTGACTTAGTCAAGTTCACACAGAGATTAGAGGCAGAGACAAGCCCCCTCTCTCCGCCCCCACGGTAGCAGTGGATGATACACTTGTCAAACAGAGGCCAAGATGGGAGTGGGGTGGCACAGGGAAGAGGGTGGCACTTCGAGAGGTGGCGTTTTTAGGGGGTACGGTTTCAGAGGACTCATTGTTGCTGAGTTCACTGTCTCTTCACTGTTTTTTCTGGCCTTGCCTGGGGTGGATTTGCCCAGTAGGAGGAAAGGCGCGCCCCTGCGGTTCCTGACGCTCATCTTATCCAAGCGGAAGGCTTCAGACACCTCCTCCTAGCGGCCCCACTGCCTCCGATCCGTCCCAAGGCTTCCCTGAGCTCGCCAGGCCCGAGGGCCCCGTGGGGCGGCCTCCGGGAGAGGCGCGGTCAGGACTCCGGCGGGTCCACAGGTCACGGGCAGCACGCCACGCTGGGTCGCCTCCGCCCTTGCATCCGCTTGGAGGGCGCTTGGCGGCGAAGTTCTGCGCGGGGGAGGGGAAAGGGGAGCCGCAGCCCAGACCCAGGAGGGGACAAGGAGGCGCCAAGCCGGTCAAGCGCGGCGCTGCGCGCGCCCGGGGAGGCTGAGTGGCCTCGGACCTCGCCAGCCAGCAGCGCTGTGCGCCCCGCTTTCTCCGGGTGCGTGAAAGCCCAGGAGGGAGCGGCTGAGTTGGAGTCGCCGGACCTTCTCCCCCTTTCCCGGGTGCCAGCGGGTCGAGCAGTGAGCCAACCCCGCTGGCGGCCGCGCTTCTATAAATAGCGCGCGTGTGCCCGCTTGCGCTTCCCGGCTGCGCGAGGAGGAGAAAGTTGTGCGCAGGGACCCGGGCGCGCTGCAGAGCAGGAGGGGACCCCGCCTGCCGAGCCGCCAGCGCCCTACGTCCTGGAACTGAGCCTGCGGATCTGTGACTCCTGTGTCGGGACCCGGCTAGCCGCTTTTAGATCCGAGCGACGTTCAGGTTTGGGGGATTTTTGACCAAGGGAAAGTGGGAGTCGCCGGCGTCCTGCTCTGGAACACAGCCTCGCGTTCTTCGCAGTCGGGGAAACACCGGCCTCTGTGATCCGTCTCTGCCGCCAGCCAGACTCGGCCAGGACCGCCGCCCGCATCGCTGAGCACCCGCCCGTGTGGCTTCTCTTCGCGTCCGCTCTGCTTCCTGCCCCGTGATTCACCTGGGCGGGGGGATTGGGTTTGGGGTGAGAATTTATTTTTTCCTGTTAGGTGTGCATGTGAGGGTTTAGTGACTTTTAGATGTTTAGGAATAAGTGTGGGTGCAGTGGCCCCAGAGAGGGCTGATTGTCGGGCGGAGGAGGGTGCGGTAGGGGTTCTGCATGAACTCCTTGAAGGACAAAGGTAGCAGAGCCAGCGAGAGAGCGAGGGGAGACTTGGACTTCAAACCACAGAATCGGTGGAAGTGCGCGCACCGCCGCCGCCGTGCCTGCAGCGCTGCCCATCTCGCTGCCGGCATCCGCCTGAGCTCCGGGGTCCGGGGCGAGGAGGCGACGCGGGCGAACAGGAGCGCCAGCCGGCCGCGGATGCCCCCGCAGCTCACCATGGGCGCCAGGCGCCGGGCGCAGTCCGTGGTGCTGTCCGTGGTGCTGGCCCTCACGTTGCCAGGGCTGCCCGTCTGGGCGCAGAACGACACCGAGCCCATAGTGCTGGAGGGCAAGTGCCTGGTGGTGTGCGACTCGAACCCGGCCACGGACTCCAAGGGCTCGTCTTCCTCGCCTCTGGGGATTTCAGTCCGGGCGGCCAATTCCAAGGTGGCCTTCTCGGCCGTGCGCAGCACCAACCACGAGCCGTCCGAGATGAGCAACAAGACTCGCATCATTTACTTCGATCAGGTCAGACTCCGGGGGTGCAGGGTTCAGGGGAAGGGGCGGTCTCCGGGCAGCTCGGACCCGGGCTGCCTGCTCGGGCTCAGCTCGTCTGATTGGGATGTTGGGGATCATTTAGGCACTGCCTTCCCAAACGTATCCGGGTCTGAAACTTCTTCTAACGCCTCCCCTTCCCGTTTCCGTCCTGGCCTCTGGGAGAGGCTGCTGGGCGGTGGGGGAGAGGCCGGGAGCGCAGAGCCGGGCAGCGGGAGCTCAGGACAAGTTTAACAGCAACAGGTCCCCAGAGCTGACGGGAATTTGGTCCCAGGGCCTCTCAGTCCCCCGACCAGAGCACGGCCACCTGGCTGGGACTTCTCGCAGGTGCTGCCGAGGCTGTTTCCGCGTCCCCCTCGCGAACGCCTGATAAATGTTTGATTTGCTTCTCCCAGGTGGAGAAGCTTTTCCCCAAAGAGAGCTCCCTGGCTCCCCACGCTGCAGGGATCCCGCTGGGGACCGGAGAGGGTAAGGGGGATGGACGTGGGTCAGATCTCGGCCCCTTTCCTCTGCCAAGGTCCCTGTACAAGTCCCCGGTGCCGCCGCGGCTGCCTCGGAGGGGGCGAAGCCTCCCTCTGGTACTTGGAGAAAAGTTGCTGAGGAGGAGGAAAAGAGTGGGAAACTGCGCTGAACTCCCCTAGGAAAGCGCGGGCAGCCGGGTCTCTCTTCCGCGCTGCCGTTCTCTCAGAGAACTGCAAATTGCTGGGGAAGGGCAGACTTTGGGATTGAGGGTAGGCGACGGGGAGGAACTGATGAAAACAGCCGCTCCGTTTAGCAGACCTGGAGCTCTGGGCTTGGTGTGAAGAGAAAACCCCAGGATATCAATCTAGCTTTAGCAGGAGTCTTACGGAAAAGACCTAACTCCCGGGTTCCCATTTCAATATGAACAGCACTCAGAGTCTTTTTAAATTGCTAAGTCACAGGTCTCAGTTGTATGCAAAGCCCACATGTACAGGAGCACAGGTTAAGTGGCATCCCAGGATATTCCAGGCAAGGAATGAGGCGGTATTTGCATTCCTTACTTAATTCTTCCTGAAAATAATGCGCGCTCCAGCTGGCCAAAGACAGAGAATGCCTCTCTGGGGCTTACCCTTGGATCATCATCATTTTTAAAGAATTATGTAGCCCCCTTGGGCTTTTGGTGCAGTATTCTCCATCTCGATGGCAATAAAGCCGAGCACAACGCCTGATCTGTGTTTCAACGTGTTAATGAAATGCTGGAATACCTTGGACATGGCACCGTCCTCTGTATTATGCATTCTTCCCAGTGACCTTTCTGTCAATTAGAAGAGAAGGCTTTGTTCTTTGGATCGGGGAGCCATGCATCTTAGAGACAACAAGACACATTTTGTTATAAATCTTGATGTGTCTGGATGCTCTAATTACCACGTAGAGTCAGCGTCCAGCCTTATGTGTACTCAACACTAATCAGCCATTTCCATTATTGCTAATGAGTTATGCTACTTGTGTCTGAATCAGGAAGTCCCCGTGAAGCACCTCAAATTATTTCCAGTGTGCTTGGAAAAAAACTTTTTCTCCAAAGCCTCTAGTAGGGGTTCTTGTCCAGCTGGTGACTTGTTGTTGAAAGACCATTGATTGTCAGGTCAGAGAAAAGAAATCTCCTGCTTACTTGGGAGAAGGTGAAATCTCAGAATAAAATTGTACATGCACATGTATTTTAAGTGTTGAGCCTGTGTTTAAAGTGTTGAGTCTGACGTTCACTATATTCTGGTGTGTCCTCAGACATCATGGTACATTTTTAGGGAATTATGCAAGAGGCTTGAAAAGATACTAACAATGGCAAGAAAGTAGTGTTTAGAAGAGATAGTAGCAGATGCCTCTGATAGATAGGAAATGCATTTCTATAGTAACATCAGATTCTTCTGAATGCCACATACAGATTTATTTTTTGGAGAGGGATATAAAAACTCTTAGCTGTTTTAGGTACCCCCACCCCAGCCCCCACCCCGGCACACACACACATTCTTTCTTGTTCTATAGGAAGGGACTTAGCTATGTGAGATTTGAAACTTTAGCTTAAGAGGTCACTTAGTAAAGTTCAGGATTCAGTTAATAACCAGTAGAACCATATTCTAAGATATTCATAATATGGACTATCTTAGACTATGGAATGCCTTGTTGCTTTCTTGGGAAACGTGCTTTATGACTCTACCCTTATGCTTTTCCTTTTTGACCCTTGAACTTTAAATAAAGAGCAGGTGATTGACAGGGTGATGGAAAACACTGGGAGGGACATGAGAAGGCCACCTGTTTCACAGACTGTCCTTATTCATGCTCCACTCTTTGGCAGCCTACACAGGGTAAGACATTTCCAAAATATTATAATTAACATCTAGGTGGAGTAGGGATGGGAAAAAATGGCCATGGGATCTTCGAAGAGGGTTGGCAGATGCTGGAGGAGGGCCAGGCTCTCAGATCACTTTGTGCACCACTGGTTCAGTACATGAATTCCGTCACATGGTGGAGGGGTGCTCTGCCGCCATGTCACGTGTCCAGGGATGACTGCAGAGAGTCCACGGATGCTGACTGGCTGGCTTGGAGACGTCTCCTCTGGACATTGTGAAGGCTTGCAGACGGTGGGAGTGTAAATACATGGCAGATGCCTCTTAACTGACTCTCAAGGTAAAGCTAATATTTATAAGCCCTCATATGATGTTTCCACAGCCATTGGGTCTTGCTGGAAGTTGAGGCATGAATGTAAAGCAGTTACTTCATTTTTCTTCCTATGCCATTTAAAAGACAGAACATTTCAATAAACAAAGCCATTTTCCAAGTCAATAAAGAAAAAAGAAGTAGAACTAGATGTCTTATTCTCTATGGTTTCTTAGGCTAGTTGTGGAGAGAGAAGGAAGGAAGGAAAGAAGAAAGGAAGGAAGGAAAAGGAAGGCAGGACTTATTTTGCTTACAGAAGAGAACATTGTAATGATTTACTGTTGTCTGCTATTTTCATTTGTAGATCCTAGTAAATGTGGGTAATTTTTTCACATTGGAGTCTGTCTTTGTGGCACCAAGAAAAGGAATATACAGTTTCAGTTTTCACGTAATTAAAGTCTACCAGAGTCAGACAATCCAGGTATGTGTTTTGACTGATTCTCTCTCTACCCTCAAACAACTGTGTTCATCTGTAGTGGGTGACGTATTTCAGTATTCATTCAAAGATGTATTTTCATTGTAAAAGAAAACAACCATCTTTATTGTTCATTTCAAAACATTTGATTTCCAATTTTCTTCTTTATAATGTTGATTAATGTGTAACAAAAAGAATATAGAAAAATAACTAGCTGAAGTTATTACGTTAATAATAACCAAACATTTAAAAAACACGGTTTAGTAAAAGTTTAGACACATAAATCTCTTTATAAGATCCTGTTTTCATTTAATGCATATACAAAAAACGATTTGAACTTGTAAGGAAAAAATTATAAGACTAGCAGAGCTTTACAAATGCATACTCAATAAATACAATAAATTTGATATCATTGTTTACAAACATGAGATTAAATTAACTCTTTAGAGAGATATATGAAGGAACAAATAGTCAATATACTTTTGAAAAAGTGTATGCTATGCTGATCCTTTAAGTTGATTATTCTCAGTCACTCTGATCTAGTGAATTCTTACCAGTTGCAATTCAACTGTTAATATACCTTGTGCTGTACCTTCTAATGTAATAGGCTTTACCTGTAATGTAAAGGGCAACAATGAGGCTAGTTCCTACAATACTTAATTATACTAATACCAATTATTAGTTAATTAATAACACCAATATGTGTTTATGGAACTCAAGGAAACATTTTAATCATTTGCACAATATTTACGTTGTATATGATGCTGATGTTAATGACAGATCACACACTCATCTACCACTTTTTTAATATTCTAGTGATGGATAAATGGATTGGCCTCAGGTTTGATTTATTCAATGTCATTTTTAACCTCAGAGGACTGAGCATCTAGTAAACACATTTAATTCCATGCGCGAGCTTTTCCTAAGCCCCATGGTTTAAAAATCTGTGTAATGTTTGACACAGTGTACTCAAAATGGTGATATGGAGAAACATGAATACATTTTGAGTTGATTATTTGCTAAGCACCCAACAGTAAAATCTCCAGTGGGAGTGGTGATTATTATTTTGAATGCAATTTCTTATCAGAGTAAACAGAAAAAGAAATCGCAAAGTACGCACACACGCACACACAGTCTTCATTATTTCAAACGATGTTTCAGGGTGAGGCATGTGACAGCTTCCCAGTAGCCTGAAAGGACCTTGGCAGAATCTTATGTAGCTGGGTTTATCAGGTCAACGGGCACTAGCTCTTTTTTATTAATGCCCTGGTAAACTGCACACTCGCTTCATAACCGAAAGATTGCAGTTGAGTGGAAGAAGTAAATAAAGCAGGAGGTTTAATTTATGTACTGAAGGGAGGACATTCTTCCCATGGGTAGGTTGCACTCCATGGATAGTATTCTTTTGTAGACATTTAAGGAAGTTCCTATGTGAGGAACAAAAAAATAAAATCGGCTCAGCAGACATACTAAATCTAGACAACACGATCAGCTAATTTGAAAGGAATTTCGTGGACATTAAACGGACATCAGGCCTGCCATCCTTAGATGTTATTCATTATCCCTGTAGGTGTTTTTTAACGAGAGCTCTTTAGTGACTTTTTTCTTGTAGGTTAACCTGATGTTAAATGGCAAACCAGTAATATCCGCGTTCGCTGGGGACAAGGACGTTACTCGTGAGGCTGCCACGAATGGAGTCCTACTGTACCTAGATAAGGAGGATAAAGTTTACCTGAAACTGGAGAAAGGTAACTTGGTTGGAGGCTGGCAGTATTCCACTTTCTCTGGCTTTCTGGTGTTCCCACTGTAGAATTTGATTTCTCCATGACGGTTATCCAAGTGAGGGACAGCCCACCCCGGAGTTATTTGAAGATCATTGTTTTTCCTCATCAGATTGATTTTTCTTTTTCTTCTTGGTTTCTTATGGGTGAATATGGATTCTCTTTAAGGATTCTAGGGCTGTTTGAACCAGTCCCAAGTTTCGCCGATTCTTTTTTCGTGCGTGTGCGTTTCAGTGTATTTGGACTTGGACTCAGAGCAGACATTACCTATCTACGCTCACATGTAACAGTCCAAAGCTGTCTACGAGGTTTACTCTGAATTTTGTTTCCTGGAATTACTGACTTCGTTGCTGATGTGGAATTTTATTCCTTTGTTTTTACAAGACTGGCAACTGGGTCTAAGAATTAGAGAACTCCAACTTCCAACTTCAGTTGACGGTTAGTGTGTTCCTGGCAAAGAACTGTACGCTGTGTTGATATATTGACTCCACTTGTTTTCGTCCCTTTGGAATGGGTTTCTTTCGTTCTCCTAAAGGTACCTGGGAGTTGTTTTTCCTGATGGGCTTTGTGTCTTCTCTACAAACCGGGTAATGAATGGCTTGCCCGCAAATTTACTTTGAGATCACCAACATGACTTCCCGAAAGGAAAAAAAAAAGAATGCTTCATAGTTGTATTTTAATTATATATGTGAAAGAGTCATATTTTCCAGATAATATTTTCTAATAGGAAGAATAGATCATAATTGTGAGAAAGAAAAAGTTGCTTCTTTGAGTTTTAAGTGCTCAATCCCCAAACCTCGGCAAAACAGCTCTCCTCTGTGGGAAATCTTAGAATTTATTGCTCAACTTTAATTAACATGATTGATAATAACCATTTTATTAAAAACCTAAGGTTTTTTCCCCCCCTTAGATGTGGCCACTTTATTAACTGAAGACAGGATAGCCTTGTTTTTAATTATACCTATTTTTCAAACCTTATGTTGAGTTTCAAGTATCATCTCGTTTTGCCTTAACTTCTTAAATTGTATCTATTTATTTGTTTAGCTAAGATTCAATCCAGATAGTCCATATCTAAACTTAGTGCAATATCTTATTTTGTCTTTTGTACTGGTCATATGAATTCATAAAATTATTTATGTCTCTGTTATATAATAAAGGCTAATATATATTAGTTGAATTGCTTGTCCTTTTGGTTTTGGACCTACGTCTTGTACGTGATTTATTTCCTCGTCTCTCTTTTGAATTTCTTTTTTCCTGGAGTTTAAGCAAAGCTTTCTGAATTTTCAGGGAGTGTTCTCTGAATTGGTATAGGAAATCTTTACTGTGTTTAATCTGTCCAAATTCAGGAGTTGTGAGCTGGCCAAAAGAGAATCAATGAACTTAGTAAACTCTTCTTTCAGAAGGAGTTATTGTCGGAAAGTTAAAAAAAATACTCCTCCAAATATCATGAGGGCACTCAGTGTGCGAACGAGTGGTGGGGAGTAAGAAGGCCAATATTTTCAAACTCGAAGATTTTGGAAAAATCTGCCCTTTTCTCGATACTAAAAGACTAACGGATGATGGCAGGCTGTGCCTTTTCAGGAACTGGTATTACAGGCGTCTCACCTGGAGACTTGGCTCAGTTTCCTGCTCCGTCATCAATGACACAATTTTGAAGAGCCCTGTTTTGTACCTAGTGTTGGTGAGGAAAGTGTCTCAGTGCCCTTTGGGAGAAACGTGCAGGCGTGTGCCTTCCCGTATAATTGTGATTATTCACCAAATCAAAACATTCGTTTATTGCAAGGCAGTTTCTCTTCCTTCCCCATAAAGAATTTTCTAGAAATGTTGGCAATGGATACTTGATGTTTGGCTTGGCAAGTTATTCCCCAGCTGGCTTTCAGTCAAAAAAAAACCTTTCGTCCTTTGTGATTGTATAATGTAAAAAGCAATATTGCACAGAGATATAATAAAGGAGGATTTCTTGTAAGTGTGAGTAGGATCTTATGTAAAAGTACTTGCCTTACCGTGGGCTTCCACGTGGTTCTTTGTGTTCAGAGTTTATGTCAATACATTGCAAAAGGGTGAATCATACTTGAATAAATATACCATTAATAATTTCTCGGCAAAATGGTTCAAGAATATTGGAATTATTAATAGACACCCATGATGGGACAGGAGAAGTTAGGTGGAACAAGTCTTTTATAAACATGTTGTGGTCACCTTTTGGGGGGTTGCCCTTATTTTTCTTGAGTTTTCAGGAGGAAATTGGCAAAGGGCTTGACTTTGATTTCTAAGTGCCGATGTATGTGTATTTGGAATGTAAAATCCATTCAAAACCTTCAAGAGAAAATTTATTTGGAAAGGCACTGAAGCTGTGTCTCTCAAATGTGGGATAGTACCTGCCACATGAAGAAAAGTCAGAATGAGGACCTTAGAGAGCTATCCCAACCTGGCTTTCGGAAGTAAAAAAAACCAAAAACCAAACCCATTGCTGGCGAGTCAATTCTGACTCATAGCGACCCTATAGGATGGAGTAGAACTGCCCCAAATGGTTTCCGTGGAGCGGCTGGTGGATTCAAACTGCTGAACTTTTTTGGTTAGCAGCTGTAGCACTTAACCACTATGCCACCAGGGCTCCTTAGGAAGTAAGAGCGCCCTCAAACGTGGTGAGCAGGAAGGTGAGATTGAACAGAGGGAACAAAAGTTACAAAGGACAGAATAATTTAGCCAGAAGAGTGTAGAGTTTGGATAGAACTAGGATGGAATCCTAGAACCTTCACTTACCAGCTCTGTGACCTGGTTTCTTCACCTCTCTGAGCTTCAAGAAATAGTTTGTTATGAAAATTAAATAAGACACATTTCATTTGTAAACAAGAAATAGTTCGTTGTGAGAATTAAATAAGACATGTAGGTTCTTCATATCACCGTTTCTATAAACTTAATACCTAGCAAAGTATGTAACACATCATAAGGGTAATTTAATCTTATGTTGGTTAAACCAAAACGACCAGTGGCTGTCGAGTTGATTACAACTCCTGGTGACCGCATATGTGTCAGAGTAGAACTATGCTCCTTAGAGTTTTCGTGGCTGTGGCTGTTCAGAAGCAGGTCACCAGGCCTTTTTTCTAAAGCACCTCTGGGTGGACTCGAATTGCCAGCCAACCTTTCAGTTAGTAGCCCAGTGCTCAACGGTTTGCACCACCTAAGAACTCCTCGTATTGGTTGAAGGTGTTTATTTCAACATTTAAAGCACTAACTTGTGAAAAAGTTGTCGCTGGGTGCCATGGAGTCAATTTTTGACTCATAGCGACCTGATGTGTTACGGAGTAGAACTTCCCCATAGGGTTTTCCAGGCTGCAATCTTTATGGGAGCAGATCACCAGCTCTTTCTCCCACGGAGCTGCTGGGTGGGTTTGAACTGACAACGTCTAGTTTAGCAGCCAAGCACTTAACTGTTGCACCACCAGGGCTCCTTTGCTAAAATGTAGAAGCCTCCTCTGCCCTCTCAAAACAAAACAAAACAAAACAAAACAAAACAAAACAAAATAAAACAAAACCCAAAAACAAACAACCATGCAGCTATCCAGCTATCTGGTTTCTGGTGATGGTGTCTGGTCATCAGAAACCAGAAAGAAGGGGAGAGAAAGCCTTAAGACAGAAAAAGAAATAGTTAAAACAAGATTTTTTAAATAGCATATAGTAGGGGCTCACCTGACGGCATATATTAGAGTAAGATTAAAAGCCCAGCACGAGCAGAGGAGCAAGCTGGGCTGAAGGAGGATAGTATGGTTGGCAGGAAGAAGGGAGGAAAACTGAACTTGAGTGGGGCAGGTTGAAGAGCAGGAGGCTGTAGTGTTACATATCTCTAGAAATGGAGGCAGAGGCTCCCTGCCTATGCTTTGACTCAAAGATAGTTTTCCGAAATCGCTAGGTCCGCAAAAATGCTAATTGAACACCGTATTTGCATTGGCCCCGTCCGCGTTCGTCAGTGCCAGCGCTATCCCTTCCTAGATGTCCCGTCTCCTCTGACTGTTCCTTGATCTATTGATCAGCAAATGCAAGCAACTGTCTGTAGCAAGCAGCTTCCTCCTGAAAGAACCCAAGAAGACAGAATGGGAGGAAATAAAGAGCTTGTGTAGAGCTTCTCACTGATGCTCCGTGCTTTGGGGAGGCTGCTTGTGATTCCAGTTCGTAGACCCTATCCAAGGTCATGCTCATTCAAATTTTGCTTTAAGTATTTCTCTATTTTTCCATTTTACAGTTTTTCTCCCCTTCCTTCTTTCTGGTTTCTGGCAACCTGGATCGCTGCGTGTTTTCTTTTGGCCACCACTTTTTAGCAACCTAAGGAGCCTTGGTGGCGCAGTGGTTAAGCGCTCAGCTGCTAACCAAAAGGTCGGTGGTTCAAAACCACCAGCTGTCCCACTGAAGAAAAGACCTGGTGAGCTGCTTCATGAAGATTACAGCCTAGAAAACCCTATGGGGCAGTTCTACTCTCTCCTGTAGGGTTGCTATGAGTTGGAATGGATTCGACAGCAAACAACATAGAGCAGTTCTGCTCTGCATACATGGGGTCACCAGGAGTCACAATCGACTTGACAGCAGCTTTTTTTTTTCCTAGTGAGTTACTGCTTTCAATCTTGAAATAAACACCTTCAACCAGCATTGATTAAATTATTCTATGACGTGACATGTACTTTGCTAGGTATTGAGTTTATAGAAATGGTGACATAGCACTTTTTCAATCCTTCCTAAACATCAAACAAAACTGGAATCTTGGCAAGAAGCAATAGAGTTCTAAAGGTATGGTCCCACCTTGGCTTCTGATTGAGGGTTCTGGGCTTTATCAACTCACCTTTACTATTTAAACCACCTGTCCCTAGACAGTGCGGGGGTTCCCTTTGGGTACAGCAAGCTTCCCAGACTGGCTAACCTAATGAGCATAGAGAAGTAATGAACAAAGAGAAGGGTGACGAGGTACGATAACAGGGTTTTATGTTGACATTGAGAGTTGTGGGGCTGAAGTTGAACCCTTGCCCTAAATAGTTTGTTTTGGTGGTATTGTGGAGGTGGTGATGGGAGTTAAGAAATTGGCTTCTAAATAGTTTATTCTCTCCCCTCTACTATAAAACAAAAAAACTAGTTGCCATGGAATCAGTTCTGACTCATGGAGATCCCATGTGCGTCAGAGTAGAACTGTGCTCCATAGAGTTTTCAATGGCTGATTTTTTGGAAGTAGGTCATCAGGCCTTTCTTCTGACATGCCTCTGGGCGGACTTGAACCTCTAACCTTGTGGTTAGCATCTATTTGCCTCTCCCAGGGAGTCCTCCCACCTTTAACGCAGATCTGCCAGATATCTTAGAATCAAAAGGATTTTTTTTCTTTTTTTTTTTTTCTGTCTCTGAACTTTCAGACAGAAAACAACTTCTTGGTGAATTCGGCCCTGCCTTTCTCCTATGTCAGCCTCTCAAATTTTAATGAGTGTTAGGATCACTTGGGAATCTTGATAAAATTCAGATTCTGATACATTAGTTCTGGGGTGGGAACCTAAGATTCTGTAGTTCTAACAAGCCTCCAGCTGAAGTCCATAATGCTGGTCTGGGGTTGCTTGTTGAGTATTGAGACCTTCCATCACTCTTTCTCTAAGGTCTGTTATTTGCAGTGTGGTCTGTGGACCAGGAGAGCCCATGTCAAATGGGGCTAGTTAGAAATACAGAATCACCCCAAACCTACTGAATCAGAACGTGCATTTTAACAAGATCCTCCCCCTCTCCCCCCACCCCATGACTCTTAGGCACAGTGAAGATTAGGAAGCTCTGTCTTTAAGTAAAAGGAGGACTTCCAACTGGTTCCTTCAGGTTCGAACCCCTGCTGAGAATTTGCATTTCTAACAAGTTCCCAGGCGATGCTAATGCTGCTGGTTAGGGACCAATTCTGAGAACCACTAGTAGAACAGTGGGTCTCAAAATTTATTATACGTAAGAATCACCTCGGGATCATGTTAAAATGACTCAGTATATCTGGGGTGGGAATGCAAATTCTCAGTAGGAGTTCGAAGTCCAGAGTAAAATCCAAAGACCACCTAACATCAGAACCACCTGAGCTGGCCTTCAGGCAGCTGCAGTTTAATGGTGTTCCCGAGTGATTCCTGGTACACACTTCCGTCCAGGTGCAGGGCATTTCCTTTGCAGTGACCCAGGTTGGTTACAGGTGCGCCTCTTTTCTAGTTTAAACTGAGTTAGACAAGGGCGAGTAGCTGGAGGCTTCAATGCAGGTAAACTTGATCCTCTTTTGTTCTGTGAGGGCAAAAGGCTGGAGGGAATGTTGCAGTTCTCACAGGGAAGAACTGTAGGCCGAATTTACCTGGAGAAAAGATGCTGCCTGAATGCCAAGGTAAGCCACCCACAGAAAGTGGTTGTTGTGTGAAAAGAGAAAATCTGTAGCAACGTTCCTCATTTTGTCAGCATTTGTTCAGAAATACATATGTAGTTACATCTTGCTTTTCTTTGTAATTGAAGTGATCCTCCACCAGGGATGTAATATGGCTATCTAAGTACACTTGACGTTTGGCTTCTGGAGACATTGCTCCCTTGAGTAAAGTGTGTGTGTGTATGTTTGAGAGAGAGAGAGAGAGTCAGAAGGAGGGAGAGACAGAGGGAAGAAAAGGGAGGGAGAGAGAGAAAGAGATCAACAAGAGGGAGTGTGAGAAACAGGAGAGGGAAGGAGAGAATTAGAGGGGAGAGAGAGAGACAGGCAGAGAGAGAGGGAAGGAGGGAGAGAGATAGGGAGAGACAGAGACAGAGAGACATAGGGAGGGAGAGAGATGGAGGGAGGGAGACAGGAAGGGAGAGAGACAGAGGGAGGGAGACGGAGGGAGGGAGAGAGAGAGAAATGGAGGGAGGGAGAGAGAGAGAAA
>NW_004443944.1:8547772-8552668 GCF_000243295.1 Trichechus manatus latirostris
GGGAGAGAGAGGGAGGGAGAGACAGAGAGAGAGGGAGGGAGACAGAGGGAGGAAAAGACAGAGAGCGGGAGAGAGGGAGAGACAGAGAGGGAGGGAAGGAGAGAGACACGGAGAGAGAACGCGCGAGCGAGGAGAGAGAAACACAGGGAGGGAGAGAGGTAGACAGACGGAGGGAAAGACGTACAGAGAGAGGAGGATAGCGGGAGGAAGGAAGAGAGAAAGAATATGAATATATTCAGAAGAAACGATGATATCAGCAATTTCTAGGAGACCAGTTAATACATTTAAAATTAATTCAAGGGCAGAAGCCTTTCTTAATTTTTAGGTGCAACTAGAGACTTTTAAGTTCAATTGGTGATATTTACAATGAGAAAATACATTGTCATAGGTCCTGAGCTAAGGAAGTCTTTATTGCCCATGGGCTTATCTTGAAAACGTGCATTTTGAGACCAACGTTCCAAGAACTGGGAGTTTTGGTCTAGTGGTTCCCAGCAAAACTGAGGGACTCCAGCAAGTACCTGCTCCACGCTCACAGCTTGTGGGTGCAGAAATGAGCTCTCTCTCTCTCTGCTGTTTTTCTGTTTTGCCATCAGTCAGCTTGTCAAGGTGTAATCATTAAGAGGATGAAAACAGGGAAACTAATGCCAGCTGGGCAGCTATCTTTACAATCCATTTCCCCCTCAGGACGAGAGGGAAAAAATGGCTTAGCATGACTTGTCCATCCAGGGGACTCATTTCATGGTTTTCTTTAATGGTATTTCAGAGAGAAGAAAAAATGGAAAAGCAAGAGGGAGGTGAGGGGCCGATGTTGGAATGGGCGAATGGTGAGGCTGGTGCACCAGTGAGGCTCAAGATCATCAGCTGAAAGTTGGTTCTGGCATGTGCCAAACTGACCGTCCAACCACACAGCTAGACTAGCCTGGTAGGGAGTCACCACAAAGCCAAGAAGGCAGGCACCACTGGCCAAGGGATTTTCACTAGCCACCTCCAGTGGACACCAGGTCAGAAAATATCTCTAGGCTTTGAGTTACGTGACAGAACCTCTTCTCTATTGTAGACTCTATAGTCCCGCTGGGGTTTTTATTATTTTTTTCCTTACATTATTTTCTTGTCAAAGTAACATGCTTTTAAAATTACAGTAAAATATATATAACAGAACATTTGCCAATTCAACAATTTTTACCTGTTCAATTCAGTGACATTATGTTGATCATGTTGTATAACCATCACCACTATCCTTTTCCAAATTATTTTACCACCATTAACAGAAACTCCAGGATCCCTGGTGACACAATGGTTAAGCGCTCAGCTGCTAACCAAAAGGTTGGCAATTGGAACCCACCCAGTGGTTCTGCAGGACAAAGACATGGCTATCTGCTTGTGTAAAGATTATAGCCTGGAAACCCTATGGGGCAGTTCTACTCTGTCACGTGAGGTCTCTGTGAGTCGGAATCAACTGGACGGCATCCGGCAGCAACACCAACAGAAACTCAGTGCCCCTTGAGCAATGACACCCCTCCTCCTTCCCTCCCACACCTGGTAACCACGAATAAACTTTGGTCCCTATGCAGTTGCCTGTTATACATATTTCGTGTTAAGTGGGATCATATAGTATTTGCCCTTTTGTGACTGACGTCCTTCACGTGGCGGAATGTTCTCAAGGCTTAGTCATGGTGTGCCAGGCTCACTGTTTTGATTCAACCATTATTCTGTTTCACCAGTAAAGATGGCCAATCTGAATTTTAGCCTCTCAGGATGGAGTTGGGTGGTTTAATTATTTTCTGTGTTTACACACTTGGCTCCCGCTCCCTTTGTGAGGTGTATTGGGTTCTTTTCTTCTTTCTTAGCTCTTTAGAAATACGTAAGCAGTCACGAGCATTTCTTTCAATATAACTCACCTTGTACTCCGAGTGTTAACGCTTTTAACACCACAGTGAAACATTGTCATGGTTGTCCCCAACGTACAAAATGGAGCAAATAAGCACCAATGTAAGAAGCATTCAATCTAATGAATAATGGATGAGGAGAAAAACAAATTCAACCAAAGTCTATGAATTAAAAAAAAAAAAAAGAAATCTGACACAACAATTAAATGGACGGGCGTAAAATGATTCTGGTCCTGTTCGTGTGGTTTCTTTCACTTCTTTTTTCACTCTGGTCGTGAGGTCAGTTCTCTGCAGGTGGAAGTATTCCGTTTCACAACGCAAAGATTTCAACTCCTCTCCATTAACTTTCTGAACAGTGGGCAGTGCCAGAGAGTCTCCTGGATTCTGCCCTTCCACTTCTTGGCCAGACTGATTGGAAGGAAAAATGCTACTGAAATAGTCGGCTAGCTTCTCTCCGGGAAGAGGAACGCCCCTCATTTCGGTAATTTGAGGAGGCTGTTTCCTGGCTTGGAAGGAAGCCGCTTCTAGCTCTTGCTGCCAGAGAAGAGATCCTCAGAATGGGAGGCCTCAAGGGGCTTGGAGATTTAGAAACTGTATCAAGCGTGCCTGAGGCTGGTCTCTGGGGAGACGAGACTTTGCCCTTTCTCCTCTCATGAGAAGAGAAGACAATATTTTATACGTATCCATAAAGGGAAATACAGAGTCCATAAGAGCCATTAAAAAGTTCTTCTTTTTTGCAAGATTTCCTTTTCCTTGACTGTAAATTGGTTGTTAAAAGAAAAAATATCAAGTCCTTCTTTACTACCGGAAATTGGCCCAATGTTACGAGTTGAAGTTGAGCAAGAAACACAGTCATGGGTGATTTTTCTGAGAATTAATGATCAAGAGTGTTAGGAGGGAAATAAGGGAACAACCTTCTCTTGGGGTTTGGACACTCCCCCTTTGTTTTTTTCACTGAAGTAGGTGCTCACTGTGCACCTACTAGGCACCCTAGGGGTCCCTTGGTGGCACCAATAGTTAAGCACTTGCATTCAACTACTAGCTGAAAGGTTGGTGGTTCGAACCCACCCAGAGGTGCCTTGAAGATAGGCCTGGCCATCTGCTTCTGAAAGCCTTGAAAACCCTGTGGAGCCATTCTACTCCGCAGGTGTGGAGTTGCTATGAATCAGAATTGACTCAACAACAACCAAGAGCAACAACTATGTACCCGACACTCTGTAAACTTTGAGTCTCCTCTTTCATCATTCCCTGAGTTCCAAACCTCTTTGCAAATGCCTGTTCCCTTAGCGGGGTGGGGGCAGGGAAGCCCTGCAAAATGAAATCAGAGTGTGGTGTTAGTGCTTATTGAGCTCAATGATCTGGGTGTTTTGAAGGAGCAACCTGCCCTCGTCTCGTCCACCATAATGTCCTTTCAGGGTCACGCCTTGTTAACACGGTGAAGACAGATATAGGCTGCCATGTACCGTTGCTGGGGTTATACACTGCCCTGTTCTAGGAGGGCTTCGTTTATATCATAGACACCATGGATTTATTTGCATATTTACTACCACAGTATTCCAGCAGAAGGTGGTAAACTGTAATAAGCGTATTATGACAATCTTCTGACACATGGATGTATCTTCTTCAGAAAGGAGCTCCTTTTCCTCATTTGCACAAACATGCCTCAAGAGTTAGCCTGCAGGGAGGGAGAGGCTTGCTTTCCTAAATTGAGTCCATTATGTCTAGACTTCAGAAGAATGTCTGGTTGTGGGAAGTTGGGGCATCAGGCTGACTTACCACTGGGTATGCGAGGGATGACTTAGGAGATGATTCAGTACCCCATCACAGCCCACCTCAGCCAGCTTGGAGCTCAGGTCTTGTCCATCCAGTCAACAGGAAGACCTCGTTGACACCTAGAGCTGGGGGGCAGGGTGAAGCGAACTCTTTCTAGATGTGAATCAACCTGCTCCTGTGGGCCAATACACACACCTTCCTTTACCGTGGGTTAAACCCAGATCCAAAATGTAGATTTTCAAGGAAAACAACTCTTTAAAAATCTATAACTTTTACTGCCTCTAAGCCCCCTTTCCGTCCCCCCATCTAATTTGGACTGGTTGGGAGAAAACTTCTCAGTTATTCTTGCTCCTGAGCTCTTCCTCCATGGGCTTGGACAGTAGTTCCAGGGTCTTATGAATTGTGGGCAGGGAGTGGCCTGATGGGTGATGGGTCTGAGAAGATTACGGCTGCGGAGGCTGGAAGCCTTACAGGCTATTTGTTTCCAGCCTGCTATATACTTCCCTTGAGGAGATAAGTAAAAAGCCAGCTATTTGCTTGAAAGTTGGGGGATGGAAAGAAGGAAAAGGAGAGAAGGAGCATGTTTACTTTATCAAACTGTTCTCCCCACACCCTGACTTGGTACCAACCCACAGAGTAGGAGAGGTGGGTCAGACAGGCTCTGTGCCCATTTCTCTGACTTCTCAACCCATTTCCAGGCCTTGGGATTCCTAGCCTGCTTCTCACTACGTGTTCTTCTGTCTCGTCTTACCGCTGGAAACTGGGTTCACAGAACTCAAGTGATGAGGGGTTAAGTCTCCACGGAGAACCTTCCTTCCAGAAAAAAAGTTCCTATGGTGCAACTGGAGGGACTTTCCTCATAGTCCCTGGGGGAACATAGCTTCTGGAAGAATCTGGCTCATGTTGGGTTAGAGAGGATTAGCTTCGTTATCATCTCCACTGGCAGGTGTTTGGTCTTCTGTGACTTGGATAAGACTCCCAGGGCAGGTGAGGGAAATGTTCCAGGAGGGGACGGTGCTTCCAGGAATGCCCATGAGGAATGTGTTGCACTACAACAGCCTTGCTGGCTCTTGGAAAGCAAAGAACCGAGGTGGAGTGAAGGCTCCACCAGTTCACCCCTAGGTCACCTTGGCCAAGTGAACTGTCAGATGAAGATGGTACTCTCTGCCTACACACACACACACACACACACACACAGACACATACACACACACACACATACACACACACACACACA
>NW_004443944.1:8552838-8601317 GCF_000243295.1 Trichechus manatus latirostris
ACACACACACACACACACACACACAACACACACACACACACACACACACACCACTTATCTCAAGCCAGCTCATGGGGACCCCATGTGTGTCAGAGTAGAACTGGGCTCCACAGGGTTTTCAGTGGCTGGTGTTTTGGAAGTAGTCTGCCAGACTTTCTTCTGAGGCACCTCTGGGTAGACCTGAACTTCTAACCTTTAGGTTAGTAGCCAAGCACGTAACCGTTTGTGCTACCCAGGAACTCTTGCCTATCTAAGAGCACTAGAATGTTCTTAAAGTTGTTTTTGAACTTCGCTGTGTGACTGAACCCCCTGGGATGCTTGTTAAAGATGTTAAACGTCTTCCCCCTATGCTCAGAACTTGTGATTCAGTAAGTCTGAGGTGGGGCCCAGGAGATCTTCATTTTGACTGGCACTTCAGGGGTGTCTGATCCTGGTGTTTCTATACTACGTTTCGAGAATTATTATTTAAATGAAAATACATACTGGTGCTCTTGCAAACTACGAGTGCCACCCTAACACGGATAGTTTTAATATTATGGGAAGGGATGGTCGTCTTTTCATTGTCATCTCGATGTAGCTGCTGAATTTGAGCTGCATGTTCTTTAAATTCCCAACCTAAAAACCCACGTCTGTTTGAATAATTTTCTGGTGGTTTACTTTTTTCTCCTCATCTTTTGTGAATTACCAAATGAATGCATACGTGCTTCAAAAACTGCAAACGATACTGTCGTGTGGGCTAAAAACTGAAAGACCATTCTCACTCTCCCTGCTGACTTCACTAGTCATCTCTGACTTACTGGGTCCGTATGGTGGACCCCCCATTAGTTCAGGGTAGGGGCCCACGAATCTCCCCTGTTTTTAAAGTTTCTCCAGGTTACTGCAATGATCAGCTAGGCATCAGAGACGTGTTTCTGAGGTCCTGCGTGGTGTAAACGGTTTGCACTCAACTACTAACTTAAAGGTTGGAGGTGTCAGCCGAGAAAACCCTATGGGCAGTTCTACTCGGTAACGCATGGGGTTGTCATGAGTCAGAACCAACTCCATGGCAATGGGTATAATATATAGAGATGCTGTCTGAACATGACTTTTCAAATATTGCCATCGTTCCATCCCAAACAAGAGTTTGACTTTTACTCATCTTTTCATTTAAAATTCATAGCAAATATGTACCCCAAATTCCAGAGGAGAATCATTAAAAAATTGCCACAGCTTGTCAACCAAAGCCTCTTGGTGCTTATGGAGTCCCTGATGTTTGGGTCCCAGAGAGTAGCTGCCTCTTTCTGCAGCTTCAGAGGCCGCCGGGTGCCCTTCTCCCCAATGGTCTCTGCTCATGGGTGTGTAGGACATGGAGGGTGCTTGTTAACAGTCCCCACCCTCGTCCCAGAGAACAGACTGAATGGATGCTCTGAGAGAGAGTCTGACCTCCTGGCTTCCTATGCACTGGGAACTCTTGCTGAATATGTGCAAGTCCTACACTGCTGTGAGGATAGCTATGAAAGTTGATCTGGGATGCAAACAATTCATGTCGGCAATACACGCGGCAGTCTGCTAATTGTGAGGCTAAGCGTTGCAGGGGCTTCTTCTGGGGAAGACCCGAGATCCGTCTGTGTAACGGGCAAAACCAGGCAAGCCTGATGCCCCTGGATGTGTAGTCACCCTAGGTCCCGTGGGCTGCCCTGTCCTCGTCGTTGTCACGTGCTGCTGGTAGGAAGCTGTGTGCACTGCAAGGCTGTGGCCAAATCAAGACGCCGGCCACACCCAAACAAGCATGAAGAGCAGACAAGCCGACCAATGCTTTGTGCAACCTTTTCTCATTACAGAAATGGGCCAGAGGCCACACTATCACACTGTGTGCCACTAGCTTATGTGACCAACCTCTCTAACTTTGAGTCTCCTCTTCTCAGGCATTATTCACTTATTTATGCACCAGCATCTGAAGATGGGGTGGGGGGAGGGCAGAGATGGGCATGACAAGGCCTGTCTGGACGTTAAGGATGCCCAGTCTAGTGGGTCATTGAGTGGCCTTATCTCTCTTGTTCAATGCGTGCCTTGACACAGCAGGGGCTCAATAGCTATCTGTTGATAATGGATGTCATGACTGAAGGAATATCAAGCCGTTTCCCCATTTCCACGGGGCCATGTCCTTATCATTGGGTGAAATTTGAGAATGAGGTTGACCAGTTGGCATTTGCAGTAGATTTCCTTCTTGTGATCATTCATACTGCCCACCAAATATTCCTGGTTCTCTCCCCTTCCAGGCACATGGTTGGCCATAGGATAAGCATACGGCAAGGTGCCATGCTTTGGCCAATTAAATGAGAGTAGGCGTAATGTGTGCCACTTCCATGAATGCCCTTTCAAAGTCCATGTTCCATTTGCCACGTTCCTGCCTCTCTCCTGCAGGGACCAGTGAAGAATATGCTGAAATAGCTTCATCAGTCTGGGACCTGAGTGCTGATGAACACAGTCCCCCTGCCCACCTGTGCTGGGCATGTAGTATGGGCAAGAAATAAACACTTGCTGTGTGAAGTGCTCAGATTTATATTTTGTTATTGCTGTAACATGCCCTCACCTATTCCAATGAAGCATTTCTTCAATAAGGCAGAACAAACAAGGCATCTTATTCAGAGTCACAATCCACTTTTGCTGGCAGGAAATAATTTGCAGATGAGAAGAGGAACACTTGGACTCTGACCTCAGTAGGAGAGCTAAACAAAGGAGCAAGTAGGAACTGACCCCCATTTTGTCCAGGCACGAAAACCACTTCAACTAGGCAGTGCCATCAAACCTGGCAAAGTCTACCCTTGAGACCTGTTCAGCACAGCAGGTGATGGGCTGGCTGACCTGACAAGCCTCTCATTTCCTCCTCTAATTTCTGTGATTATAAAAACGATGAAGTGCAGCCAGTTCATTAAAAGCACTCTTTGAAGGCTGACCCGCAGCTCCAGACACGTCTACCTTCGTTGCTGTGTGCAAGTGAGAAATGCTGGAATCATCATTCACAGGACTTGGGCCAGAGGCCACACCATCACACCGCATGCCACTGGAGTATTTGACCAATCTCTCTAGCTTTGTGTCTCTTCATCTCAGGCATTTATTCACTTACATATGCACCAGCATTTGAAGGCGCTGGGTGGGAGGGCAGAGATGGGCCTGGCAAGGCTGGTCTGGATGTTAGGGGCGCCCACTCTCATGGGTGGGACAGGAGAGTTATGGTTTCATGAAAACCTGCTGCTGATGACTCCGTTGACCACAAGCTGGGTAATGCTGGTCATCTTCTTCCTTTGAATATCACATCCTTTCTACAAAACGAGAGATTTCAGCCTAAGACAGACTAGGAAGACAGGGCTGGCAATCTACTTCCGAAAATCAGCCTCTGAAAACCCTATGGAGCACAACGATCTGATCCACAGTTGATCCTCGGGATGGTGCAGGACCAGGCAGCATTTCATTTCGTTGTGCATGGGATTGCCATGAGCCGGGGACTGACTGGACGGCAGCTGAGTACTACAACAATAATCAGTATGGTTAGAACCTGGAGTCTTCCTTCTTTCCCCCAAACTTTCTTGCCCTACATGTAAGGAGAACTCAGTCAGTAGGGCTAGGTTGAAATCCATCTTTTATGCTCAGCATGGACTAGTGATTGCAGGGATACCAAATAGTAGAACAATGCTTATCAACTTTGATGGGGATCTTGTTAGAATTCAGATTCTGAGCCGGTGGGTCTGGGGTGGGGTCTGAGATTCCTATAATTTTTGCCATGCTCTACTCATTAGAAGCTGATGTTCTGTTCATCAGAAGACCCGTCTCATATACTTTTCCCTTTATACAATCATCAGCCTGAGATTCTGCATTGCTAATAAGACCCACAACTGACACTGATGTGGCTGGCTTTCAGACCACACTTTGAGTAGCAAATCAGACGAGATGGTCCCTGCTCTGATGGACGTCAGCATCTTGAGGAGACAAAGCAAAGCCAGAAGATTGGAGATAGAATCACATGTGTGGTAGCAGAAATGGAAGCAGACACTGTGCTGGGCATTTTCACATTCAATCCCAGTGAGTCAAATTTTAAATAAGATCTCTCTAACAGTGATGCCGTGGCTTGTCTTCTCAGGAGGTGGGTGCTGAGACAGAGTTTGAGGTATAAAGTATTCATTTGTTTTTGTCATTGTTAGCTGCCATTGAGTCAGCCCTCAGCACAATGGGATCGGACCGTTGTGATTCACAGGGTTTTCATTGGCTGACTTTAGAGGTAGATCGCCAGGCCTTTCTTCCTGGTCTGTTTTAGTTTGGAAGCTCTGTTGCAACCTGTTTAGCATCACAGCAACATGCAAGACTCCACTGACAGACGGGTGGTGGCTGCGCATGACAGATGGCTCTCCTGCATGGAAGGTGAGAATTCTACCACTGAACCACCAAAACTCTTCTAAAATATTTATTAAGCATATAGGAAAGGAAGGAGAGGAAGCAGGGATGGGCAGAAGGAAATGTCAAACTGAGTCACAGGCCAACCAAGCCTCAGCTGCCCTGGGGAGTTCTGCAGTGAACGTTTCCCATCAGAATGCCCAGCAGTGGGCTAAGTGGCCTGGCCTTCTACACCCGTCAACCCACCTCGCTCATTTACCTTGTGCACGCTACCCCAGGAGGAGCGTGGCCTCGGGCGAGGCCATTCTCTGCAGTGGAGGCAGACCCCAAAGGAGCTGGCAGCTAGAGGCTGACTACCTTCCCTGCAGCTGAGCAGCACGCCATTCCCGAAGGGGGTCTGAGCAATGCATTTCCACATCCACCATAGTGGTGTTTGAAGAAGTCAGGCAGGCCTCCTCCCCCGAGGTTAAGAAACTGACATATCTAGGGGCTAGCTTTGCATGGCTGCTTCGGAGCTGATCAGTATGGTGATTGGCAAATAAATGTCCAGAATGGGATCTTTCCACAAGACATGACTCCTCAAAACCTCAATTGTGCAGACTTCTTGGTGGGGGTGGGGTGGGGGGTGGGGTAGGATTCAGACTTCCATTTATTTGCAGGAAGTAAAGAGATGATCCAGGAAGCTGGACCACTTGGAAAACGGGGTCTCCATCTCGGGGGATCCATTTGGCAGGAGAGGCAGTGGACTTCCTTAATGTCTACAGCACATAGTTATGAAAGAGTGACAGTTTACTTTACTTCACAGGAAAGTAACTCAGATATCCTGTGTCAGGGATGTCTGGGGTTTCTCACAACTTCAGTAAGACAGTGTGAGCTTAGTGGGCGGTTAACAGTGATGCATTTTGTGGAATTCAACTTGTACATGATTGTTCAAGAATCACTGAATGTCTGAGAGTGGAGGAACCCCAGAAAGCATGGCCGCTGGACTCTCTGTCAACCCAGAACTAAAACCATTCCCGAGGCCAACTCTTCAGACAAAGATTAGACTGGACTATGGGACATAAAATGATACTTGTGAAGAGTCCCGCTTAGCTCAAGTAGATATATAAAACTAAATGGGCAGCTCCTGTCCAGAGGTGAGATGAGAAGGCAGAGAGGGTCAGGAGCTGGTTGAATGGACACGGGAAATCCAGGGTGGAAAGGAGGAGTGTGCTGTCACAGTACAGGGAGAACAACTAGGGGCACATAACAATGTGTGTATAAATTTTTGTATGAGAGACTAACTTGAATTGTAAACATTCACTTAAAGTACAATTAAAAAAAATAAGTTAAAAAAAAAAGAATCACTCAACGTGATGAGAAGGGAAGTGTATTTCTTTTGGACGTTTAATGTTGACTGATAGACCAGCAACAGGGTAGAAAGAAGTCATGCACCTCATGTCAAACTACTTATGAACCAGACATGGGGGTGGTGGATACTTCAGAAAAATATTAATTTACAGTGAATTGGTTATTCTCATTTAACAAAACCTCAAAACAGCACACATTTTTTTGTCTCCGTTTCTATGGGTCAGGAATCTGTGTGTGGCTTGGCGTATGTCTCTGGCTCAAGGTCTTTCATGAGGCTGCAATCCATGTGTCAGCTGAGGTTGGGGTCTCATCTGAAGGCTTGACTGGGGAAGAATCCACTTTTAAGATCACTCATGTGGTTACTAGCAGGACTCCATTCCTCAAGGGTTGATGGAATGAGGGTCTGCATTTCTGGCTGGGTGTTGATGGAGGCCATTCTCAGCTCTTTGCCACCTGGGCCATCCAACATGGCAACGTGCTTCATCAAAGCATGCAAGTCAAGAAGGCACTAGAGAGAGTGCCCAGCAAGATGAACATCTTTTGTAACCTGTTCTTAGAAGTGACATCCTATCATTTTGCCATATTCTATTTCTTAGAAGCAAGTCACCAGATCCAGCCCACACACAGGGGAGGAGATTACATCAGAGAATGCTGGAGGTGGGGGTCACTGGGACCATCTTTGAAAGCTGCTTACCATGTCAGGAGGCCACTATCAATCTCTTACTTAGATTTTAGTTAAAAAATGCACTCCTTCTTGAGGAAGGTGAAAATGACAAAATATACTACATTGGAAATTTAATTTAAAAGACAACAATTGCCAGATTGTGTTCTGGTATCGTGGCAAATTTAAGCCAATACTCTTTAACTTCTATAGTTACAGTTCTTGAAACATGATCAGTTGTACTTAGGAGACCCTCTCACCTAGCAAGGAAAGAGTTGATTAGTAAAGAAGAGTAGATATTTAAAGAAACTGTCTGCATGCAAGGCAAATCAAAAGGAACAGTGGCTTAACCCTTAGTTCACTGGAAGATAATTCTCATGAATTCAAGATGAAGGGTAACTAGCATAATAAAGTTAGTCTTCAGGGTTCACCAGTTATAAGGCTTCAGGTCAACAACGACCTTGAAAGACATCCTTGCACTCTGGGGGTGCTGCATTTGCACACTGAAGTTTAAAGATTACATAATTGATAAAATTGCATTCACCAGAACCGCACTCAGGGACAGGACTCTCGATGTTTGAAGGTGTATTTGAATGAGCCACTACCTTGAGGCATAAGACTCATACAGCATGTCCAGATAACAAGCAATGGTCCACCACTGTCTCTAGGTCTTCAGTACTGCTGTGTCTTCAGTGTCAACGAGAGCTCAGACGTATGTTTGGCCGCAGAGTAGAACAGCTCAGTATGACCGAGTAGAGGGAAGTAAGCTTGATTGCTTGCTGTGAGTGAAAAAGCTCTGAAGATGGGGACACGTGGTAGCAAAGGTGGATTTGGGAGAAGGCTCATCTCATCTGTCTCCACCCTTTATAAAATCACCAGGAAAATTCTTCATTGATCACTAACGCTTGGTGGAAAGAAAACTTTTAGGGGGGAGGAGGGTGAAGGGGAAAATGAGAGGGATGCTTCTGGGTAATTCATAAAAGTAGTGGAAGACTGAATATTTGCCTCTGATATGTTTGTTCAACAAATATAGTAGCATTAGCCAGTTGGCTGAGTGCTGGCGATACAGAGATGAGCAAGACAGAGAGCCACAGTCCCTGCCCTGAGTTAATAAAAGTGTGACTAGACCAAAGGGAAAGAAGGAAATGCCCCAGATACTCAGATGAGCCATGACCAGGGGTGAGAGAGAGTACTGTTGGGGAAACCATTGTTAACAAGCCGTGTGTGTGTGTGTGTGTGTGTGTGTGTGTGTGTGTGTGTGCATGTGCGTACATGCATGTGTGTGCATATAGTAACTGGAGGGGTTTATTTTGGCTGGAAAATGGTTTGCTAAGCACCTGAAGTGGCCTGGTGAGAAGTGGTCGTTTGGGGGCTCCGGATGAAATCACCTGCCATTGGCGAGGGCTGGGGAACGTGACTCCGCTGGTCCCCGTTCTCTGCCCGGAATTCGTAGGCGTGTTTCTCAGACAACAGGTTGGCAAGGGAGGCAACGCGATTCCTCCATTTGCTCCTGTGTGTACAGCCGAGCGTTGCCTTTCTGCCCCTGCTCTGCAGAAGACCCAAGTCAGGCATTTTTAATTGGAGTTTTTCAGCCACAGAGCACACTGGCTTGCTGCCCAACTTAGAGGTGAAGATGTCGAGAGAGAAACCCTCACCTTCTGTCCTGCTGGCAGCAAATGAAAACAAACCACCTTCTCGCTCTTCCAGCTGCCTTTTCTCCTCGCAGGCGGACTCTGTTTACAGTGCTGGCTCCTTCCCAGGCTTCAAGCCAACGACAGGCTCCCACTGTTGAGCTTCTGGCTTCGTCGGGAGAATTTCAGCTGGGGATGGTGGTAGAACTTTACTGTTTTTTTTTCTCCCTATTTCCCACTTTCTGTTCCTGGTGAGTTCAGCTTAAAGACGTGGTGGTGATGGTTGGTGGTGGTGGTGGTGGTGGTGATGGCGGCGGCGGCGGCGGCGGCGCGCGCGCGTGCGTGTGTGTGGGTGTGGGTGCGTGTGGGTGTGTATATATATGTATGTGTGGGTGTGTGTATGTATGTGTGTGTGTGGGAGTTGAGGTGATTGTGAACTCTTCCCAAAGCAATAAGCCAGCATGATTTAAAACCACAGTTGATAACATTTATTTCTAATTAGTTCAAGCCGTCTTTAAAGGAAAATAAAGCCTGCAATCTGCCCAGCACCCCTATAGGAATGATCTTGCTTTGGCTCTGTGTGGTAATTTAATTATATTGGGTAAATCTGTGCAGTCTAGCAAAAGAGAGAGGAGAGAGAGAGAAAAAAAAAAGAAAAAAGCAAAAGGAGAGAGAAAAAGCCTGCGAGCAGCTGTCATCTATCTTGTGAAAAGTAAAAAGTGCTTACCAGTGCCCAGATAGTAAATCCTACCTGCTTTATTAAATAAATGTAGTATTTCACTCAGAGAAGGAGACCTTTGGAATATCTGGAAAATCTTGCAGCTTTGAAATGGAATAAAGATTGATTTAGGTGCAGGTTGGCTTGCGTGTGTGTTTTTCTTCCCCCGACACGAAGAATGGTAACTGAGACATAAAATTCATTTTAAAAGACCCAGAAAAGGAGTTGGGTGTTGGCAGTTTGGAAGCTTTATTTATCTTACTTAAAAAAAGAAGGCTCATAAGGCTTTTTGGACAGCAGGAAGTTTTTACTGCATGGGCATTGCAGGACTGTTTGAGGAAATAACATCCATGCGTGTCAAGGGTCTGGCCTGGATCTTGTCATATAAATGGTATTCAAAAATGGTAGCTATTTGTAAAATCAAGGATTTTATTACTTTATTTGATTGTTTTGTTTTATACCCTGCCTTGAACCAAAGTTAATTTAAGACTGCTCTATTTAGTCGAGATCATTTCAACTAACGAGGATAGAAACACAAATCAAGCTGTTTAAATTAAAAAAAAAAAAAAATTGGCTCAAGAAACTAAAAATTTCATGGAGGTTAGTATCAGGTATGGCTGGATCCAGGTTCTTAGATGATATCAACAAGATTTTTTCTCCACCTCTTGGCTCTAATTATGTAGATGATTCATTTTCTGCAAGGCTCTCTCCTTGTGGTGGCTCCAAACAATTCCAGGCTCCAAGCCCCACACCTTTCCTAGCTCATCTCCAGCAGGAAAAGAGAGCTGCTTTTTTAAGAAGAACTCTCAGGTTGTAGGGATTTTCTCTGGTTGGATCAACTTAGATCATGTATCCAGCCTGAAAAAATCATTATGGCCAGTGAGGTGAAAGTATGCTGATCAGCATAACCCCTCCCTGCCCCACACCCCCACTATAGATACAGTCAGCCGCACCCAAACTTCTTGGACTGAGAGTAGGAGAGGGATGACTACCCAAGGAAAATGGGGGTGTGACTACCAAAAAAGGGGACCAGAACAATGGAGATCTACTTCAAGGGCTGAAATAATTTCTGGGAACTTAACTCCCACTCATCTCTTTCCCAGATCCTCTGCCTTTTCTAATTCATTTCTCTTTCTTCATGTATTCAAGAAGATTTGAGGACTTAGCACGTGCCAGCTCCTGTGATTGTTCTCGAAATACGACAGACTATTTCAGAAATCGTTTTTACTCTCTTGGCTATTTGATATCTGAATACACATTTATTGACCATCTAATGACCCCAATTATTCAACGGTCACCCCTTCGGGCTGAGCCCGTTATTAGTTAGAGTTGAGAGAGAGGAAGGGGGACAAGAATGACTCAAACTTTACCCCTCAGAAAGGAAATAATGATCCTGCAATAAATAACATTTAATTAAGGGCTGGCTAAGACCTTGTGCTAAGTACTTTGGGTGTATTCTCTTTAATTATCACATAGATTTATGGGGTAGATGCTATTATAATGCTCACTTCTCAGAAGAGGAAACTGAGGCTCAGAGAGTATAAGTATCTTGCCCCAAATCACCCAGCTAGTAAGTGATAGAGCTTGAGATTCCTAACCACCACTTTGTACTATCATAGAGGTAGTTTTCAGTCTCTCTTTCCATCAGTAATTTTTGTTGAATGAGTGAGCATTTATTAATTTAACATGTATCTATTAAACACCAAAACCCGTGGTGGGTATGGGAATGTAGCAGTGACAAAGACAGACAGGGCCTCTACTACTTCTTGGCCCTTGCTCGTGGGTGAGTATTGAACCAGTCACTCAAGGGCCCCAGGAATGAGGAGGGGACACACGAGCAAGGAGGGGAGGAGCCAAAGACCCAAGCCCAACCCTGGAGAGAAATGGCAGCCACATGGAGATGACTGACAGCTGTCTGTGGAACATGGGCCACCAGATAAGTCAAGAGGCCTCATTTACTCTCTGCAGCTCGTAGGGAACAGCTTTTCCTGGCCCATCTTGGAGAAGGAGTTCTACAAATGCTTGATAAAGTCTCTAACTCCCTGGAGCTCAACACTGAGAGCTGCAGGGAAGAGGTGGATGGAACCATCCTGAACAGCCTGACTTCTGGGAATGGGAGGCACTAGTGGGATCACATCCTGGAAATGTAAAGAGGCATAGCTTACCGCAAAGATCCTGAGAGAGTCAGTTGGATTTCCTCATGAAGTATGTGCTCCTGAGGAAGGATGGTATGCTGGGTGGAGATCCCGTCATCTACCTAACGGGGTTATGTTAAAATGGTGGGGTGAAAGTATGTGCCTCAGTGTTACTGCTCAGAGCAATGCAGACATGCCAAACAAAGTGTGGTCCGTGGAACACGGATACCACCAGATCAGAGTGCTGCACCCCCAAGACCTACGTGGACCAGAAGGGTAACATCATATGGGTGAAAAAGCTGGATATGGGAAAAACCAGGCTCACTTAGTCTCTTTCATCCTTTCACTTCTGCTAGAGGTATGGCTGCAGAGAAATAGTTATCAGTATAGTAGAAAGAGCAGAACAAGCACAGTGATAAACGGAAGCTGACACTTGGCTTTAGTTACCAACGGAGAGTATTAAGGAGTGCTGCAGACCGCTGCAAACTGGGCCTTCGTGTTTCTTCTTAAAGCGGCAGATGCCATGTTGTGTCAGGTGCCCTCCAGTCAGTTCCGACTCATAGCGACCCTACGTGCTACAGGATGAAACACTGCCCGGGCCTGCGTCATCCTCACAATCGTTTCTATGCTTGAGCCCATTGTTGCAACCACTGTATCGATCTGTTTCGCTGACCCTCTACTTTACCAAGCATGATGTCCTTCTCCAGGGACTGATCCCTCCTGATAACATGTCTAAAGTACGTGAGATGTAATCTCACTATCCTTGCTTCTAAGGAGCATTCTGGTTGTACTTCTTCCAAGACGGATTTTTTTGTTTTTTTGGCAGTCCATGCTATATTCGATATTCTTCTCCAACTCCACAATTCAAAGGTGTCAATTCTTCGGTCTTCCTTGTTCATCGTCCAGCTTTCACATGCATATGAAGCGATTGAAAACATCGTGGTTTGGATCAGGTGCACCTTAGTCTTCAAGGTGATGTATTTGCTTTTCAACACTTTAAAGAAGTCTTTTGCAGCAGATGTGCCCAATGCAATGCGTCTTTTGATTTCTCGGCTCTTGCTTCTATGGGTGTTGATTGTGGATCCAAGTAGAAGGAAATCCTTGACAACTTCAATCTTCTCTGTTTACCATGACGTCACTTGTTGGGCCAGTTGTGAGGATTTTTGTTTGTTAGTCATCTAGCCCTGCTATAACAGAAATACCACAAGTGGATGGCTTCAACAGAAATTTATTCTCTCACAGTGAGGTAGGCTAGAAGTCTAAATTCAGGGCATCAGCTCCAGGGGAAGGGCTTCTGTCTCTGTTGGCTCTGGAGGAAGGTCCTTGTCATCATTCTTGGTCCAGTTGTGAGGACTTTTGTTTTCTTTATGTTGAGGTGTAATCCATACTGAAGGTTGTGGTCTTTGATCTTCATCAGTAAGTGCTTCAAGTCCTCTTCACTTTCAGCAAGTAAGGTTGTGTCATCTGCGTAACGCAGGTTGTTAATGAGTCTTCCTCCAATCCTGATGCCTCATTCTTCTTCATATAGTCGAGCTTCTCAGATTATTTGCTCAGCATACAGACTGAATAAGTATGGTGAAAGCATACAACCCCGACGCACACCGTTCCTGACTTTAAACCACGTGGTATCCCCTTGTTCTGTTCGAACAACTACCTCTTGATCTATGTACAGGTTCCTCATGAGGACAATTAAGTGTCCTGGAATTTCCATTCTTCGCAATGTTATCCATGATTTGTTATGATCCACACAGTTGAATGCCTTTGCATAGTCAATAAAACACGGGTAAACATCTTTCTGGTATTCTCTGCTGTCAGCCAGGATCCATCTGACATCAGCAATGATATCCCTGGTTCCACATCCTCTTCTGAATCTGGCTTGAATTTCTGGCCATTTCCTGTTGATAAAACGCTGCAGCTGCTCTTGAATGATTTTCAGCAAAAATTTTACTTGTATGTGATATTAATGATATTGTTCAATTATTTCCACATTCGGTTGGATCACCTTTCTTTGGAATGGGCATAAATGTGGATCTCTTCCAGTCAGTTGTCCAGGCAGCTGTCTTCCAAATTTTTTGGCATAGATGAGTGAGCACTTCAGCGCTGCATCCATTTGTTGAAACATCTCTATTGATATTCCAACAATTCCTGGAACCTTGTTTTTCACCAATGCCTTCAGTGCAGCTTGGACTTCTTCCTTCAGTACCATCGGTTCCTGATCATATGCTACCTCCTGAAATGGTTGAAAGTTCAACCAATTCTTTTTGGTACAGTGACTCTGTGTATTCCTTCCATCTTCTTTTGATGCTTCCTGTGTTGTTTAATATTTTCGCCATAGAATCCTTCAATGTTGCAACTTGAGGCTTGAATTTTTTTAGTTCTTTCAGCTTGAGAAATGCTGAGCATGTTCTTCCCCTTCGGTTTTCTATCTCCAGGTCTTTGCACATGCCATTATAATATGTTACTTTGTCTTCTTGAGCCACCCTTTGATATCGTCTGTTCAGTTCTTTTACTTCATCATTTCTTCCTTTTGCTTTAGCTACTCAACATTGAAGAGCAAGTTCAGAGTCTCTTCTGACAACCATTTTGGTCTTTTCTTTCTTTCTTGTCTTTTTAATGACCTTTTACTTTCTTCATGTATGATGTCCTTCTACAACTTGTCTGGTCTTCAGTCATTAGTGTTCAATGCATCAAATCTACTCTTGAGATGGTCTCTAAATTCAGGTGGGATATACTCAAGGTCGTGCTTTGGCTCTTATGGACTTGTTCTAATTTTCTTCAGTTTCAACTTGAACTTGCATATGAGCAATTGATGGTCTGTTCCGGCCCCTGGCCTTGTTCAGAGTGATGATATTGAGCTTTTCCATTGTCTCTTCCCACAAATGTAGCTGATTTGATTACTGTGTATTCCATCTGGTGAGGTCCATGTGTACAGTTGCCGTTTATGTTGGTGAAAAAAGGTATTGGCAATGAAGAAGTCATTGGTCTTGCAGAATTCAATCATGTAATCTCCAGCATCATTTCTATTACTAAGGCCATATTTTCCAACTACTGATCCTTCTTCGTTTCCAACTTTCACGTTCCAATCTCCAGTAATTAGCAATGCATCCTGATTGCATTTTCGATCGATTTCAGACTGCAGAAGTTGGTAAAAATCTTCTATTTCTTCATCTTTAGCCTTAGTGACATGCGTTTGTCAGTTTCTTATACTGTGGGAGCTTGCTTGTCGTTGTGATGCTGGAAGCTATGCCACCAGTATTTCAAATACCAGCAGGGTCACTCATGGAGGACAGGTTTCAGCTAAGCTTCCAGACTAAGACAGACTAGGAAGAAGGACCCAGCAGTCTACTTCTGAAAAGAATTAGCCAGGGAAAACCTCATGAATAACAGCAGAACATTGTCTGATATAGTGCTGGTAGATGAGCCCCTCAGGTTGGAAGGCATTCAGAAGACGACTGGGGAAGAGCTGCCTCCTCAAAGCAGAGTCAACCTTAATGACGTGGATGGAGTCAAGCTTTCAGGGCCTTCATTTGCTGATGTGGCATGACTCAAAGTGAGAAGAAATAGCTGCAAATATCCACTAGTAATTGGAACATGGAATGTAAGAAGCATGAATCTAGGAAAATTAGAAATCATCAAAAATGAAATGGACCGCATAAAGATGGATATCCTTGTCATTAGTGAGCTGAAATGGACTGGTATTGGCCATTTTGAATCAGACAATCATATGGTCTACTATTCCGGGAATGACAACATGAAGAAGAATGGTGTTGTATTCACGGTCAAAAAGAACATTTCGAGATCTATCCTGAAGTACAACGCTGTCTATGATAGGATAATATCCATATGCATACAAGGAAGACCAGTTAATATGATTCTGTTCTATAGAGTTGCAATGATTCGGAATCGACTGGACAGCATCCCTATTTTATTTTGTTTGTTTGTTTTTACTTTTGCTTCAAAGAGCCCTGGTGGCACAATGATTAAGTGTTCGGTTGCTCACTGAAAGGTTGGTGGTTCGACCCACCCAGCAGCTCTAAGGGAGAAAGATTACAGCATAAGAAACCATATGGGGCAATTCTACTCTGTCACACGGGGTCACTATGAGTTGGAATCAACTCAATGGCACCCAACAACAACAACTCTTTTTTTTATTGTACTTTAGATGAAGGCTTACAGAACAAATAGTTTCTCATTAAACAGTACACATAATGTTTTATGACAATGGTTAACTCCACGACATGTCAACACTGTCCCTTCTCAACCTTGGGTTCCCTATTACCAGCTTTCCTGTCCCCTCCTGCCTTCTAGTCCTTGTCCCTGGACGAACAACAGCAACTCTTGCTTTGTCAGGCACTGATGAAAGGGTTGAAAACACAGGATTTTGGGGTCACACTTGATTTGAATCCTAGCCCAGCTGTTATTAGTGACTGGACCATGAAAAAATTACTCACTCCCTCGACTATCAGTTCTAAGTCTGTTAATGTCCATCTTACAGAGCTGTGGAGGGGCCCAAATGGAATTAGGTAATGCACATGAGCATGTGGGCTAACATAGACTTGAACACAAAGCACCAGTGAACATTTGTTCAACATGAGACACATAAATACGAACTGTGCACCCTTTACATGGTGGTCTTTGTACTATGCACTGGGCATGTAATTGACAGAAATGTATACACAGTCCCTGCCCTCAAGCAGCCTACAGTGTGGTTCGGGAAGATGAGAATTAAACTAGCAACCGTGGAGTGGGATAATGGGAAATACTAAACTCCGGGTGGCATAAGTTGTTAGGCACCATGGAGTTAACTCTGACTCATAGTGACCTTATGTATAACAGAACAGAGCATTCCTAGTCCTGCGTCCTCTTCTTAATCCTTGGTATATTTGAGTCCATGTGGTAGTGATTGTGTAGTACCTTCCAACCTAGGGACTCATCTTCTAGCCATATATCAGATGATGTTCTGTTGTGACCCGTAGGGTTTTCATTGGCTAATTTTTGGAAGTAGATCACCAGGCCATTCTTCCTAGTCTGTCTTAGTTGGAAGCTCTGCTAAAACCTGTCCACCACGGGTGACACTGCTGGTATTGAAATACCAGTGACATAGACTCCAGCATCATAGCAACACACAAGTCACCACAGTACGACAGACTGACAGATGGGTGGTGGGGCATGAAATAGGAGTCTCTAATCTAGCCTGGGGAGTTGGGGACAGCTTCCTAAAGAATGAGAAGTTCTCAGCCAGGAGTAGGGGGAGTGGGAGGGGAAAGGTAGGGATAGGAATGGTCCAGGCAGAGGAGGCAGACTATGGGAAGAATTATTGCGATCCAGTGACCAGAATCCAGGGAGCAATACTTCTTAGATTCTGCCATTGAACCTGTGGGGATGTTTCATTTTAGTTCTGTTTTAAATAAAACTGCTAATCACGGGTGATTTCCAAGTGTCTTCTTTTGGGCCCTTTCAATAGCTGTATTTGACACAAGGTTTTAGAGAAATGTAGTGAAATTAGCATATCTAAGAGAGATTCCTTTGGGAGAGAGTTTGGAAAAGTCATTACTATAACAGGGAGGAAGTAAAAGACATTTCTGAGCAATTTCCAATTTCAGATTCCCATTTCTGCTAGCAGTATTTTGACCTTTCTGTTCTATATATTTAAAAAATTAAATTTTTTCAGTCCTTCACGATGGGGAACTCTATTATCGCTGACCCGAGCTTGTCTGGAAGCTCATGTGATAGCTTCTGTGCTACTACAGACTCTCCACAGCTATCCCCCATCACCCCAAAACACCCGAATCCAAACTGGAATACTCCATTGTAACCAGTGGTTCTCCTTACTTAGAAACAATATTAACGATGTTAACAAGAATTAGCATTTACTGAGCTCACAACCTGCTCTGCTTGCAATGTCTTCAAGTCCATTCTCCGGGCAGCAGCTAGAATAAATTTTACAAAACGTCACCTTTGATAATGTCATATTCTTCCTTACAACTCTTCAATGGCTCCCTTTTGCTACTTCTCTTGTTGTATTGTTGGGTGCCATTGGGTCGATTCTGACTCATAGCAACTCCATGTGCAACAGAACGAAACACTGCCTGGTCCTATGTCATCCTCACAACTGTTGTTATGCTTGAGCCCATTGTTGCAACTACTGTGACAATCTGTCTCACTGAGGGTCTTTCTCTTTTTCACTAACCTCATCTCTTTCTACAGACGTAGCCGATTTGATTCCTGTGTTTTCCATCTGATGAGGTCCACGTGTATAATTGCCGTTTATGTTGGTGAAAAATGGTATTTGGAATGAAGAAGTCTTTGGTCTTGCAAAATTTTATCATGCAATCTCTGGTGTCATTTTTATCACCAAGGCCATATTTTCCAACTACCAATCCTTCTTCTTTGTTTCCAACTTTGGCATTCCAATCACCAGTAATTATCAATGCATCTTGGTTGCATGTTTGATCAATTTCAGACTGCAGAAGTTGGTAAAAATCTTCAGTTTCCTCCTCTTTGGCCTTAGTGGTTGGTGTGTAACTGCTCTTCTTGCAGGTGTAGGGATATTATCCTATCACTGACAGCACTGTACTTCAGGATAGATCTTGAAATTTTCTTTTGGATGACGAACGTGATGCCATTCCTCTTCAATTTGTCATTCCTGGCATAGTAGACAACATGATTTTCCGATTCAAAATGGCCAATATCAGCCCATTTCAGCTCACTAATGCCGAGGATATCCATCTTTATGCGGTCCATTTCATTTTTGATGACTTCCAATTTTACTAGATTCATACTTTGTACATTCCAGGTTCCGACTATTAATGGATGTTTGCAGCTGTTTCTTCTCATTTTGAGTCGTGTCACATCAGCAAATGAAGGTCCTAAAAGCTTGACTCCATCCATGTCATTAAGGTCAACTCTACTTCAAGGAGGCAGATCTTCCCCAGTTGTCTTTTGAGTGCCTTCCAACCTGAGGGGCTCATCTTCCAGCACTATAGCAGACAATGTTCCCCTGCTATTCATAAGGTTTTCACTGGCCAATTTTTTCAGAAGTAGATTGCCAGGTTCTTCTTCCTAGCCTGACTTAGTCAGGAAGCTCAGCTGAAACTTGTCCTCCATGGGTGACCCTGCTGGTATTTGAAATACTGGTGGCATAGCTTCCAGCATGACAGCAACATGCGAGCCACCACAGTACAACAGGCTGACAGACGCATGGGGTTGCTACTCCCTCCAAGACTAAATTTCTGAATGTGGCACCCTCAGAGGACTACTTTCTTGCCTCCTCTCACATCAATCTCTCTGTTTTAGCCACACTGACCTTCTCTGAGTTACTGAAATGGGACGTGCTCCATCCTGCCTCAGGGCCTTTGTACATGCAGTTCCTGACCTAGGGTGAACAACTATCTCAATTTGCACGGGACGGAGGGGTTTTCCAGGCCGTGAGTCTTTCGGTGCTAAAACCGGGAAAATCCTCGGCAGAGCAGGAGGAGTTGGCCATCCTTCCTGCCTAGACAGCTCTCCGTCTACTTGTCTACAACCTTCACTCTTTCTTTAGTTCCCACCTCAAGTGTCACTTCCTTCAGGAAGCCTTCCCTGACCACTAGGACTGGATTCAAACATGCAGTCTGCCAGAACTCTATTATTTTTCTCTGAAGCATTTATTTGAGTTTTTAATTTCATGGTCACACAAATGCATGTAAAATTGAGGTTTGTCTTCCTCCCCAAGGGGAAGGTGCAGGAGGGGCTAGGATAGTCTGCTGGTGTTATAACAGTGAACAAATATAACAGCACAGTGCTTAGTTCGTTCTTGGTGCTCAATTTTCATGCAATGAATGAGCCCTGTTGTGAGCTAGGTGCAATGCTGTGTCTCTTACATAGTTATCTTATTTTTATCCCATATCATCCCTGTGAGGTAAATACCCGTATCATTTCTGTGAGGTTGTTGCCTCCATTTCACAGATACGAAAACTGAGGCTTAGTGAGGTTAGTGATGTATTCACAGCCACCTAACTGGAAAATGGTGGTCCTTGGATGTGAACCACCCATTTCTGCACAAAACGCCCAAGAAACACTTAACCAAAAGTCACGCGGTTAATGTTACCCTCAACGTTTTCTGAGTGCTCAGATCACTACGGGGAAAGGACTTAACCACATGTTTTTAAAAATTATTATTTGTTGTTGTTGTTGAACATATACACAGCAGAACATTCGCCAATTCAACAGTTTCTACATGTACAATTCAGTGACATTGATTACATTCTTCCTCCTTTTCCAAATTGTTCTTCCCCTATTAACATAAGCTCACTGCTCCCCAAGCTTCCTGTCTAACTTTTTGAGTTGCTGTTGTCAGTTTGATCCCGTATAGATGGTTCTTTAAAGGAGCACAATGCTCAGGGCAGACATTCTTTACTTATTAAGCTAAACTGTTGTTTGGTTTAAAGAAGACTTCAGGGAATATTTTTCGTTTAAGATTGAAAGATTATCTCAGAGCAATAGTTTCAGGGGTGCATCCAGCCTCAATGACTCCGGAAAATCTGAATTTGATGAGAGTTGGAAATTTTGTTCTGCATTTCCCCCCTTTTGATCAGAATTCTTCTACATATCCACACATTTTATGATGACATGTCTACATGCCTGGAGGGTGCGTACGTGAGCGCACAGCATTCTCCAGCCACAGCCGTGCCCTGGCTCCCTGCTGACCCATCAGTAAACCCCTGCACACGATGACCCTTCCAGGAGGAACATTTTGGACATTGTTCTCCTGACTGCAGTCAAGGAGTGTGGGCTAGTGCCAGATGAACCAGAGGGGGTTCCAAAGTGAATTCTGTGTCCCAGGGGTGGCTAGTGCTTGCTGGGCTTCCTGCGAGGTGATAGTCTAGCCTGGAATTTAAACAGCAAACTGTCCGTGAGGTTGATGCCCAGGTCAATGGAGAGGACAGAAAGCCCATCCTCTGGAGCTCCTCTACACTGCAGTGGGGTGAGGACATGAGCATTTAGATCACTTGTTCCGTCACTCATGCAACAAATATTATTTAGCACCTATTGTGTATACAAATGAATTGTGCTCATCTACTAACTGAAGGTTGGCTGTTGAAACCTACCCAGTGGCACTGTGGAAGAGAGATCTGGTGATTTTCTTCCATAAAGCTTACAGCCACGAAAACTCTGTGGAGCAGTTCTCCTCTATAACACATGAGGTTGCCGTGCATCAGGATTGACTCAGCAGCAATTTTTATTTTTTTAAATTTTTTTACTGTGTGGTGGACTAGGGGGAGCCCTGGTGGCATAGTGGTTAAGAGCTCAGCTGCTAACCAAAAGTCGGCGGTGTGACCCCACAAGCCAATCCTTGGAAACCCTACGGGGCAGTTCTACTCTGTCCTATAGGGTCGCTATGAGTCAGAATCGACTTGACAGAAATGGGTTTGGTTTTTTGGTTTTGGACTAGGGATTCAGAGAAGATCAAAATGATAAAAATTCTTGCCCACATGAAGCTTATATTCAGGTGGGGTGATATGGACAATAAACATATACATGTAGTATGTCTGAGGCCAAGTGTTATGAAAATAAGGCAGAGATGGGAAACAAGTTGTACGAGTTGAGTGTCCGTGTGTGTGCATGTGTGCATGAAATTTTTTAAAATCGTAGTAAATATGTATGTGGCAAAACATCTACCATTTCAACCTTTTTCATATGTACAATTCAGTGACATTGGTTGTGTTCATCATGGTACACAACCATCACCATTATCTGTTTCTAAATATTTCCATCCCCCTCCACAGAAAGAAGCTCGGTGTCTCCTAAGCAATGAGTTCCCCTTTACCCCCTCCCTCTCACCTACCAACCATATTCTTAGGTCTGTATATACTTGTGTGTTCTAGGTATTTCATATAAGTGGAATCATACAATACTTGTCCTTTTGTAACTGACATATTTCACTCAGTCTAATGTTTTCGAGCTTCATCTATGTTGTGGCATGTATCAGGACTTTGTTTCTCCTTATGACTGACTAATATTCCATTGGATGTATGTACCACACCATGTTTATCCATTCATCCACGTGCATGCAATTTTCACTAGTGTGGTCAAGGAAAGCCTCTCTGGAAAAATAGGTATGAGCAAAGACTTGAGGAGGTCAGGGAGGGGAATCATGGGGATAGATTTTGGAAGAGCACCCCAGACAGGTAGAGGCATGCTGGGAGGGATTGAAGAACAGAAGAAAACCAGTGGGGCTGGACTGGAGGAAGCAAGGGAGGAATGAATAGGAAATGGGGTCTGAGAAGTAACGTAAGAGTATGTGGAGAGCAGATCATAGAACGCCTTACAGATCGTGGTAAGAACTTTGGCTCTTGCTCTGAGTAAGGTGGGAGCTACTAGAGGTTTGGGGCAGAGGAGAGATGTGATCAAGTTACCACTGAGAGAAATTATGGCGGGTCTACACGATGGAACTCTCCATGCAGCCATTAGAATGAATATGGTAGATTCATGTGTTGTGTGGTTTGTTTGCTTAACTGACAGATCCATTCATTCTCTGAACAAATATTTGTGAACTCGCTATGCTTAAGGCCTCCTGATGGTGGCTGAGCAAGCAATGACAGCTAAAGCAGGTGGCAGCCCTGCCCTCGTGGGGTTTGCATTCTAGTGAAGGAGCCAGACAAAAAATAAGCAAGCGCAGAGTTTTTTTTATGGGTGATGAAAGAAATTGGAAATGGAGAGTGGTGATGGTTACATAACATGAAGAATGTCGTTAGCGTCACTGAACTGTACATGTAAAAATGGTTAAAGCGTTCTGTTACACATATATTTCATCACTGTAAAACATTTTAAAAAGGAAGTAAATCATTGAGTCAGTAAGTATAGATTTTTTTAAAGTGCTATGAAGTAAATAAAGAGCCCTGGTGGTGCAAATGGTTAAATGCTGAGTTGTTCATCGAAAGGTTGGTAGTTCGAATCTACCCAGCCGCTCCCTGTGGGAAAGACCTGGTCATCGGCTCCTGTAAAGATTACAGTCAAGAAAATGCCACAGGCCGTTCTACTCTGTCACATGGAGTCACCATAGGTTGGAATCGACTTGATGGCGCCTACAAGCAGCAACATGTAGGAAATAAACAAGGTGGTATGATAGTAAGAGGGTGGGGAGCCCACTGCACGGAGGGTGGCCAGGGGAGGCATCCAGGGTATATTATTAACAGAGAAATGCACAGGGAAGAACTACATGTTAGTGTGTTTCCATTTTTTAAATGGATAGATGCATTTGTATACGAATGGAAATACACTAAAAACTTAAAAGCCGTTGTTTCTGGGGAAGGAAGGCTGAGATCTGCTCTGGGGCAGGCGCAGGAAATTTTGCTTTTAATTTCTGTAGGTCTCTTTATTTTGCGTTGTTGTTCCATGCCATCGAGTCTATTTTTAACACATAGCAAACTCACGTGACAGAGTAGAACTGCCCCATAGGGTTTTCTAGGCTGTAATCTTGATGGGAGCAGATCTCCAGGTCTTTCTCCCATGGAGTTACTGGGTAGATTAAGCCAATCATTTAATCACTGTGCCTCCAGGAATCCTTATTGTTTATTATGAAAAGACATTTGACACATATAAAAATAGAAAAGAGTATAGTGAACCTCTGCATATACTTTGGAAACTGCAATCTTATTTCATCTCTATTCCCACTAAATCTTCCCCCATAACATTTTGAAGTAAATTACAGCCAACATATCATTTCATTTACAAATATTTTAGTAGTATGTCTAAGAGGTAAGCATTCTCTCAAAAATATATTTTAAGTGTCATAATAGTAGTATGGTTAGTAGTAATAATTTAGCTTTATTATATACATTTGCAATTTCACCGTTTGAATTAAAAATACGTATGTGTTTCATATATATGAAACAATGCCTGGTCCTGCGCCATCCTCACAGTCGTTGCTATGTTTGCGGCCATTGTTGCAGCCACTGTGTCAATCCATCCCATTGAAGGGCCTCCTCTTTTCGCTGACCCTCTACCTTACCAAGTAGGATGGCCCCTCCTCATAATATGTCTGAAGTACGTGAGCCGAGGTCTCAGCATCCTCACTTCTAAAGAGCATTCTGGCTGTACTTCTTCCAAGACAGACTTGTTTGTTCTTCTGGAAGTCCATGGGATATTCAATATTCTTCGCCAACATCTTAATTCAAGGGCATCAATTCTCCTTCACTCATCCTTATTCATAGTCCAGCTTTCCAATGCACAGGAGGCGATTGAAAAGACCATGGCTTGGGTCAGGTGCACTTTAGTCCTCAAAGGGACGGCTTTGCTTTTTAAGACTTAAAGAGGTCTTTTAAAGCAGATTTGCCTGATGCAACGTGTTGTTTGATTTCTTGACTGCTGCTTCCATGGGCATTGATTGTGGATCCAAGTAAAATGAAATCCTTGACAACTTCAAAATTTTCTCCATTTTATCATGATTTGCTTATTGGTCCAGTTGTGAGGATTTTTGTTTTCTTTATGTTCAGGTGTAATCCATGCTGAAGGCTGTAGTCTGATCTTCATCAGAAGTGCTTCAAGTCCTCTTTGCTTTCTGCAAGCAAGGTTGTGTCATCTGCATATAGCAGGTTGTTTATGAGTCTTCCTCTAACCCTGATGCCGTGTTCTTCTTCAAATAGTCCATCTTCTCGGATTATTTGCTGAGCATATGGATTGCATAAGTATGGTGAAAGGATACAACTCTGACGCACACCTTTCCTGATTTTAAACCACGCAGTATCCCCTTGTTCTGTTCGAACGACTGCCTCTTTGTCTATGCACAGGTTCTGCATAAGCACAATTAAGTGTTCTGGAATTCCCATTCTTCGCAATGTTATCCATAATTTGTTATGATCCACACAGTCGAATGCCTTTGCATAGTCAATAAAACACAGGTAGACATCTTTCTGGTATTCTCTACTTTTAGCCAAGATCCATCTGACATCAGCAGTGAATCTGGCCTGAGTTTCTGGCAGTTCCCTGTCGATGTACTGCTGCAACCGTTTTTGAATTATCTTCAGCAAAATTTTACTTGGGTGTGATATTAATGATATTCTTCGATAACTTCTTCATTCTGTTGGATCACCTTTCTTTGGAATGGGCACAAATATGGATCTTTTCCAGGCGATTGGCCAGGTAGCCGTCTTCCAAATTTCTTGGCAAGGCAATTTTACTGTTTGAATAAAAAATACATACGTAATTTTACTCTTTGAATAATAATTATTTTTTATATTTAATTGTTTTAAAAGGGAGATGGCATCTTCTTTGGTTCCTGGGTTCCTTTTTTCCAATGTTAACTGCTAAGGGGCTGAATCCAACCAGGCAGGGTGTTCTGAGCTGTCAACCTGCATATACACCACTGCACACTCAAACCTGTGGTTAAAATCATGGGCTTAGGCGTCAGACAATAGTGGGTTCAAATCCCACCTCTCCCACTTATTCTCTGTCCAACCTTGGACAAAATCCTTAATCGCTTCGAGTTGTACTTTTTTTGTGTAAAGTGGGCATAATGAGGATCTATCTCATTGGATTTGTCCTGATAATTAAATGAAACATTACAAGCTGGAAGAATAGCTTTTAGCATGGTGATGGTCCATTATACATACCTTATAAATGTTGGCTTTTATTTTTGTTGTTATTATGTTTCTTTTCCTCTGTGGAAGGGTGCAGAAGGAATTGTAACAGTGGTTATCTTTAGGGGAGATTTTATTTTCTAACTGCTATTCTGTAACATTTTGGTTGTGGTTGTGGATTCTGGAGCCTATATCTCTATTTCCTAGCTGGGTGATGTTTTTTGGAGGGGGCATAAAAAGTACATTAATATGTTCAACTCAAAATATGATAGCTATAATTGTTACTTATATATTTAATATGTAACTTCTTTGTATCAGAAAAGTGTAGCTGCACCCTAGTTCAGGATGGAGGAGCATCAAGTTCCCCAATGATGTTGAGGTTTAATTCCCACAAACAGCACTGTCAGAGTGAAAAATAAGGACACGCATTCACTCTTGACTGGACTCCATGCTTGAACTCATAGTGACATGAGAGAAGAGAGGACCATTCCTACTCCCATTGCCTCCTAATCAGTTCCCTTTTCCCTTGTGGGCAAGGGTCAGCCCAGGCAGTAAATGGAAAGATCTTTTCATGTGGCTTTGACGAGCAAAGGAGAGAGGATGCTCTAAAGGCTGAGACTTTGGGAATTCTGCTGAAAAATAAACTTCAGGATAAGTTTATCTGTCTCCTTTCTTCCGGCTTCTTCCCCTTTAGCCCAAGCATGGGGATGGCTCCTATAATAGGGGTAATAACATTCCCCGTGTAGTAGCATGCCTCTGAGTGAAAGGACGCATGAAAGTTCTTAGCACGGTGCATGTTAGTTGTCGTTGTTATAATTGTCATTGTGCTTATCATATGTGCAAAGATAACTCTGACACAAAGCAGAGAGCAATAAGCATCTAAAGAAAAGTGCAGACAGGATGGGAGTTTACAGAAGAAAGGAACTGCTTCCAACTTGAATGTGGATGACCAGGGTCCTGAGGAATAGGAATTGGAAATGATTCTCAGGGGAGGCGGAATTTCAAGTGTCCTTGGATGATGGGCAGTATACGAACATGTGATGATGTGGAGGAGGCAGAATAAACCAGTGAGCAGAGGCATTGAGGGATGTGTGGGAAGTTCAGCCTAGCAGGAGTGTGGATGCTATGAAGGGGAACTGTGATAAGGAAGGTGGGAAGTATGGAGCCCTTGTGGCACAGTGGTTAAGAACTCAGCTGCTAACGAAAAGGTTGGCAGTTCGAATCCACCAGCTGCTCCTTGGAAACCCTGTGTGGCAGTTCTACTCTGTCGTACAGGGTTGCTATGAGTTGGAATTGACTCAATGGCAATGGGTTTGGTTTTTTTTTTTTTTTGGAAGATGGGAATTATAGTTCACAGCTGAGCCCAGGAGGGCCTTGGATGCAAGGATGAGAAATACAAGATTTAATCTCGGGGTCAGTGGCTCATAAACTTCTTCTGCCTGACACACCTGATGGATGGTTTTCATATCAGCAACTCTCCCTGTGGGAAGTACCAGGGATCCGATGCAATTCCATTCTTTCCTTTCCCATTCAAAGGAGCGTATCGCTAGACAAGTGAGTGAGGATGACATTTCCATAGGGATGGATCCCAACTGATTCATTTTGAACAAATCAAATATCTCCCAAAGTTTGGGACTTTGCAATTTAGAGACAATACGTTATTTCATGGAGTAGCTGGATGGTATAATGGTTAACATGCTCAGCTGCTAATCTAAAGGTTAGAGGTTAGCATCCACCCAGAGGTGCCTTGAAAGAATGGCCTGGCAATCTGCTTCCGAAAATCAGCCACTGAAAACCCTATGGAGCACAGTTCTACTCTTACACACATGAGGTCGCCATGAGTCAGAATTGACTCAATAGCAAGCAGCTGGTGGTGGTAGATTATTTAGCGAGTAAGAAGATGACCTCAAGGCCAGACTGCCTGGGTTTGATTCCTGACTCCCCCACTTTCTGCCTGAATGACCCTGAGAATATTCCTTAACCCGTCTGTGCCTCCATGTCCTCATCTGTAAAATGGGGAAAATAATAGTATCAAGTCATAGGGTTGTTCGAAGTATTAGATGAAGTGTTGGATGTGCCAAGTTTGGCATAGAGTGAGTGCTATAAAATTGTTAGCTATTATGGTTTTTGAGGCACTGCTCTCAGCAAAGGGGAGCCACTGGTGGTTTTTGAGCAGAAGATCAACGAGGCAGAATGAGTGGACAGCACACAATAGAGATGAAGAGCGAGGGTTCTGCCTTATAAACGTTTTGCTCAAAGGTTTTATAGAAGAATACTGATCAAAAGAGGGAATATGCTGAACAGAATTTAAATTCTCAAGGAATCCAGACTTTCTGGAGCCATTGAGGTTGGATGAACCCCTGAAATGACTGCCTTCAGATAATCTTTAAACCTCAAACTTGAACCATAAATATACTGTGAAGTCTTCTTTAACTCAAGCAATTCAGAATGTCTGCCTTGAGCATTGTGCTCTTTTAGGAACTATCTATATGGGATCAAATCGACAACTGCAACCTGAATGACAAGATAGGAAGCTTGGGGGGCAGTGCATTTATGTTAATGGCGGAAGAACAATTTGGAAAAGGAGGGTGGGAATGGTTGCACAACCTAAAGAATATAATTAATGTCACTGAATTGTACAGGTGGAGATTGTTGAATTGGTGTGTGTTCTGCTGTGTATATTCTCAACAACAACAACAACAAAATGAAATAAATTATTTAAAAAAAAAAAAAGAGCGAGGGCTCTGGGGCCAGGCTGTGTTTGAATCCTGACTTTACCACTTCCTGGCTGTGGGACCTTGGGTAAGTAGAATGAATTCTCTAAGCTTTAGGTCCCTTCCTTGCCTATACAATGAATGCAACGATAATAATGCCTACTTCACAGGTTGGTTGTGAGGATTTAGTGTGATGATGCATATAAAGCACTTCCACACATTGCCCTTGTTATCTATTGCTGAGTAACGAATTACCACAATGTAGCAACATCTGTTGTTGTGTGCTGTCAAGTCGATTCCGACTCATGGCATCCTTATAGGCAGAGTAGAACTGCCCCTGCAGGGCTTCCAAGGCTGTAAGCTTTAGAAAGTCAGATTGTTACATCTTTCTCCTGTGGAGCTGCTGGTGGGTTCCAACGGCTGGTTAGCAGCCGAGCACTTAACCACTGTGCCACCAGCACTCACATTTATTATTTCACAGGCTCTGTAGGTCAGGAGTCCAGGCACAGCCTAGCTGGGTCCTCTGCAGGGCTGCACTCAAGGCATGGGTCAGGGCTGGGTTTTCATCTGAAGGTTTGACAGGGGAAGGATACACTCCCAAGCACACAGGATTTTGGGCACAATTTAGTATCCTGCTGGCTGTCAGCTGGAGGCTGTCCTCCGCTCCTCGCTGGCTGTTGTTAAATCAAAGGCCACCCTCAGTTCTTTCACACGTGCTTCCCTTAAAATGACCAGATGCTTCATCGAAGCCAGCAAGAGGGATGGTCTTTCCACAAAATGGGCATTACTATCTGATATATAATTTTGTATAAAGTAATCACATACATGTAATCATATCATATCATCACCTTGGCCATATTCTATTGGCTAAAAGCCGTTCAAAGATCCCACCTGCTCTCAAAGAAAGAGATCGTGCAAACAGGTGAACACCAGAAGGTGGAGGTCACGGGGGTCCCCTTAAGTCTGTCTATCACACACATAATAAATACCTAATAATTCTTACTTTAAGAAGATATTCTGGCAAGCAGAAAGCATCTTAAGGACAGGGCTCATTTATCTTTGTATTCCATAACACAGTGTTGCACGTGGTGGGTTCTCATTAAATACCACTTGGGTAAATGGCAAATGTAAATTTCCCAGGATGCTTCCTCTGCCCAGTAACTAGGCTAGTGTGGTTCCAGATGGTGCTTTTTCAGTCCGTATAAGCTAGGTATGCTGCAGTAACAAAACAACCTCAAAATCTCAGTGGCTTGTTGATCCTACATATCCATTGAGGGATGACTGGGGAACCCACTTATTGTCTTCACTCATGGAGGAGTGGTCATTATCAGGAGTGTTACTGGTAACTGTGACAAAGGAGCAAAAGGGGGCCGTGAAGGGTCTCAACAAGGACGTAATTGGCCCCAAAGTTCTTCACATGACTTCTGTTTGTACTCATTGGCAGGGCCAGTCCCACGGGCCCACCCACATACCAGGGGATGAGGCAGTGCATTCATGTCACATGCCCGAGAGGCAGAGGGTATCTGGTGACTATCACTACTGACTACCCCAGATGACAAGTGTAAAGATAAATCCAAGAACATGGACAGCTAACTGGCTGTCGGCATGAGTGCTGCGTCAGTGGGCTGGACCTTCTCCCTCTGCTGGTCCCCCAAATCCAATCTCCACCTTTCTCTCCTGCTCTGTGCCCCAGGAGGACAACCTCCACTGAATATATCATCTGGTAGATTAGTTTCTTGGGGGCTGCCTTAACAAATTAGCACTAACTGGTGCCTTGCAACAACAGAAATTCATTCTCTCACAGTTCTGGAGGCCAGAAGTGCAAAATCAAGGTGTGGGCAGGGCCATGCTCCCTCTGAAGTCTCTAGAGGAGACTCTTGCCTTGCCTCTTCCATCTTATGGTGGTTGCCAGCATTCCTTGGCTTGTAGCTGCCTCACTCCAATCTTTGCCTCCTTGATCACATGGCCTTCGCTCTGTCCATGTCTCTCTGTATGTCTTTTCCTTTTCTTACAAGGACACCAGTCATTGGATGTGGGGTTGACTCTAATCCAGCATGACCTCATCTTATCTTTATTACACCTGCAAAAATTCTGTTTCCAAATAAGGTCACATTCATCAGCACCAGGGTTAGGATGTGAACACATCTTTTTGGGGAACACAACTCAGCCCACTACACCTGGCCTCTGACTTTAGGTTGGGTTCTGATAAAAGAGGCATCTGTAGGAGTTTGGTTCTTTATTTCCCTGGTCCCCTCTCTCCTCCGTCTCTGGCCACGGCTCTTGTTGGGCAGCTCCGCTTCCACAGCTAGAGTTCCCTGTCGGTGGTTCTTCCTACAGCTCCCTCTATTTGCACCTTCAGCCTTTGGGTGATACACCCCTCCTCCTTTGCGAGCCCCTGGGTGCTTCACTACCCTTTGTGGGTTCCCCAAATCCTGCCCACCACTTTGTAAATAATCCCTTCATTGCACTCTCTTCCATTGTCCATCAAATGCTAGAATCCTGACTGATAATTCTGGCTCTTTGCCTTTTGGCAAGAATGGAAGGATGCAAACCCTTTATCTTTCCTGTGGCTGCATTTTAGCCATGTGATTTGCTATAAAGTTATATGCAGGCTACTAAAAATGATTATGCTAGAGATATTCCAGCAAACACACTAGCCAGAAATGGCAGCTGAGTCAGTCTCAGACCTAGTTTTTTATGGGAATATTCCTGTCAAGCAATTTCTCAACCAGGAGCTTCTCTGATCGTTTTATTGGCCCCTATTTTCTGGAACAGTAAACTCTAAATTTTTTTATATCTAAACTACATGCCTAATTTCTCTGAGCTCGAAATCAATCATGAGAACTAAGCAGGTTAAAGCAGTCTTGTCAACTGTGCAAATGGCTCCAATTCTTCACTTGTCTTTGTATCCATGCCCTTTGTGGGGCCTTTCTGGAAGGGGCAGGATACATTCTTCCTGCCTCTCAAACTCGGGTCCATCTGTGCGACTTCTTTGTTTGCTAACGAAATGTTAGTGAGCGTGGTGTGACCAAGGTGTTAAAAAGTGCTGTGTAATTTGACTTGTCCTGTTGCACATTGTCTTTTGCCATGAAAATAATGTATCTGGGCTGGCTGCAGGCCCCAGGAGGGGGAAGAAAGACCATGGAATGGGGCTGTCTTAGTTCTCTAGTGCTGCTATAACAGAAATACCACAAGTGGATGGCTTTAACAAGCAGAAATTTATTCTCTCACAGACTAGGAGGCTAGAAGTCCAAATTCAGGGCACCAGCTCCAGGGGAAGGCTTTCTCTCTCCGTTGGCTCTGGGGCAAGGTCCTTGGCATCAATCTTCCCCTGGTCTAGGAGTTTCTCAGGGGGAAGATCCTGAGTCCAAAGGACAGGCTCCACTCCTGGCTCTTCTTTCTTGGTGGTAATGAGGTCCCTCTCTTCTCTGCTCTTTCTCTCTTTTATATCTCAAAAGAGATTGACTCAAGATACAGGCTAATCCTGTAGATTGTGTCCTGCCTATTAACATAAGTGCCTCTAATCCTGCCTCATTAACATTACAGAGGTTAGGATTTACAACACATAGGATAATCACATCAGATCACAAAATGGTGGACAACCACACAATACCGGGAATTCTGGGCTAGCCAAGTTGACACACACATTTTGGGGGGCCAGGGCACAATTCAATCCATCACAAAGGACAAAATGCCCTCACCTATTCCAGTCTAGGTCAGCCAATCCCAGATGATCGGTGAGCTCAGCTGAGATCAGCGTAGTTACTCAGCAGAGTCACAGCCCACAAAACTGGGAGAGTAAATGATTGATGGTTTGTTGTACAGACTTATTGTGCCCATAGTCAGCTGATTCAAGAGGTGATGAGAAATGAACTGATCTTTCATTCTTTACTCTTTATTCATTCCACTATCAGTACCAGTCCCAGTTGCCGTTGAGTCGATTCTGGTTCATGGCAACTCCAATTGTGTCAGAGTAGAACTGTGCTCCATGGGGTTTTCAATGGCTAGTTTTCCATAAGTAGATTGCCAGCCTTTCTTCTGAGGCACCTCTGGGTACACTTGAACCACTAACTTTTCAGTGAACAGCTGAGTGTATTACCGTTTGCAGGACCCAGGGACTCATTCATTCCCCTAACATGTATTAAATACATACTCGTGGAAAGCCCTGGGGATAGAGTGATGAATAAGAGAAGACATGGTCCCTAACCTCATGTCTGTGCCTCTTCTGCCCACTCACTGCTGCTCATACTTCAGAGTTTGGTACAAGCATGGGTAAGACCAGGTTCCCTGGGCGGTGCAAGCCATTAACGTGCTCTGCTGCTAAGAGAAAGGTTGGGGTTCTAGTTCACCCAGAGGCACCTTGGAAGAAAGAGCTGGTGATCTACTTACAGAAAATCCTATGGAACACAGATTTACTCTGACACACATGGAGTCGCCATGAGTCAGAGCTGACTGACAGCAACTGGTTTGGGTTTTTTTTTTTTGATTATTTTGTTTTGCTGTCTTATATCATCCTGCCTTTCCCCTTGTGTCTGTGTTTAGCCAGGGTGTTTTTGATTGCAAGTAAAGGAAACTCAGTCAGATTGACTTTAAGCACAAAAAGAGAACGTATTGACCCATGTGACTGAGAAGAGTAGAGCAGATGACTTTAGACACAGCTGGATTCAGTGTCATCAGCACTGGGGCATATCTCCATGCTGCTTTCTTCTCAACTGTTCTTCCTTCTCAGGCTGGCTCCACCCTCAAGAGGCCCTTGGCAGAGTCTCTCTGCACCCATTGTTCCCACAATAGTCTTGTCACTGGGTAGGCTTGTATCACCTGCTCGTCTCAGAACGAATCATGGAGGCTGATGGCCGTGCCTGGAACATGGGTGCGTCCCTGGAGATTGACTGGGGTTGGGTGGGTCAGCTTCCCAAACCACACTGCCTGAGAGTGGGGAGGTAAGTTTTCCAAGTGGAAAAAGAAGAAGAGAAAGGCACTGCTATCAGTGAAAGAGGGAACAAACGCTGGAGAGGCAAAAACCAATAGAGACCCACCTAACTGGCATGTATCGCAAATTCAGTTATGTAAAAATTTGTGTATTCCTCTTTAATATGTTTGTCTCTCCCACTAGACTGCAGGCTGCATGAAGGGCAGAACGTGCATCTGTTCACTCACCTCTAGGTCCCCAGCCCCCAGGACAGGACTCTCACATAATAGGAGATCAATAAACATTTTTTGAATGAATAAATAAACGAAGCTTATAGTTTGTTGGGAGAAGATCAAGGTAAAATGTGATTAAACTTAATGAGTCAGTTCAGCTTTTGGAGGGCAAGAAAGGCAGAAAGTTATGTTTATAATCATTAAGGAACTATGTTGTTGTTAGGTGCTGTCAAGTTGATTCTGACTAATAGTGACCCCATGTGACAGAGTAGAACTGCCCTATAGGATTTCCTAGGCTGTAATCTTTATGAGAGCTGATGGCCAGGTCTTTCTCCCAAGGAGCCACTGGGTGGGTTTGAACCTCCAACCTTTTGGTTAGTAGCCAAACACTTAACCATTGTGCCACCAGGGCTCCTTAAGGCATTATACTAGGATGAGGTTTATATATGACTTTAAGAATCTATAGGCTTTGGCCAAAATTATAGCAGCAAAAAAAACATCCCTCCCCATCTGTCATGGATTAAATTATGTCCCCCCAAAAAGGTGTGTATCAACTTGGCTGGGCCATGATTCCTGGTATTGTGTGATTTTCCCATATGTTGTAAATCCTGCCTCTATGATGTTAATGAGGGAGGATGGGCGGTAGTTGTGTTAGTAAGGTAGGACTCAATCTAGAAGATTGGATTGTGTCCTGAGGCAATCTCTTGAGACATAAAAGAGAGAAGGGAGCAGAGACACAGGGGTCCTCATACCATCAATAAAGCAGTGCCGGGAGCAGAGCACATCGTTTGGACCCGAGGTTCCTGCGCAGAGAAGCTCCTAGTCCAGGGGAACATCGATGAGAAGGCTGACAGAGAGAGAAAGTCTTCCCCTGGAGCTGATAGCCTGAATTTGGACTTTTAACCTACTTTACTGTGAGGAAATAAACTTCTCTTTGTTAAAGCCATTCACTTGTGGTATTTCTGTTATAGCAGCACTAGATAACCAAGACTCCATCTCCCCTCTTCACCTTGGTATTACAACCTGTAGGATAGACAAATTGAATATTCTGAGACCATCGAGATTTGTGTATATATCCACTCATGCACACACACACACATTTATGTGCAGAAACACACAGTGGTGTGGAGTGTATTGTAGAAACATCTGGAGACAAATAACTACGTTCATTTCTCATCTCCTCCTTTCAGCCTGCTCTTGTTTATCATGGACATCCTGATGTGCCAAGAAGATGCACTTTGAGAAGAGCAGGCGGCCATAGCAAGCAGCCCAAAAGCTGGACTGTCAGCAGAATCCTGGAGAGCTGATGTCTTCAAGAGCACCGAGAAGACAAGGTGCTGGGGAGAGTTGCTAGTTATTTGCTGAGGTTTGGAGGAAAAGTCTGCCCTTTGCATCTGGAAGGTCGTGGTGTGTGGAAATCTGAGTTCTCCTGTCCAGGGGAGGATGATGGAGAACCATCTGCAAAACCAGAGTGCCTGGACAGACCACCCCTAAAGTAAAAACCAAAAGGACATCAAAGCTTCATGCAGCATCTCCTCATCTTGCAGCAATCCTGATACAATTGAGTTAATCTCAGGGCAATCACTATCCATGTTTGTAACGGGCTCACTAGAATTAAATGCCTGAAGAGAAATGCTATAAACTGCTTGTCTCTTAAAAAAGATTATTCTGTCTTAAAAATGGAGTCCCTGGGTAATGCAAATGGTCAATGCACTTGGGTGCTAACTGAAAGGTTGGAGGTTTGAGTCCACCTAGCAGCACCTTGGAAGAAAGCCTGGCAATCTACTTCCAAAAAATCAGCCATTGAAAACGCTATGGAGCACTTCTACTCTGACACACATGGGGTTGCCATGAATCAAAATTGACTCTATCTTTTTTTTTTTTTTGGTCTTAAAAATAGCCTTTTTTTCCCCTCAAAAAAGCTAGAAATAGAACTACCTTATGATTCAGCAATTCCACTCCTAGGTATATGCCCTAAAGATGTAATAGAAGTGACACAAACAGACATATGCACACCTATGTTTATTACAGCTTTATTCACAACAGCAAAAAGATGGAAACAACCTAAGTTCCCATCAACAAATGAACGGATAAACAAAACATGGTGCACACACACAATGGAATGTTACACAGCCATAAAGAATAGTGGTGAGTCCTCAAAACACCTTATAAAGTGGATGAATCTGGAGGACATTATGCTGAATAAAACAAGTCAATCACAAAAGGACAAATATTGTATAATCTTACTTTTATAAATAGATATACATACAGAAAACCAACGTTCATCAGTGGTTACCAAGGATGGGGGGCCGAGAGGAAGAATCACTCTTTGGAAAGTAGACACTTGTTATTTTTGGGAAAGGTAACACTGAATGTAGGTGAAGTGCACACAGCTTGACCAAGGTAAATGATCTCACTAAGAAGTGCACAAGAAAAAAGAACTTTTTTGGTAAATTCTAAGACATACATAATTTTTCAACAGTACCAACAACAACCAAAAATATATGTGTGGTTACATATGTATGTATGTATGCATATATGTGTATAGGTATGTATATGTGTGCATATATGTGTGTATGTATACATGCATTTATGTGTATACAAATGTTCATGTATATATAATCTGCTCATGTATATATGTTCATATATATATATATATAGTAAAGTACATGTGGGGGCAGAATTACAGATGCTTCTTAGACATAACCAAATACCTCTTGGGATTAGTTTTCTGGATTTGAAGCCTTCAGATCATAGTCTTATGGGACCACTTGGTCAATTGGCATAACATAGTTCATAAAGTTTATGTTCTACATCCTAGTTTGCAGAGTAGTGTCTGGATCTTAAAAGCTTGTGAGAGGTAATCTAAGATACAACTATACATCTTTTCTTGTCCAGAGCAAAGGAGAAAGAAGGGAACAAACGACTCAGAGAAGAAACTAGTCTACAGGACTAACGGTCTACACGAACCATGGCCTCATCTACCCTGAGACCAGAAGCACTAGACGGTGCCAGTTACCATTAATAAGTGTTCTGATCAGAGACACAATAGATGGATCCTGACGGAAGGGGGAAAAAATGTGGAACAGAACTCAGATTCTTAAAACGTTCAGGCTTACTTAACTGGTTGAGACTAGAGATTCCGTGAGGCTATTGCCCTGAGAAACTCCGTAAATCTTGAACCAAAACTATCCCCTGAGGTCACCTTTTAGCTAAATAACAGATTAGTTCATATAATAGAGACTCTTACCCATGAGTACTGCATACCCTTGACAAATCATCTCTATGAGACCAAATGGTCAACAGTTGCTCTAAAGAAAAGATGAAACGGTAAGAGGGCTGGGAAACCAGATTACTGGAAATGAAACATCCAGAAGGGGATTAATGAGAATGTCGACACATTGTGAAAAATATAACCAACGTCACCGAACAATTTGTGTAGTAATTGTTAAGTAGGAACCTAATGTGCTGTGTAGACTTTCGCTGATAGCTATTATGTCAATTCACATGTCAATTCACATGTCAATTCACATGTTAAGAGGGAAAATGTTTAGACTTTTCCACCTTTCACTTTTAGACACATTTGGCCATCTCTTCCTCAAATACAAGGATAAATGGGAAAGTATCCGAGTGAAAATGGATAGGATGTAAGCCTTCCATCGTTGTTCCGGCATCTTCATCTCTCCCAGATACGGCAGCTACCACCTAACTGGTCTCCCTGCTCCAACCTTATCCTCTTCTTTCTACCTTTTAAATTTCTACTACCGCTTTATTTATCAAATATTGTAATTATACCTCTGCACTGATTTAAAAATCTTTAGTGTTTCTCCAAACCAAAACCAAACCCATTGCCGTCAAGTCAATTCCAATGGAGTGTTTCTTCAGTGCCTATCAACTGAAATTCAAACTCCACAGCCTGGCATTCAGCAATCTTTACCAAATGGCCCCAGTCTCCTCTTCTGGTCCCTTCTCCAGCTATCGTTCTCCACTCCACATGTTCTCACCATGCTAGGAAAACTAACTACTTCATGAAATACACACTCTCGGTCTTCATATCTTTGCCCATCTTAGTTATCTAGTGCTTCTATAAGAGAAAAACCACAGATGGATGGCATTAACAAACAGAAATTTATTTCCTCACAGTTTAGAAGGCTAGACATCTGAATTCAGGGTGCCAGCTCTACAGGAAGTTTTTCTCTCTCTCTGCTCTGGATGAAAGTCCTTGATTCTTGAGCTTCTGCTCCTGGGTAATCTTCATGTGGCTTGGCAACTCTCTTCTCCTATCTCTGCTCGCTGGATTCCTTGCTTCATCTGCTCCTTTTATATCTCGAAAGAGATCGACACAAGACACTCCCTACATGAATACTGTCTTATTAACATAACAAAGAAAATCTATTCCCAAATGAGATTTTAACCACAGGTATATAGGGGTAGGATTTACAACATATATTTTTGGGGGACACAATTCAATTCATAACATTGCCTTGCTGTTTCATTTGCCTGTAATGTTATTTCCATCCACAAATAAACAAAATAAAAAAACTCAAACCATCATTCTTGTACATTTAAATCCTGAGATGAGCTTCAAACATGAGCCATTATTCATCTTTTACCCCAAAGAATTCTTGTTAGAAATAAAATATATACGCTGATATTTATATATCAAGAGGTACCAATTATGATGAGCAATTGGTTCTTATTTAAGCCAAGAAAATAATTCAAATATGTAACAGTGACAAAAATAATAGCTACCCCTGAATGCTTACTCTATGCCAGAAACTATGCAAAGGGTTTTTCATGCATAATCTCACACTCCCATGAGACAGGTATGGCGTGGTCTCATGGTGTGCACAGGTAACCTACTGGTATTCAATTGTAAACCGTGAACACTGGAGTGAGGGAGGCAGAGAAAGGAAAGACAGACAACTCAAATGATGCAGCTGATACTGCCAGCGATTCTAATTAATGCATTTCTGCATGGAATGAGCACGCAATGGAAGAAGTTGATCTCCTTTCTCCTCAGTCCATTTTATCATCTTCATGTATCTCATAGAATCGTCTAGCACTTGAAGATTCGTATTTTTCGTACAGGATGGCCTCTAAGGTAACCTGGTACTTTATCTGGGCTGTACCAAAGAAACAGGAACTTGGTCCAACACTGGAGGAAAATTCTGCATTGGTCTTGGTGAGAGACGATCTTCTTAGGCAGGAGGCCTCGTATTTTCTCACCAAGCCAAGACAATTTTGACAGTGAAAGAGGACTTTTTTGATAATTATGCAGGGACCAAAGGCATAAAGTGGGACTGTCCCAGTCAAACTGGGACATATGGTCACCTTATTTATAGGTACTGTCAGGGATTTTTCAAGGGTAATTTTCTCCATACAGGTAGTCCCCAACTTATGAGATTCCTTTCCAATGACTCCGTCATAAGGTGGTTCTGACATAAGTTGAATACCTCTTTTTTTAGTTTTAATTATTATTGCCTTTTATTATTAGTGTTTCTAGAGAAGCAAAACCAGAAGCGTCCAATGGAAGAAATTGATATGTATTTATATCAAGGAAATGGCTCACGTGGTTGCAGAGGCAGGAAAGTCTGTGCGTCAGGCTGGAGGCTTCTCCTGACTCATGTAGCTGCAGCGGCTGGCAAACCCAAGATCGGTAGGTAAGCTGCTAGCTCAACTCCCAAGAACCAGAGGTCAGAAGAACAGGAGCCAGCTGCAAGATACAGAGCAAGCAAAAGCGCGAGAGCCTTGCCAGAAAGTCCACCTATATTAGATGCAGGCCACACCCCCAAGGAAACTCCCTTTCAACTGATCGACTATTTACGGCAGATTTCATCATGGAGGTGATCACATTATATCGGATATCATCATGGTGGTGATTACATCATTATATGACTGCCAAACTATGTCAAAACTGCCGGAGAATCATGGCCCAGCCAAGTTGACACACAACCTTAACCACCACAGTATCTTCAGAAATCATAACATTGAACATCTGCGAGTGAACACCTGAGAATGATAACATCAGCAAATTATGTGCCGTGACACTGTTAGTAAATATTACTAACAATAAGATAGATGTACCCAGACTGTTGTAAATGTGGTTTGCCGTAACTCAAATATGTGGTAAGCTGGGGACTACTGTACTCGGCTTTCACTTTACATGTTGAATTTAGAACTTAAAACCATACAACGTGATACCCCCACTGCCCTATCACTATTCCCATTGTACAGATGAAGAAATGAAATGCTAGCAGGAGGGTGAAATTAAAACACAGGGTGATAGAACTAGTCAGGGAAAGTTTGGGCTATAATTTATATATACATCACTTACTGTATGCAAAATCCCAGCACATCTCACTTAATTCTCATAGCAACCATAAGAAGTAGGCCTTTTTATTCCCATTTTACAAAAAGGAAACTAAGGCTTGGAGCAGCGCCTTTCTCAAGGTCTGGGAAATAGTAAGTGACAGGGTAGGGATTTGAATCCAGGGCTCAACAGATACTTTATTTCACACCGCCTCTTATGGGAATGACAGCAAGGACAACTCCAACAATACCTTGTGCTTATTTAAGACTCTACAGAGTAGCAATGTGTTTTTACATGCTTTGTATACACCCTGTTTTGTATCCATGGAAGAAACCATCACCTTCTATACAGGAGGGTGCTGAGGTCAGATTAAGCCCCTCACTCGAGTCAACCAGCCAGGAAGCTCCCAAAGCAAGACTGGAATCCAGATCTTACTCATGGTCCAGTATACCTTCTACTTTATTAGCTTTGAATAGACATTGCAGAATCCTCTGGAAACCGCATAGGAGAGACGTACATCATACCAGGACAGGAGAGCTTAGCTCGGTCACTGGGTACTAGGACCACAGCTCTTTTTCTTTTCAAATGTTCACAGTCTTGTAGAGGATTCCAGCAGACCACATCAAGTGGGACAGAAAGCCATAGTCACAGCTGAGTGCTGAAATCAGGTCAGTGTTGGTTCCTCTGCCCAGGTCCACAGAGTCTAACGTTTTTATACAAATCCATCTTTTCAGGAACGAGTACATATACAAGAAACTAGGAAAAGCAATCAACACCCATGGAAGCAGCAGTCAAGAGATCAAATGACATATTGCATTGGACAAATCTGCTGCAAAAGACCTCTTTAAAATGTTAAAAAGCAAAGACGCCACTTGTGGACTAAGGTGTGCTTAACCGAAGCCATGATATTTTCAATTGTCTCATATGAATGTGAAAGCTAGACAATGAGTAAGGAAGACCAAAGAAGAATTGTTGCCTTTTAATTATGGTGTTGGCAAGGAAGGCTGAATATACCATGGACTGCCAGAAGCAATCTGTCTTGGAAGAAGTACAGCCAGAATGCTCCTTAGAAACAAGGATGGAGAGACTTCATCTCATGTACTTTGGACATGTGATCAGTAGGGACCAGCCCCTGGAGAAGGATATCATGCTTGGTAAAGTAGAGGGTCATCAAAAAACAGGAAGACCTTCAATGAGATGGGTTGACACAGTGGCTGCAACAGTGGGTTCAAGCATAACAACAATCATGAGGGTAGCGCAGGATCGGGAAGTTTCGTTCTGTTGTACGTAGGGTTGCTATGAGTCGGAACCAACTCGGCCGCACCTAACAACAACAACAATGGAAAAAGCACTGTTAGCAGAGTGGATGAGAAGGAGGGTTCTGGAAGCAGATAGACCTGAGTTTAACTTCTAGTCCAACATTCGTGCTTTATAACATTGGAAAAGCAGATCCAAGCTCCATCTGTTCAGTTTCCTCATTTACAAAATGGGAGTGATAAAAGTACCTCTTCATAGGCTAACTGTGAGAATTAAATAAAATAGAATGCTTAGCTTCGTTCCCAGCATACAGCCTACCAGTTTTCAAGGGCAAATGGAACACTCTATGTTTGGTCCTTTACACTATAAAAACAGTGGTTTCCACGACCTCTGCTTTTCCTGGAGTCATTTGAGTCATTAAATGCCTAAATTTCATATTCAGGACAAAACACACAACTTACATAGTTACTTGTTTGCTTTGGAAGACACCGCATGATTGAGGTTTGCCTAACATTTGCCCAGGTGTTTCCATAGCTGCCCATCACTGCAAATGGAGGCTCACTGGTCAAACCAATTTACCTCTCTTAATTAACATGGATGAATACTATTTTTTACTTTTTTAGCTTGAAACAGGAGATTGACCTAGCAAGATCCAGCTGAGTCTGAAATTGAGCTCTGAGTACCTTGATTATTGACGCCACCATGTTTTCTCATCAGCAGGACAGCTGGGGCTGAGGAAGTTGGTCTAGAAAAATGGTCAGTCCAGCCCATGCACAGGAGCATGTGGGCTGTCCAGCCTACTGACAGTCGTTCTCTGGCAGTCTTCTGGAACTGTGTTCCAGCAGGTCACTCAGGGCGATGGATTTGCATTTAACATGATAGTTGAGAGGCAGGAAGACTGGAGACATTACACTTGGAGAACTGGGTTCAAGTTCTTTGCCTTAGAAAGATCTAAGGAAGACATTTTACAAACTCACTTAACTTCACTGACTTCTCTGAGGTTCTAAGTATATTCTACAACGATAACTTTTTGCTCTGATTTCCAAGCTGTGTGACATTGTGCTCTGGGGATTCCGCAAGGAACTCTCAGAGGAGTTGTAGAGTATTTTAAGTTATGATGCTGTGCAGTATACTAGCTTGAGGTAGATCAGTTTCAACATTAGGTTGTGCTACATTCCTTTCTATGACGTATCATGACAAAGTTGGCTTTTCAGCACTTGCTGTGATAAAAATGGGGGGGGGGCAGGAAATGAAGATGGCGGTGTCTAATCTGATTCCAAGCTTTCAGCAGGTGTGCAGATCCCAATAGGCACATACATCTCATAAGCAAGCAATTGTGGTTATTGAAGAATGAAGTTTGAACCTGTTCAGAGGTGCCTCTGAAGACAGGCCCAGGGATCTGCTTCAGAAAGATCACAGCCTTGAAAACCCTGTGGGGCAGTTCTACTCTGCACACATGGGGTCACCATGAGTCAGAATCGACTGGGTGACAACTAACAACAACAGCAACATTTGTGATTTAATTTATTAAGTCCCTCTCCCCCCTCCGTGGACTGTAAACCACAGGAGGGCAGAGGTCTTGTTGGTCTTTCTTCACCCTCTGCCTAGTGCAGGATTTTGTTCATAGTACATGTTCAATATGAGTTTGCTGAAAGAATATTCAAAGTCACATCAGGATTGCCAGTCTGCCATGTAGAAACGGGGCCATACAAGATTTTCATTTTTTCTCTTACTCAAGATCTGACTGTTAAAAAATAAGGTCTCTCCTCAAAGTAGGTCTGCAGTGCCTGCCCAGGTAGGTCTAATACCTCCTAGAAACACAGTATCTCTATCTTATTTAGAATTTAGATAAGAGGTGAAGGAAAGATGATGCTTATGCTCCCCCCCTCTGCCTCTTTGCTCCTCCACGAACACAGGGGGCATGCTCTCGCCTTGAGACCTTTGCACATGCTGTTCCTTCTGCCTAGAACAATTATCCCTCAGATATCAGGATGACTTGTTTCCTCACCTGAGTCACATCTTGTTCATGGGGCCTTTCCTGACCACCTGTGGCCTCGATGACGTCGGGTATGATTGTATAGGCTGTGCTGTCTACAAAGGAGGGGTGTGAGGGAGGCCGACCCCCCTTCCCTGCCCTGCATGCACTCCTGGTGAGGAGCGGGTGGGGAATGGCCACCCTTTTCTTATTGTTCCACGCAGTGGGGTAATTCAAACAAAGATGCTTTCTGTGTTTGCCGCAAGTTCTGGGGCTTCCCTGTCTAAATACCGAGATGCTATGCTTCCATGAAGGAGCCCTGGTGGTGCAGTGGGTTTAGTGCTCGTCTGCTAACCAAAAGGTAGGCGGTTTGAATCCACCAACTGCTCTGCAGGAGAACAGTCCTGATGATCTGCTCTCTTAAAGACTACAGTCCGGGAAACGCTATGAGGCCGTTCTACTCTGTCGTATAGGGTCATACACACCAACAACATACTGCCAGGAGACAGAGCTGACTCGAGGGCAACTAACAGCGACAGTACTTGTTACTTGCATCTCATCTTTCCCTGCAGAGCGTAAGCTTCATGAGGGCAGGGGTGTTTGTCTGTTTTGTTCATTGCTGTGTCCTCAGCATTTAGAATAGTACTTGGTACAAGTGGGCGCTCCAAAAATATTTGTTGAATGAAAGAATTTACGTACAGAAAAAAAAAAACAAGCTACAAAAACAAAGCTCGGCTTTAGCTCTTGGGTTTATTATTTGATTTCTCCTTATTTAGTTTAGCTTTTATTTATAGTTTAGCTATTCCACTCTTGAGATAAATCCACCAGGATCCTGGGACTTCTTCACAGTATTACAGCTTTCATCTGCCTTCGCTTTCATTTAGAGATATGAAAATTGGTCTCAGCTGTTCTTCAGTTCTTCTTTTAAGGCTCCCCTCTTTGGCCTGCATCCGATTTAATGGAAACTCTAACAAATGGGGTGAAAATATCATCGGGTTATTTTATTCGGTCGTGACCAACACAAAGCTTCCCTGCTCCCATGTAAGTCAGATAAACCTGGAATTCCATCGCAGCTTTTCCCACTGAGAATCAGTTCTTCTCTGAGACTTCCAGGGGCTCCATCTTAGACACACATTCGTCAGGAATACCACGATTTGAGAATAAATTTTTTTAAGTAGCTCTTGGTGCCTGGCTTGGTGGAGTTTTCTAAATCTGAACAACTCTTAAAAAGCCCCATTCTTTAAACAAATTTTTATGAGGCGTTTTTGACTTGGCATGAGGGTTCTTTTTGTTCTGTGACAAGGCAGGACATAATTTACAGTAGCTCACGTGTTTAAATATCCCAGTGTAGACTGGTGTTGGAGAGGAGGCTGCCCCTTTAATTATTGAGCATCAGCCTTCCTGGGACTGATAAAGGTATTAAAACTGAAATTCAGTGCCGGCCAGGAACGATGCTCCTAAAATTGAAAGATAGTCCCCCAGTTCTGTCAGCCAGACTGTCACTGCCAAATTTCCTCGCAATATAAAAGGTGTAATTCTCAAACCCAGCTGACTGGAGATTTAGGATTGCCTTCGAAAACCAGATGTGGAGCCTATGTGGCCTAAATCCCCCTAAACTGATTACCTGAGTGTCTTTTAACTTTTGACACTAATTTGATTGACTGCTGAGTGCAAACCCAGGAAGGGGGTAAGAAATCCATTCACATCCTCGCTGTTAAATAATACCCTCCAGCAAATTACCAGGAGTTGAGGGATTTACAGAGCAAGGATCTCCAGCAAAGACCTCATTCAAAGTAGCTGCATCCCATTTCCTTGATAAAATGAGAAATGCTTAGCTTCCCCATCGGGTGGTCCAGTTACCATGTTTAGCTATAAGACACACTGATTTTTCTCTGTTTTATTCCAAAATAGTGTCTTGCAACAGTCAGATCTGTAATGCGGCCACCTACGGCTGCTTTTATTGGGTTGATCAATGCCATCGATTTCCCGTTAAATGCAAAGATCACACAGTTCAGCTTTAATTGCAAATCTGGTTGTGAGGGCTGTCTCTTGGAGGCAGGTTGTTCTATTTTTTTTCCCTGATAAATCACCTTTTCCTGATGAACATTGGCTGGGCTGGACCTTCCTTTGTTAGCATTTTCCCTGTTAATGCCTGGCGTGGGGGTCTGTGAGTCTGCAAAGGGAAGTGTGCACATGAGCCATTGATTGAGGGATCCATTTTCTCAAGAATTTAATATCTAAGTCTGGTGTTTTATTACGTCTGAATAAAGGAGTTGAAGAGAAGGTGAAGCTATAATATCCTGGGGAATAATTTTAAAAGGGTGTAACCATGTTTTAAGGAGCCCTGGTGGTGCAATGGTTAAGCACTCAGCTGCTAACCAAAAGGTCAGTGGTTCGAACCCACCAGCCTCTCCATGGGAGAAAGATGTGGCAGTCTGCTTCAGTCAAGATTATATAGCCTTGGAAACCCTGTGGGGCAGTTCTACTGTGACCTGTGATGGTTAGGGTTAGCACCACTTACACTCAGTCCTATAAGGTCACTATGAGTTGAAATCAACTCCACACCAACAAGTTTTTTAACCATGGTTGAGGTGATGATGTCAAACAGCCTGTCTGAAGGGAGGGGGTGCCTTAGAGCTATTAATGTGTAGCTCATAAAGACAGAACCCCCACCCCGGGTTTTTCCTCATCTTTTGTCAATGTATTATTTTACTTGGGTCTATTCATTCATCGATTTACTGATTCATTGATCTGAAGTCAGACCACCCCTAAAAAAAAAACCAAACCTGTTGCCATCGAGTTGATTTCGACTCATAGCGACCCTAGAAGACAGAGTAGAACTGCCCAATGGGGTTTCCAGGGAGTACCGGGTGGATTTGAACTGCTGACTTTTGGTTAGCCGTTGAATGCCTAACCACAGTGCCACCAAGGCTCCGAAGTCAGACCCCCAAAACCAAAGCAAACCCATTGCCGTCAAGCCTATTCTGACTCATAGTGATCCTGGCTTTAAGACTGCTTAGCTGTGTGACCTTAGGCAAGTCTTTTCATCTGCCTTACTCCTCTATCAGCAGTGGTGATTCCGTGGTAGAATTCTCACCTTCCATGCCTGAGACCTGAGTTCAATTTCCAGCCAATGCACCTCATGTGCAGCCACCACCCTTCTGTCAATGGAGGCTTGCATGTTGCTATAAAGCTGAACAGGGTTCAGCAAGCTTCCGGACTAAGACAGACTAGGAAGAAAGGCCTGGTGATCTGCTTCTGAAAATCAGCCACTGAAAACCCAGCAGATCACAACAGTCTGATCTGCAACTAATTATGATGATGGTGCAGGACCAGGTAGCGTTTAGTTCCATTGTGCATGGGGTCACCACGAGTTGAGGTTGGACTGGACAGCAGCTAACAACAACAACTCCTCTATCAATTGGAAATAACGCTTCATCTATCAGCTGGAAATAATAATAATAATTGCCTCCTGGGGTTTTATCAGGACAAAATAAAATAACACAGTCAAAGGGCTTAGAACAATTCCTGGCCAATAGGGAGGACTTAATAAATATTAGCTATTGTTATGATATAGTAGCAGTGAAAGTGGAAAGAGTAATCTGTGTAGGTTCCATCCTCAAATAAACATGTTTGTTGAACACTTATATGGTGGTTACTGTGTCTCAGGCACAATTCTACGTGCTTTACAAATAAGCACTCATTTAACGGTCACATCAATCCTATGAAGTAGGTATAATTATTATTATCCCCATTTTATAGATGAGGAAACTGAGGCTCTGAGAGGTGGAGACCTTCCTCAGGTTTTGTGGCTGTTGAGAAGGAGAGCAAGTTCATCCCCAGAGTCCATGCTTTGTAGTGCCCTCCTGGGCGAAGGGACTTTTCCCTTCACTTTAGATTTGCATCTTGGTTCTTGACAGTTTCCAGGGGTCAATTGTCAATTAAATGAGGTGCCTAGAGCTGCAACAGAATGGGGAGCAAAGGATTTAAAGTTGTTCTGTGTTCTTTACTCTTACCAAATTTTCATACATAAACTGATTCATGGAATATCATGGCTCTGAATGAAATAATATTTGGCAGGGCTGACTCTTGACAAAATTGCCAAGAAGTTGGAATTAATCTCTGTTGCCTTTCTTTCTCTATTTTTTCTGTCCTTATCCCTAGGTCTTCAGTTCAGATTTCCTCTAGTTTGGGGTAGCTGACTTACATAGTGTGGTAGGTCTATGAGTTTTTATACAGGAGGGACTTAAGAGGAACAGTTGGCCTCAAAAAGGGCTAAAACTTGTCCTGGAGTTTTATTTGCATAGCAAGTGTATTTTATTTATAATTTTGAGGAGGTTTCAAAGAGCCAAAGGAGAAGCCCTTGCAAGCAAACTCCTGGCTGATAAAGGACTATCGATGATATAGCAGGTGTTAAGGACTGTGAGATTTTACCATTCTTGAAAGTTAATAAGTTAGCCTCTGTAGTTTCATGCATGTTAGTAGAAGACATGAGACTCTTGAGTCAGAGACAAAAGACAGTTTATTACTCACAGCAATAGCAGTAGCCAGAGTATCAATGTTTGCACTGGTTCCCTGAGCTCGAATTCCTGTAGGGATACATTAAGAGGGCTAGATGATGCCTGCACATGCAATGGGCTGTAGATTGTGTTACAGGAGAGGACCCCAAGTTTAGGGGACTCAAATATCTTATAATGGGCAGTAAGCATACTTGCCTTTTGCCCCAGAAGGAGACATTATTCCTTTGAACCATAAATCAACTGTCCCTTTGCTCCACAAGGAGACACTAGTTCTCTCTTCCAAGGTTGTTTCCTATATAAAATCCTTGAGAAGATCGTCTGCAATGAAGGTAGCCAATGCCTTTGTTCACAAGATATGAAGAAACGTAAGAGACTCATGGAGAATCGTCTCCTAAGAGCAGCCTTTATATTTTGCATTTTAACTAGACTCAAACAGAAAACTAAAAGAACTGTGCTGTAATGGTGGTATTTTCAGCATCAGTGAGTAAGTAGACAAAGTGCATCTCTGAAGAACAATCTCAGCCCTGGAGCCCTGGCACGAACCCCCCTTTCTGGTCACTTTGTCTGCTGCAGCCTATACCTGACTGTGTCCAGAGTCTCTGTCTGCTAACTTCAGTAGTTAGAATTATTTTTATCGTGTGAAAAGCTGTTTTCACACATCCTAAGTTTGTAGAGAGAACTTTGTTGTAAACACATTTGATAAATGATCCCCAAACATGCCAAAGAGTTCCAATCAAGAATGAATCACTTTTGAAGAATGCCTCTGTAAAATGTTTCAGGAAAATAGCCTTTCTTTTCAGACCTGAGTGTTAAACCATTACAGAGTTATCATGAGTTATTGGGCTCTTTGACTGGACATGAGGTAGCTGTGCTGTTGGGCGGTCGCCATGATTTCTGTAGTTCCAGTGACACAGGCTATAGTGTTTTATCATGAGCCACTAACAAACCAAGATTTCTGGGTGAGAGTAGAAGGTAGAACTCAGTGAATTCAGCTCTTACTTTTATTTTATTTTTGGAATCAAGAGAGTTTTCTTTTGAAATTTTAATAGATTCTTAGGTTGAAGATGAGCTAGGTTTGGAATACTTGAAGGCATAGAATGAACTTACTTATTTTTACATCCGTAGTACCTATACCAGGCATAGGGATATTCAGTGGTATATTGAAAGTGCTCAGTAAATGGTTGACGAAGTAGATGGGTTCTTACTTGGCAGTAAATAAATATTTATTAAGTTCCCACCATGTGTAAGCCAACAGGGAGCGTGGATAAAATGCAAGTAGAATAAGGAAAACACACCTCTCTAGGCAGAGGCATAGTGGGGGTAAAGCGCACTCAGGGGCAATCTCTAAGATGCATCCACCCACCTCAAATTTCAAAACGAATAGATGTTGATATAGCAGCAATGAAAAGAAGAAGCCAAGCGCAACTTGGCCATGCGCGATTTCTCTCTGCACCAGCGTCCCAGGCTGCGACCCTATGTACAACAGGACGAAACACTACACGGTCCTGCAACATCCTCACAACCATTTCTATACTTGAGCCCATCGTTACAGCCATTGTGTCAATCCATCTCATTGAGGATCTTCCTCTTTTCCCTGACCCTCTACTTTACCAAACATGATATCCTTCTCTAGGGACTGTTCCCTCCTGATAGCATGTCCAAAGTAAGTGAGATGAAGTCTCTCCATCCTTGCTTCTAAGGAGCATTCTGGCTGTACTTCTCCCAAGACAGACTTGTTCTTTCTTCTGGCAGTCCATGCAATGGTCATATTCTTCCCCAACACCATAATTCAAATATATCATTTCTTCTCTGGTCTTCCTCATTCATTGTCCAGCTTCTGCATACATGTGAGGCAATTGAAAACATCATGGCTTGGGTCAGGTGCACCTTAGTCCTCAAAGTGACATGGTTTCTTTTTAACACTTTAAAGAGGTCTTTTGCAGCAGATTTGCCCAATGCACTGCATCATTTGATTTCTTGACTGCTGCTTCCAAGCGTGTTGATTGTGGATTGAAGCAGAATGAAACCCTTGATAACTTCAATATTTTCTCTGTTTATCATGATGTTGCTTATTGGTCCAGTTGTGAGAATTTTTGTTTTCTTTATGTTGAGGTGTAATCCATACTGAAGGCTGTG
>NW_004443944.1:8601417-8696208 GCF_000243295.1 Trichechus manatus latirostris
TTCTTCTTCATATAGTCCAGCTTCTCAGATTATTTGCTCAGCATACAAACTGAATAAGTATGGTGAAAGGATACAACCATGACACACAACTTTCCTGACTTTAAACCACACAGTATCCCCTTGCTGTTTGAACAACTGGTTCTTGGTCTATGTGCAGGTTACTCATGAGCACAATGAAGTGTTCTGGGATTCTGATTCTTCTCAACGTTATCTATAATTTGTTATGATCCACACAGTTGAATGCCTTTGCGTAGTCAATAAAACACAGGTAAGCATCTTTCTGGTATTCTCTGCTTTCAGCCAGGATCCATCTGACATCAGCAGTGGTATCCCTCACTCCATGTACTCTTCTGAATCCAGCTTGAATTTCTGGCAGTTCCCTGCTGATGTACTGTTGCAATCACTTTTGAATGATCTTCAGTAAAATTGAACTTGCGTGGGATATTAATTATATTGTTCAATAATTTCTGCATTCTGTTGAATCACTTTTCTTTAGAATGTGCACAAATATGGGTCTTTTCCAGTTGGTTGTCCAGGTAGCCATCTCCAAATTTCTTGGCATAGATAAGTGAGCACCTCCAGCACTGCACCCATTGTTGAAACATCTCGGTTGGTATTCTGTCAATTCCTGGAACCTTGTTTTTCACCACTGACTTCAGTGTAACTTGGACTTCTTCCTTCAATATCATCAGTTCTTGATCATATGCTACCTCTCGAAATGGCCGAATGTCGACCAGTTCTTTTTGGTACAGTGACTCTGAGTATTTCTTACATCTTCTTTTGATGCTTCCTGCATCATTCAGTATTTTCCCCATAGAATCATTCAATATTGCAACTCCAGGCTTGAATTTTTTCTTCAATTCTTTCAGCTTGAGAAATGTCAAGTGTGTTCTTAAGTTTTGGTTTTCTAACTCCAGGTTTTTGCAGATTTCATTGTAATACTTTACTTTGTCTCCTCAAGCCACCCCTTTGAAATATTCTGTCCAGCTCTTTTACTTCATCATTTCTTCCTCTCACTTTAGCTACTCTATGTTCAAAAGCAAGTTTCAGAGTCTCTTCTGACATCCATTTTGGTCTTTTCTTTCTTTCCTGTCTTTTCAATAACCTCTTTCTTTCTTCATGTATGATGTCCTTGATGTTATTCCACAGCTTGTCCGATCTTTGGTCATTAGTTTTCAAAGAGTCAAATCTGTTCTTGAGATGGTCTCTAAATTCAGGTGGGATATACTCAAGGTCGTATTTTGGCTCCCATGGACTTGCTGTAATTTTCTTCAGCTTCAGCTCAAACTTCTATATGAGCAATTGATAGTCTGCTCTTAAGTCAGCCTCTGGCCTTGTTCTGACTGATGATATTGAGCTTTTTGATAGTCTCTTTCAACAGATGTAGTCAGTCTGATTCCTGTGTATTCCATCTGGTGAGGTCTATGAGTATAGTTGCCATTTATATTGTTGAAAAAAGGTATTTGCAATGAAGAAGTCATTGATCTTGCAAAATCCTATCATGTGATCACCAAGGCCATATTTTACAACCACTGATCCTTATTCTTTGTTTCCAACTTTCACATTCCAATCACCAGTAATTATCAATGCATACTGATTGCATACTTGATGAATTTCAGACTTCAGAAGTTGGTAAAAATCTTCAATTTGTTCATCTTTGGCCTTAGTGGTTGGTGTGTAAATTTGAATAACAATCCTATTAACTGGTCTTCCTTGTGGGTATGGATATTATCCTATCACTGACAACATTGTACTTCAGAATGGATCTTGAAATGTTCTTTTCGATGATGAATGCAATGAAGTTAGAGAATGTGTAGTGTAAAAAAATGATTAATGTCTACTACAATAGCTAGCAGACAGCTAAATTCAAGACCTTTCTCCCTATTAGTTCTATTTTTCTCATTCTATTCTATTTAAAACAAGTGATACCATTTTTTCATTTATTATAGTACTAGTTTATGAATTTAATTTATTCAGGAAAGAAACACTACTGATTTACAAACATGTAAGAAATTCATAACAGTACAGGTGTGACATCACTATGGACAGACAGGTAAGGTACCCAGACATAGTAAAGCCCAGGCTGAACTGGAGTATTTCCAGTTCAGACATTTCCAGATCCTAGGATTCTTTGCACTCACAGCTATTTGTTCAGAAGGACTTAGATGTCAAGAGCCTTGGAGTTCTCTATCTATAATTCAGGGCATCACAAAGCACAGAGGACAGACAATTTATAAGCTTCTGAAGTCTCTGCAAAGCACTGCAGTGCTCGTGTGCTTTAGCTGAGTTTTTCAACCAGTGCTAGTTTAACAAATACCTGACACTCTGTTTGTGCTTGGCTCCTGTATCTCTAATAACCTACTGGGCATTTTTACCTGGGCATCCCGCTGTTCCCTCAAATTTAGCAGGTGGAGAAACAAATTCATCATTATGCCCCCGTCTTAGTTATCTAGTGCTGCTATAACAGAAATACCACAAGTGGATGGCCTTAACAAAGCGAAATTTATTCTCTCACAGTCTAAGAGGCTAGAAGTCGAAATTCAGGGTGCCAGCTCCAGGGGAAGGCTTTCTCTCTCTCTTGGCGCTGGCGGAAGGTCCTTGTCATCAGTCTTCCCTTGGTCTCTTTGTCTTCCTTCCCTTCTCTGCGCAGGAACCCTGGGTCCAAAGCACGCACTCTGCTCCCAGAGCTGCTTTCTTGGTGGTATGAGGTTCCCATGTCTCTCTGCTTGCTTCTCTCTTTTATATCTCAAAAGAAATTGGCTAAAGACACAACCTGATCTTGTAGATTGAGTCTTGCCTCATTAACATCACAGAGGTAGGATTTACAACACACAGGAAAATCACATCAGATGACAAAATGGTGAACAATCACACAATACTGGAAATCATGACCTAAACAAGTTGACACATATTTTGGGGGGACACCATTCAATCCATGACACTTATTAATCATTTGGAGGGAGGCACTGGTGGTTCAGTAGTAGAATTCTCACCTTCCATGCGGAAGACCTGGGTTCCATTCCTGGTCAATGCACCTCACTCGCAACAACCACCCATCTGTCAGTTGAGGCTTGTGTGTTGCTATTATGCTGTGCTGGTTTCAACAGAGCTTCCAGACTAAGACAGAGTAGGAAAAAAGGCCTGGTGATCCACTTTCAAAAATCAGCCAGTGAAAACCCTATGGATCACAATGGTCCTATCTGCAACCGATTATAGAGATGATACAGGAGCAGGCAGCTTTTTGTTCCATTGTGCATGAGGTCACCAGGAGTTGGGGGCTGACTTTATGACAGCAAACAGCAACAATTAATCACTTGAAGGTCTAATGTGTAAAGAACATCAACCGTGAACCCAGAGGAAATAAGAAATTTTCAAACTTTGCTTCCACTCTTCCCCACCATTTGTTCCTGGAGAGCATTTTAAATATATAATAACTTGAGTGGCTAAATGTTTTCACCTCCTGTTTGCTTTTCCCCCACCTCTTTCCTTCCAGTTAATTTGTGTTAGAATACATCTGTTAAGCAAACATGCCCAAGGCCTTGGACCAATTACAGCCCTTGGTAAACAAGGTGGAACGGTGAAGAACATCTGTTTGCCTCTAGCTAGTAAGATTTCTGAGGTTTGGTGTGGGACATCAGCTGTCTAGTAAAGTCCCTATTCTTCACTGCTTATGGAAAGATGCTGATGATCCAACAATGGCTAGAGCTGACAAGGATGAGATGGAGGAGGAGAACCCTTCAGACAAAGGGCAGAGATGGCAGTAACAACTTGTTTCCTAGGAAAATGTTTCCTTCCCTGTCTTCAGCCTCAAGAAGATGCATGAGAGTCGGTGACTGGGTTGGGAAGGGGAGGGCCTCGTTGGTGCGGGCTTGGGAGTTTAGGAATTTAGGAGATCTTTGTGAAGGTGTCTTATTCCAATTCTGGGTTGTCCTGGGAAATTGCTGGACTTCTTTGGTGTGGGGGATACTATAAAGGTAATAAAATATCTTTCTATTTGCCAGGGAAATGGGTTCTTTTTTGACTTTACTGCAGGATTCTAACGGTCATAGCTCTGGGTGGTTTTGAGTAGTTTTAACTAATTCTGAACTCTCTTAGGTTAGTATAACTCCAATCTCTTTCAAGAAGCTGCTTCTGAATATTCCAGAACTCATCATTTCTCATTTCTCCCAATTCTGTAACTTTATCCACTTCATTCATAAATAGACAATTTGCCTGCCCCACCATAGGTTCATTCTGATTATTTCAACATGTCCAAAAGCATCCAATTTACTATTTAAATTGAGTTTTGTGCTCTAAATCTAATACTTGGCTAGGAGTAGAGTCTTTTACAAAAGGTATGGAATTAAATACCATAATCTTTGCCCTGAAGGAAGCTGTATTCTATTTGAGTAGACAGATTCTACAGTGAAAACATTAAACTAACAATGTAAGCCCGTTTGTTTTCACCATTGAGTCTGTCTACTCAAATGGAATACAACTTCCTTCAGGGCAAAGATTATGGTATTTAATTCCATATCTTTTGTAAAAGACTCAACTCCTATCCATGTATTGAATGTAGAGCACAAAACTCAACAAATGCAGTTCTGATTAATTTATTCCACAAATATATATATATATGTTGCATCTCAACTATGTGCTGGGCATTGAAGTTGGAACTGAGTGTATAGCCATGAACAAGACAGGGAAGATTCTTGCTCAAACGGAAGAGACAGATAACAAGTAAGTAAACATATGGATGGTAGAATCAAAGTCTGTGACTTGCGCTATGAAGGAGATAAAGCGGTTGTTCCAACAGATAGGGCCTGGTTTAGATGGGATGCTGTTATGGGTTGAAATGTATGCCCTCAAAATATGTGTTGTAAATCCTAACCCCTATTCCTGTAGTTATAGTCCCATTTGGGAGTGGGTTTTCTCTGCTATGTTAATGAGACAGTATTAGTGTAGGATGTATCATAAATCAATCTCTTTTGAGATATGGAAAAGAGATTAAACAAACAAGTGAGAAGCAGATATGGGGAAGAGAGATGCCATGCCCCATGAAGATCGCCCAGGAGCCAAGGAACAGAAGCTGATAGACAAGGACCTTTCCCAGAGCTGACAGAGAAAGAAAGCCTTCTCCTAGAGCCAGTACGCTGATTTTGGATTCTTAGCCTCCTAAACTGCGAGAAAATAAATTTCTGCTTGTTAAAGCCACCCCCTGTGATATTTTTGTTATAGCAGCACTAGAGAACTAAGACAGGTGGTCAAGAAAGGCTGTACATGGAGGTGAGATTTAAGTCAAGACCTGAAATGTGCAAAGAATCAGATGCAACAACCCAGGGAAAGGAACTGTGGAGGGAAAAAGCTTATTTTCTAGGTCACGACAGAAGGTCCGTGGGATTAGAGTGTGCTGACAATGGGGAGCGTGATGGAAGATAAGATTTGGAGTTAGGTTGACTCTAGTCCTGCAGATCTCATAGACTCCAGTGAGGAGTTGGTGTTTTATTCTAAGGGTCACGGAAAGCCATTGAAGGATTAAAAGGAGGGGAGTGACATTATTAAAGAATAGGGTGGGCAAGGGTGAATACGAAGACTGTTTTGGAAGGTACTGCCAGAGAGCAGGTGAGGAGGGATGCCAGCACATACAGTGAAAGCTGTGAGAGCTGGAACTTGATAGGACTACCTTGTGTTTCCAGGTCTTGCAAGTTTTCTGCCTTTGACAGGGTACAGTTTTACCACTTTTCTATGTCTCCTTTTAGTGGAAAACATTTGAGTGTTTCTTCTCTGAGAGGTTTCTGCCTTACACAGGTTCCAGCTTTCGCAAGTTTTACTGTATTGGGTTGATGGCCATGGAGATGAAGAAGAGTGGTTGGATTTGAGAGAGATTTTGGAAGCCAAACTGATAGCACTTGCAAACACGGGGAATGGGTAGGGGAGAAAGAAAAGCTGTAGACGACCCCACGGTGCTGCCTTTTGGATGTTGGTACCATTTACTAAGATGGGGAAAAATGGAGGAGAGAGGTTTGGGAGAGACAAGTTAGGTCTCATCTTGAACGTGTTATGTTTGAGATGCATATGCGCCATCCAAATAAAGATGTCAAAGAAGCTGTCTTGGTTATCTAGCGCTGCTATAACAGAAATACCACAAGTGGATGGCTTTAACAAACAGTTTACTTTCTCACAGTCCAGTAGGCTAGAAGTCCGAATTCAGGGCACCTGCTCCAGGAGAAGCATTTCTCTCTCTGTCGGCTCTGGAGAGAGGTCCTTGTCATCAATCTTCTCTTGTCTGGGAGTATCTCAGTACAGGAACCTCAGGTCCAAAGGACGTGCTCTGCTCCCGGCACTGCTTTCTTGGTAGTATGAGATCCCAATGTCTCTCTGCTCGCTTCTCTCTTTTATATTTCAAAAGAAATTGGCTTAAGACACTATCTAATCTTGCAGATCTCATCAATATAACTGCCACGAATCCATCTCATTACATCATAGTGATAGGATTTACAACACATAGGGAAATCACATCAGATGACAAAATGGTAGACAATCATACAATACTGGGAATCATGACCTAGCCAAGTTGACAGATATTTTGGGGGTACACGACTCAGTCTATGACAGAGGCCATTGGTTGTATGAATCCAGTGCCCAGAAAAGAGATACAGACCAAAGACATAAATCTGAGTAGCCAGAGATGGTATCTAAAGGCATGAGAATGGGCAAAGCCAGCAAAGGGGGTAGAATACATTCCCATGCGGGTTTGCAGCCACTTATATGTATGCAGGAGTCCCTGGGTGGTGCAAACTGTTAATGAGCTTGGCTGCTAACCAAAAGGAGAGAGGTTGGTGATCTACTTCCGAAAAGTTAGCCCTTGAAAACCCTATACAGCGTAAAGCTTTGCCTTTAGTAGCACTTCTGACTTTGTACAGCTCATTGGTTTTGTTAGATCCTGCACAGTTCTACTGTGACACTCATGAGGTTGCCATGAGTCCGAATTGACTGGGGGCAACTGGTTACTTTTTATATATCTGCAACTGCCATGTGTTTCCAGGTCTCCAGCAGCTAGGTTTAGCAGAGTTGGGGGTTGCATTTCGTTCACAGCACAAGAAGCAGACCTTGGAGGACAGAGGCAGCTTAGAGCACATTGAGCAGGGTGTTCTGAGGGACTCTGCAATGGTCCATGTGGTGTGAGTTGAGCAGAACCCCATTTTGGATACAACGCCCTTTCTCACACAGGATGTTTCCACCATTAATGTCACACTTCAAGGACTTCACACAGCCGATGGATTTAAACTGGGTTAAGGTATTAGATGAAAAATAACGTAACTCATCAGTGTCATTGTGAAATATTTTTTTGAAGAGAAAAGAAAGTTGATGATAATTTCCCAACAATATGCAACGATTGTGCCAAACCTGTTTTTCATGTTGCAAGATCTTTCAATGGCGTGATGGTATTTTGAGGAAAGATAATTGGCGTGTGTATATGGGACACAGCCAGTTAAAAGCAAAAAAAAAAAAAAAAAATCATTCAATCAGCTTGTTTCTCACCCCTTTGTTTTATACTCAAAAAGCGGCTAAGTGTGTCTTTTCCTTATTTACTCCTGTTTATTTTAGCATTGTGTAGATCAAGCAGGTTACTTTTAGCCTGAAGCAGTCTGAGGTTACTTCCAACTGCCTCAAGTCTTTCCTTATTGTTAATTTTTAATTACATAAGTAATTCACGGCCCAATTTTCTTTCTTTTTTTTTATTGTACTTTAGATGAAGGTTTACAGAGCAAACTAGTTTCTCATTAAACAATTAATACACATATAGTTTTGTGACATTGGTTGCCAAGCCCACAGCATGTCAACACTCTCTCCTTCTTGTCCTTGGATTCCCCATTACCAGCTTTTCTGCCCCATCCTGCTTTCTCATCTTTGTCCCTGGGCTGGTTGTGCCCATTTAGTCTTGTTTTGTTTTATGGGGCTGTCTAACCTTTGGCTGAAGACTGAACCTCAGGAATGACTTCAGTACTAAGCTATAAGGGTACCTGGGGGCCTTACTCTCACGATTTCTTCAGTCTCTGTCAAGCCAGTAAGTCTGGTCTTCTTTTGTGGGTTAGAATTTTGTTCTACGTTTTTGTCCAGCTCTGTCCAGGACCCTCTGTTGTGAACCCTGTCAGAGCAGTCGGTGGTGATAGCCGGGCACCATCTAGTTGTGCTGGACTTAGTCTGATGGAGGCCGTGGTAGTTGTGGTCCATTTGTCCTTTGGACTAATCTTTCCCTTGTGTCGTTGGTTTTCTTCTTTCTCCCTTGCTCCAGACGGGGTGAGACCAGTGGTGTATCTTAGATGGCCACTCATGAGCTTTTATGACCCCAGATGCTACTCACCAAAGTAGAATGTAGAACACTTTCTTTATAAACTATGTTATGCCAATTGAGCTAGATGTTCCCGAGACCACGGTCCCCACAGCCCTCATCCCAGTAATTTGGTCCCTCAGGGAGTTTAGATGAGTTTATAGAGCTTCCATGACCTTGCCTTGGACAAGTTGTGCTGTCTAACCCTTCACCAAAGTTACCACTTATCTATTGTCTATTTAGAGTTTTTCCATCTCTACCCTTACCCTCCCTCGTCACCATCAAAGATTGTTTCTTTTTGTGTGTAAACCTTTTCATGGGTTTTTATAGTTAGTGGTCTCATACAATATTTGTCCTTTTGTGATTGAATTATTTCACTCAGCATAATGTCCTCCAGAGTCATGCATGTTGTGAGATGCTTCACAGATTCATATTGTTCTTTATCGTTGCATAATACTCCATTGTGTGTATGTACCATAGTTTGTTTATCCATTCATCTGTTGATGGGCATCTAAGTTGTTTCCATCTTTTTGCTATTGTGAACAATACTGCAGTGAACATGGATGTGCATATGTCTATTCGTGTGATGGCTCTTATTTCTCTAGAATATATTCCTAGGAGTAGGATTGCTGGATCATATGGTATTTCTATTTCTAGCTTTTTAAGGAAGTGCCATATCATTTTCCAAAATGGTTGTACCATTTGGCATTCCCACCAGCAGTGCAGAAGAGTTCCAATCTCCCTGCAGCCTCTCCAACATTTGTTATTTTCTGTTTTTTTTTTTTTTTTTCATTCCCGCCGGTAACATTGGGGTGAGATAGTATCTCGCTGTGGTTTTGATTTTCATTTCTCTAATGGCTAGTGATCGCAAACATTTCCTCATGTATCTGTTAGCCACTTGAATGTTCTTCTTTGGTGAAGTGTCTGTTCATATCCTTTGCCCATTTTTTTAATTGGATTATTTGTATTTTTGTTGTAGAGGTGTTGGATTTTCCTGTAGATTTTAGAGATTAGACTTTTGTCGGATTTGTCATAGCCAAAATTTTTTTCCTGGTCTGTAGGTTCTTTTTTTATTCTTTTGGTGAAGTCTTTTGGTGAGTTTAAGTCTTTAATTTTTAGAAGATCCCAGTTATCTAGCTTGTCTTCTGGTGTTTGTGTGTTGTTAGTTATGGTTCATACCCTGTTAATGCCATGTATTAGGGCCTCTAGCGTTGACTCTGTTTTTCTTCTATGATCTTTATAGTTTTTGTTTTTATACTTAGGTCTTTGATCCATTTTGAATTAGTTTTTGTGTATGATGTGAGGTATGGGTCCTATTTCATTTTTTTGCAGAAGGACATCCAGTTTTGCCTGCACCATTTGTTAAAAAGACTGTGTTTTCCCCATTAGATGGACTTTGGACCTTTGTCAAAGATCAGGTGACCATAGGTGGATGGATTTACATCTGGGTTCTCAATTCTGTTCCCTTGGTCAATGTGTCTGTCGTTGTACCAGTACCAGGATGTTTGGACTACCGTAGCTGTATAGTAGTTTCCGAGGTCAGGTGGTGCAAGTCCTCCTACTTTATTCTTCTTCTTCAATACTGCTTTACTTATCCGGGGTCATGGCTCAATTTTCGTTGTTCAAAATCAGATCATAGCAACTATGGCTAACTTCTTTTCCTGACCCCAAACTCAGTTTAGTACCTATACCCTGGGTGTTGTGGGTGTTCTCTGAAGCCTTTTTGTAAATGCATTTACATGTGTATGCTTTGGAAAGAGACTCATGGATCCTTTAGAAAAACTCATGGGCATCCTTTGGAAATATGTATTCTTTTCTTTTACATATATCATTGTCACTCATTTTTTCCTGCTCAGAAGTATGTCTTGTAGCCCTTGCTGTTTCAGGGCATATTGATTTGCATAACCTTTTAAAAATTGCTAGGTAGCATTCTCTAGTGTGGAGGTGTGGTTTATTTTGCTGTTCCCCTAGTGGCAGGTCTTTAGGTTGTTTCTGATTTTTTGCTAATACCCACAAGTGCTGCCTGGAACATCCTTGAGGTGCCTCTTGTATTCCCTGTGGCTTCCCAGGAAGGACCTTTCTGTCGATATGTTGTCCCAGAAAACTTAGATTTTTGCCCACAGAGTCAAACTTAACAAGCATTTGTCAGATTCTGCTTTTGTGCCAGGCATGGAGTTCGATGTGCTTGTACCCATCATTTAATCTTTCAATCATTTATCGGTGGGTCTTAATATCATACTTATATTGTTATTGTTGTTGTTGGGTGCTGTCAAGTTGGTTTCAACTTGTAGCGACCCCATGTGACAGAGTAGAACTTCTCCATAGGGTTTTCTAGGCTGTAATCTTTAAGGAAACAGATTGCCAGGTCTTTCTCCCCTGGAGCCGCTAGTGTGTTTGAACTGCTGACCGACCTTTGGGTTAGCCGATGAGTGCTTAACCATTGGGCCAACAGGGCTCCTTCTGCTTTTATCAGAGATGAGGAACCCGAGGTTCCGTAGTTCTCTCGAGGCGACATGGTGAGTAAATGGTCAGGTGGTGCTGGAAGCCGGGTGACAAGTCCACCGGACCATGTCGGCCCCGGGCATGGTCCTGTGACAACCGTTGATCATTACAGAGAAGTAAGACCTAGAAGTCAAGCTTCCTGGACTCAGATTTTTTCTATGCATCGAGGGGCAAACACTTTGCCAAGTGGTTTAATCTCTTACAGCCTCAACTTCCTCATCTGGAAAGTGGGGCTGCTAAGAATACCTTGGTCAAGGGCACATGGCTCATAGGTCATTGTGGGATTCAACAAAATGAATGAGCTTTGGAAGGTAAGCTTTATACTGTACTCAGTGAATGAGCAAATGCCTGCACTCAAGGAGATTAAATTCTCTACCAGCTGCAGCTAAGCACATCACCAGGGCAGATACTCTCCCGAGTCCCAGGCATCTGACCACAATGCCCAAATCTGCCCTCTCCCCTATAATTGCTGCTGCTTTAAACATCTCTGGGCCTTTCTATTGGTTTCAAAGAGATGCTCAGAATCAGAAACTAGGAAATGCATCCCTTTTCCATGGCCTCTGATAATTTGGAAAATAGACATGGCTTGAGAACTGGATGGGGGGTATTAGAGCCTTCAATAACAACAACAACAATAATAGTAATGCTGTGTTGCTGTTAGGTGCCATCCAGTTGATTTCGACTGATTGTGACCCCATGAGGCAGAGTAGAACTGCCCATAGGATTGATTTTCTAAGCTGTGATCTTCACAGAAAGGAGCCCTGGTGGCGCAGTAGTTAAAGTGCTGGGCTGCTAATCTAAAGGTCTACGGTTCAAACCCACCAGCTGCTAGGCGGGAGAAAGATGTGGCAGTCTGCTTCCATAAAAATTACAGCCTTGTAAACCCTATGGGACAATTCTACTCTGTTCTATAGGGTTGCTATGAGTTGGAATCAACTTGGCAGCAATGGCTTTGGTTTTAATCTTTACAGAAGCAGATCACCAGGTCTTTCTACCACAGAACTGATAAGTGAGTTCTAACTGACAACCTTTTGGTTAGCAGCTGAGCACTTAATGTTTGCACCACCCATAAAACTCGTCACTATTGATAGTCGATTCTGACTCAGTGACCCTATAGGACAGAGTAGAACTGCCTGTAGGGTTTCCAAGGAGCAGCTAGTGGATTCAAACTGCTGACCTTTTGGTTAGCAGTCACGTTCTTCACCACTGTGCCACCAGGGCTCCACTTTGCACCAGTGGGGCTCCTTAAATAATAATAATAATAAATGTTGTTTATTAAGTGCCTTGTATGTATCACATAGATTGCCAGGCCTTTCTTCCTAGGTTATCTTAGACTGGAAGCTCCTCTGAAACCTGTTCAGTATAATAGCAACAAACAAGCCTCCACTGAGAGACGGGTGGTGGCTTCCACACACATGGAAGGCGGGGATTCTACCATTGAGCCACCACTGCCCTCTGATCAAGGTCACCCAGCTAGTAATCAGAGGAGCCGAGCTTTGATCAAGGTCACCCAGCTAGTAATCAGAGGAGCCGAGCTTTGAATGTGGGCTTGACTATACTCTCAGCCATTTCGCTCTAACGCTGCCCCTGTTCTAGCATTCCCATCCTCCCTGGTGCTCAGCCTCCCTCCAACCACAGAGGATGATCTGTGTCAACAACAGCTGCTTCCCGACTCTTCAAATCACATTAGCATTGCTCATTCCTGGCTCCTCTGAACACCACACTCAGCAACGCAGCGAAGGCTGGTAGGTGCCCAGTCGTATGAAGGGAAATCTTTGCTAACCTCATCCGTGGAGTCCGCAGCACCATTGATCTTCCCAGCTTCCCATCAAGTGGCCCTGTGCTCACGGGTAACGCAAGGGGTGCGCAAATCACAGGAAAGGTCTCCCTTGACCTACCTCCACAGCTGGAATATGAACAAAGTGCTGTTTACTTTGCTCGACACTACAATTAGTGAAAATCAAAATGTCTACAGATGCATCCACTGCCGTAAATTATTAGGTAATTAACCTTAATGCTCCCTGCTCTGAATCACCAACTTACTTTTGCTTTGCAACCATGGAGAGTATTTATCAGGCACAATAATATATGATTGCACCAGAGCTTAATGCTAAACACAGCAAACTTCAGCAAAATAGAGTGGAAGGAATTTACGACGGAGCCAATTCTTACAGAGAGAGAAGAAGAGCTTTGCGTACCGTGGAAGGAAAAATATGGACTTTGAACATAAAATGAACCCCCAGATGGGGAGAGGGGCTGTTCTTCTCCAGCAATCTCAAATGCCTACTTGTCCTTTCTTTTTCCTGCTAGCAAGTTTCAGCCTTTATCACGTCATGCTTGGACTATTTTAATAGAGAACTTCCAAATGGTCTCTTTCTTTCTCTCCTCTCCAATCCATTGTACCAGATTAATCCTCCTGAAGCACAGAACTTATAACAGCATCCAACTCATAAGCCTTCAGTGGTTCCACCTTGCTAATAAACAACATCCAAGCCCCTGAGTTTAAGTTTTGATCCTTCTGCAGTCTAGCCTGCAAACATCTCTTCCATTATGGCTCCATACGATGCCTTTGAGAACCCCATGCTGCCTTACGCTCCTTCCCAGGGCTGGGAGGACGGGAAAGGGTGATGGTTAAGAGTAAGGGCTCTGGGGTGAGATGGCATGGATTGTAAACTCTTTTTTTTCCAGTTACTGATTCTGGGACTTCAGACATGTTAGTTAACCTTTCTGTGACTCAGGTTTGTCATTTATGAAGTGGGGATGCTAACAGAAATGACCTCAGAAGGCCGTTGTAAAGATGAACTGAGATAATGTATGAACACGCCTGGCAAATTAATCAATAAATGTTGTTACTTTTATTCCTAGAAGTACCTGCCTATCATTTCTTGTTTAGGGAATCATATCTTTGTTTTGAAGGAGCCCTGGTAATGCGCGGTTAAACACTTGGCTGCTAACAGTAAGGTCAGTGGTTCAAACCCATAAGCAGCTCCATGGGAGAAAGATGTGGCAGTCTGCTTCTGTCAAGATTTACAACGTTGGACAGGAATTACAATAGAGGGTCCCAGACAGAGTGGGAGAAAAATGTGGAACAAAATTCAAATTCACCAAAAAAAAAAAAAAAAGATCAGGCTTGCTGGTCGGACAGAGACTAGAGAAACTGTGAGAGTATGGTCCCTGACACCTTTTTAGCTCAGTACTGAAGTCACTGCTGAAGTTCACCCTTCAGCCAAAGATTAGACGGGTCTATAGGGCCAACAATAACACATGTGAGGGACGTACTTCATAGTTCAATCATGTATATGAGACTAACGGGCACACGAGCCCAAAAGCAAAGATGAGAAGGCAGGAAGGGACAAGAAAACTGGACGAACGGAAACAGGGAAACTGGGGTGGAAAAGAGGAGAATTTGAACACATCACAGGGTTGGCAAACAATGTCACAAAACAATTTGTCTATTAACTGTTTAATGAGAAACTAATTTGCTCTGTAAACTTTCACTTAAATCACAATTAAAAAGAAAAGATTTACAACCTTGGAAACTCTATGGAGCGGTTCTACTCTGTCCTATAGAGATGCAATTAACTTGAAGGAAACGGGTTTTTATCTTTGTTTTAGAGTCCCTGGGTGTTGCAAACAGTTAATGTGCTTGGCTGCTAACCGAAAGGTTGGAAATTTGAGTCCATACAGAGGTGCCTCGGAAGAAAGGCCTGGTGATCTATTGAGTGTGTTAATTGTGTGCACCAGACAGAGACTCCAAAAAGTTGATATAAGGACTAAAAAAAAAGCAAACAAAAAACGAACAAACCCCCCAAAAAGAAGCAAAAAACGAACAAGAGCATAGTAAGATACTATAAGCAATAATAAGTTCAAAGATATATAGGCTATGGTTATTATTAGTATTACCATTACAGTTGTTATTTTAGGAACATTATAAACTCATGAATTTGGTTGCTTTCACATGACTGGATTCTGCCTTCAAGAATCGAAGAATCAGTCACTAAATTCAGGGGTCTTTATATTTTAGCAAATCACTGTTCACTCCCTTTTTGATCTCAACACTGTTGATCACCTTGTTACAGCCACACCCCGTTGGATTCATAGATCCAGGAGGTATGCCAGAGTTGGGTTCTGGGAGACTGGGAGTGGGCACAGGTTGGACAGAGAAACAGACGGACAGGAACGGTCGTGAGTCAGAGGGGTGGGAAGGAGAGAGTCTGGGTCAGAGCTTGAGGCATGGGAAGAAGGACTGATAGGGAAGAAGGCCTTGGAGGGGCTCCTGGAGGGCGCAGCACAGAGAGGAGGCTTTTAAGGGGGCAGCTCTGCCTTTGCTGACCACGGACAGGATACTGCTGATGGAGCTGAGCCTGTGTGGACTCAAAGTTCCAGATAGGCCTGTGTGATGATCACCTGCCCCACGCTCTTTAAGCAAAAAACCAAACCTGTTGCCGTTGAGTTGATTGTGACTCTTAGTGACCCTATAGACCCTGTATTCTCTACATAACAATAAAACATTACGCATATGACTAAAGTCTCCTCTGACTCACTCGCCTTTAGAGTTAACTTTTGCTATGAATATACTTCTAGACATCCGTTTGTATATATATGCATATCCATAGAAACAGTACAGCATTCTTGCCTGTGTGTTTAAATAAAATTTTATTGTGTTTTTGGTTAAGGTTTACACAGCAGTTTAGGTTCCCATTCAACAGTTTCTACACAAATTGTTCAGTTACATTGGTTACATTCCTCACAATGCAAGAACGTTCTCAATATTTCTGTTCTGTTTGTTCTGCTTCTATTAATCTACTTTCCTGCCTATCCCCTTATCGTCTCATCTTTGTTTTAAAGTAGTTGTTGACCATTTGGTCTCATATGGGTGATCTTTTTAAATAAACACAGTACTCACAGGTGATAGTCTTTATTTTGTGAGCAATCTGTTATTTACCTACAAGGTGATGGCAGAGGCTAATTTCAGTTCAAGGTTTAAAGATCTCAGGGTGTCCTAGTCTCACCTGGTCCAGTAAATCTAATTTTCTTTCTTTTTTTTTAGGAATGTGAAAATTTAAAGTTCTGTTCCACATTTTCCTCCCTTTCCATCAGGGTCCACCTATTGTGGCCCTGATCAAAAGAGTCAGTAGTGTCCTGAAACTTACTTTTGTTTTTAACTCAAAAATAGATCTTGGAGAAGTAATGGCATTTTATATATATAAACACAGGTATATGTGTGTATGTATATGTGTGTGTGTGTGTGTATACATATATATATACACACACAAACACGTATGTAGGTATACGTATGTACATATATACACACATGCATATATATATTCATTCCATTTCTTTAAATGACCACACAGCAATCTATAGCATGATGTACAGTACAAGCAGATCACAGTTTATTCAGCCTTTGCCTTACTGATGGGCATTGAATTTGATCCATCTTCTCTTCCCATCTTAATTTTGGCTCTTAAGCCAGTACATCCATTTCTATTCCTGCTACATTCATTTATTGAATAAATATTTATTGCATAGCTATTTTATTATGTCCCAGGTACTGTACTGGGCCCTGAGCATACAGTACCACCAGCTCTCACAGACTATACAGTCTTCGAGCACTTTCTCAGGACAGGTACGGTGGCATTTCCTCTTCACGAGGTTAGGTATAAAACCAGGAAGCACACATGGCAAAAATCACGCAGCATCAAAGTCATCCTTGAAGATCCCTGAATTGCTTATAGAGTGTTCAAGGTTTTTATATACAGTCCTCAGTGATACAGGTGGAGATGAATGAAGAACTCTGAATTCTTGCCCTCAGGATTCGTTTTTAGTCTTTTAAATGCTGGGTCTCTATAACCTCAATATAGGGGTGTGTGTGTGTGTGTGTGTGACAAAAGAAATCACGAGACATTGGCAGGTACTGGGGAGTGAGGCAGTATGTGGTTGCTAGATTCTCAGATGCACTGTAAATTAGATTTGCATGCATGATATGATTCCACTTTACAGAAAGTGCCCACAGGAGACAATGACCACCATTTTGGAAAAGTTTAGAAACTCAGACTCCCCCTCTCCCCATTAATTACTGGAATCAGTACCCAATTATTCCACATGATGTTTCTTCCTGAACAAAGTTAGGGCCTTTGTTTAAAGTTTCCAATAACAAAGCTAATCTTCTTGATGCCCAGAGATACAGCTTTCTCCCATGTCAATTCTTTAGACAGTATTCTCTGGCTTTTTGGAATTCCTTTATTCATTAAACCAATATAAAAATAAGAAGGTAGAAACTGGGCGTTTATTACAGAATGATTTAAGCCCACTTCTTTTCTCTTTTCCTACTGTATCAATGACTAAGAAGAGAAGATTTATTCTTAGATGTATGGGGGGAACTTAGGGCTTATGCAAACGAGTGATTTATGGGGTCAATAATTCCCACTTCAGGAGAAAATCAAGAAGGGAAATGTTTGGGCAAGCGAGGAGTGTCTAACCCGAAACACAAGGCTTCCAGAGTGATAAGTGGAGGCCAAAGGAAGAAGGCTGAATGACAGCAACAGCATAATGTCTGCGAATTTACAGCAGGTCTCCAATAGATGACTTGTCATTGAATTATGTGCAAGCATTGAGTTTCAAGGTTATTACCCATTGCTAGTCTCTCTTGTAGCTGACTCCTTTTCCATGGAAGATTATGCGGCAGTTGAGTATGTGTAAAAGGGCTGTGGCATGTAAGCATCTCTTGCTGTTGTAAGCTGCTATCAAGTTGGATATGACTCATAACAATTCCATGTAAAACAGAACGAAACATTGCCCAGTCCTACACCATCTTCACGATCATTGGTATGCTAGAGTCCATTGTTAGCCACACTGTATTTTGAGTGCCTTCCAACCTAGGAGCTCATCTCCCAGCACTCTATCTGATGATATTCTACTCTGATCCATAGAGTTTTCACGGGCTGATTTTCAGAAGTAGATTGCCAGGCCTTTGTTCCTAGTCTGTCTTAGTCTGGAAGCTTTGTTAAAACCTGTCCACCATGGGTGTCCTGGCTGGTATTTGAAATACTGGTGGCATAGCTTCCAGTATCATAGCAACATGGAAGCCATCATAGTACAATGAACTGACAGATGGTGGTAGAAAAGCATCTAGATGAGGTGCAATTGATGTGGTGGCCATGAGGGCATGTCAGCCAAGGAAGGCGCTGCTGGGTGTAGGAGGATCTCAGCCTCTGGGAGGTTGGAGAGTCTTCACAGAGCAGCTTGCTTGCATCCTTAGCCATGCCAGATCAGGTCTTACTGAAATTTAACCAGAGGTGCCTCTAAATGAGCTCCATTTCCATGTCTCCCCAGTCACCCAGAGTGGACAGGCTTGCCTGGAGGTGCCCCAGTTGTCCAGAATCATTCGAATGCTTTAACAAGCAACAAAGGCAAAACAATGGAAAAGCTGGAATCAAAGGTTGGCCAATGAACTCAATGAAAATGAGATGGCACGTTGTCACACTTAGCTTTTGTGTGAATGTGGGTTCTACTTCAGTCCTGCCCTTTGAGCCTAAGCCAGCAATCAAAGTAAGTTTTAAAGTGAATTCAGAAGATGAGATTTGTGTGGAGTTCTCAATATCTGAGCAAGGATACAATGTGGATATTAGAAAAATGGAATCAGATCCAGACTTGGTAAATGTCTATGGATCATCTCCCAGGAGCCAAACTCGTCCTGGATACTTGAGAACACTAAGGGTCTCCTCCTTGATTTCAAATTTCAGAATTAGAATTATCACTTACTTGTGTTCTGAAAAACTTACTCTCTTGGAGTCGTATTTCTTATCCATTCATTACCATTTAAGGCAAGAGGAAGAAGAGAAATCCTCTAACTTCCTTCCAGCTCACTTGATGTGTTTACCTTACTGTTGTATATGAATAATGTGGTAAGAAGAATGAAGAAAAACAAGGACTGGGAAAATATGAACCTATAGCAATATGACCTAAATATCTATAGTTATATGTTACAAATGCCCTTAATGCCACATTTTTAAATCGTATAAGCTTTTTTTGTTTGTTTTTTGCTATTATAAACACTGCATAGTGTACATTTGTATGTATACCTCTTTGTCCTCATGTTTGAATATTATTCTAGAGTAAATATAAAATAGTGGTTTTACTGTTATATGCTATTGTTAATCGACATCAAGCCAACTCCAACTCTTAGCGATCTTGTGTACACCAGAATAAAATATTGCCCGGTCCTGTGCCATCTTCATGATGGTTGGTGTGTTTGAGTTCATGGCTGCGGCTATTGTGTCAATCCATCTCATTGAAGCTTTCCTTCATTTTCGATGACCCTTTACCAACTATAATGTCCTTTCCTAGCAACTGGCCCCTCTTGATGATGTGTCCAAAGTAAATGAGCTGAAGTCACCATCCTTGTTTCTAGGGAGTGTTCTGATTGTATTTTTTCTAAGACTGATTTGTCTGTTCTTCTGGCAGTCCATGTATATTCAATATTCCCTGCCAACACCACAATTTGAATGCATCAATTCTTCTGTTTTCCTCTTTCATTGTCCTGCTTTCACATGCATATGAGGTGATTGAAAAGACCATGGCTTCAGTCAGGTGCACCTTAGTCATCAAAGTGCTGGGACATAGAATCTGTAAATTTTTCATTTTAATAGACACTGTTGAGATACCGTCCAGTCTCACCAGCAGTCTGAGAGAGAAGCTGTAGCCCACAGTCTCACCAACACTTGATATTTCAAACTTGAGTTTCTTTCTCCAATCCTTTGGGGGTGAATGCTGTCTTCTTGTGGGTTTGGTCAAGGAGTGGTGGTTAAAGTGATTTAGCGTAATCTGCAGTGTTTGAACTTTTACAAGAAGAATGAATTCATGGATTACTCATGGAATTTAAACTTCAAAAAAAAATTAAAGTGGAAAATGAGCCCACATAATCGATGCTCTGTGTTGGCCCTCAAGGTGTAGTGGTGACGCTCTGAGTGGTCAGCACCAAGATGGGAGAAGTCAAGGGGAGGCCAAGGTCAGAAAAGAGGGAGTTCTCAGGCTGGTGGCCAAAGCCTAGTGCATAGACTCAAACTGGAGTCAGGGACCTGCTGGGATGGAACACTGAGTCAACATCAGAAAGGATGCCAGGTTAGAGAAGAAGCCAAGTGAGGAAAGAGGAGACTGATCACAGCTTGGAGTTTGATGAGACGGCATGGCAAGAGGTTGGCAAGGTGCCAGGGCTCAGACACATTTGTGAGGATGAAGTTCCACCAAGGCAGTGGGGAGAGGAAAGTGTTAGAAGAAAGATCTTTTGAAAGTCAAAAGTCTCCCTTCACTGGTCTTAAAAACACAGATCTCTGTATTAAGCAAACAACGTTACTGGTGTCGTACTAAGTTCTCACGAAGTGTCTGGGTGGTGCAAATGGTTAACATGCTTGGCTGTAACCAAAAGGTTGGAGGTTCAAGTCTACCCAGAGGAACCTCATGAGAAAGTCCTGGCAATCCACTTATAAAAAATCAACCATTGGAAACCCTATGGAGCACATTTCTCTGGCACACATGGCGTTGCCGTGACTCAGAGTCAATTCGATGGTGGTTACTGGCAATAAGTTCTCCCAGTGTCTCATTTTACCCCCTTTATAGAACTGAACACAATTTGTTAATATACATTTATATATTCTCTTCTCAGCCTCAGGTGTCTAGTCTTGAGTTCAGCACACTTTTCTCTAAAGGGCCAGATAATAAATATTTTAGGCTTTGTGGACCAGACAGTCTCCATCTCAACTACTCAACTGTGATTGTAGCGTGAAATCAGCCATAGACAATATGTGAACGAATGGACAAGGCTATGTTACAATAAACTTTATTTACAAAAACAGGTGGTGGGCAGGATTTATCCAGTTGTAGTTTGCTGACCCCTCATCTAGTCTGTGGAGCCCTAGTGGCATAATGGTTAAGTGCTACAGCTGCTAACCTAAAGGTTGGCAGTTTGAATCCACCAGCTGCTCCTTAGAAACATTTTGGGGCAGTTCTACTCTGTCCTGTAGGGTCACTATGAGTCAGAATTGAATTGAGGGCAATGGGTTGAGTCTAGTCTGTTGAATGGGGATAAGAATAATACTGATCTCCTTGGACTGATTTGAAGATTGAAGGAGAAACATACAGGTGAACCACTTACTAAGTTACTGGACCTAGTAGATAGCTTTATACCTTTTCTATTTCTCAATCTAAAGTTCATAAATATAAATATTATTGTGACTCCCACTGTAATTGTTATTTATACACCTGTTTAACGTATCTGCTCATGGAAATGTCGGCAGAGTCTGGATCCTTGTCTTGAACTCTAACTGTGTAGGTCATTCCTTCTTATGTAATTTTAAGCACTTAGAATCCCTGCTCCACAAGTGCCCAAATGATTTTAATAAAGACTGAGTATCTCTTTTAAAGCAAACCAGTGACGCTCCTTGAAAAAAGAGGCACCAAAGAACTGAGTTGGCTAATTGTTCTTGGCTGAGGACATTACCTGGCATTTGATCTTTACACAGGCCGCGTGCAGTAAATGGATTTCAAATTCAATTGGGAAGCTCAGTGATCTCATGGAAACACAATAAAGACATCGCTTATCCAGCACCCCCTAAGGTTAGAGTGTCCTAGAACTGATTAAAAGCATTTCACTGAGTGCTCCTCTTCAAAGTAAATGAATATTTTGAGGAGTATGGCTGTTTGATCTGAACTGTTTTCTAAGTGGTAGCTTGATTTGCTGTTTTGATAAGTCTGATGAAATATGTTTGAACATTCAAAGAGAAGTAGCAAGCATTCCAACTTGTTTGTACAATCTTCTGCAAATTGCGGGAATTAACCTCATTAATATCACTGCTCGCTATTAGAGCTAAGTCATATAGTGGGTGCATTGTACTTAGGATAACACAGGGAACAAATCAACAGATTAGTCCATTGTCGCAAGTAAATTTACTCCAGAGTCATTTTACACGATGTCAAGAGGCAGAGGAAGCAGTTGAGGGTGACCGGGTATCATGCTGATGACTAATTACATTTGAGTTTGACTATTTACTGCGACAAATCTATATTTGCAATGTATGGTATCTTTTGAGGATATGGCAGAATTTCATGCCATTGGCCCTGAAGAAGGGGGGTTCAGAATCAGACAAAAGGATATAATCCTTCTGACAAAAAGAAATGTTTAAATTATTTTGATTCCAAAGTGGAAAACTGGGAAATGTTGCCATTTGAAGCTGTTCTCTTTGAGGCACAACAGTACTTACCTGCTTAGCATAGTAGTTAAGAGGTTAAGTCCCAGAGCCCGTATTTTATGTTGACAAAACAGCAATCAGCCACTGAGGTGCGGCACGGTGGAGGCTGAGAGCTTTAGCAACTGAAGATGTGAGATGGAACCCTAAGACCACCATTAATTAAGCCAGTGATCTTGGACCTCATCTATAAATGGCAGTGTGTCCTGGTTGTCCAGGTCATCCCTAGTCTCCGCATTGAAAGTCTCGTGTCCTGGGAACCCCCTCAGTCTCAGGTGAACTGGGACAGTTGGTCCCTCTCACTCTAAGTGAGAATCCGATCACTGTCTTAACAGGGTTGCGAAAAGGATGAAGGCTACTTGTGCTCCGCGAAGGCCTAGCTTGGTGAGGTATGGTAAGTTACTTAATCTCTCCGAGCAACAGTCGTGTCATCTGTAAAATGAGACATTCACGTCTACTTTGTAGTGTGACCGTGAGGCTTACAAATAGGGTATGGACCCGGCCCATCAGGGTCCATCAGTGCGTTACTTACAAAGTTAGCGAAAATACCTGGTAGCTGTTGTCTGTCAATCAAAGATAAAAAGAACACATTGGTGGCACTAAAGGAGGAGATTAGAATGAATTTGGGAGAGGAAGTGTGTGTGTGCGTGTGTGTGTGTGTTAATGAATATTCATGCTTTTCAACAAACATTTATGTTGCACCACCAAGGCTTTCTTCATGAAGCTTGTAGTCTTCTGGGGACAGAGACATTATCGAATAATCACAGGAATAAATGAAAAATTGTAGCTCTGATGAGGCTGTGGAGGAGGGCCAAGTGATGCTGAGAGAGTGTTTAATGGGAAGATTTGTCCTGGTCAGGAGGGCATCTGAGGTGGTTTCCCTAAGGAGGTGTGGGGTTAGCTGGGCCAGAAGAGACGAGAAGACCCTTCCTAGCAGGAGCGGAAGGGGTGCAATGCTTCTGTGCTGGTCAGGGGCCCGGTGAGAGAGAAGAAATAAAAGGATGCCAGAGAGACAGGCAGGAGAGGGGAGAATGAGATGGAAGACGTAGAGAGTGGGGGGCAGGGGTGGAACTTGCAGGCCTTGTAGACCATTGGAATGAGGGGTTTTGTGTTCGCTCTACGAGAGCACTGGAAAGGCACTTAAATGGAGTCAGGTGAAAAATAAAACAAAACAAAAATCACTGAACTGTACTCAAGCTGGTAACACAAAATACTAGGCTTCGGGAAGTAAGAGGGAGAGAGGAACAGGCTAAGTGTTACCACAGGGGAGCAACCAGCCAGCTCCAGAATGTGGGCCATTCAGCAGGAAAGATGACCTGGTCTGGTTTCCTAAACTAATCAATGACTCGAAAAAACAAAAAATACAGGGGACAATGACATAGCATAAAAGAGCCTTACACATCATAACGATGAAATGCAATGCAGGGTCTTTGTTTATGATTCGTATTCCAAGAAACCAACTGTAGAAAGATACTTTGAGTCCATCAAGGGGAAATATATAATATGGACTGGTAGATGATATTAAGAAATTATCAATTCTGATAGGTGTGAAAATGACATGGTGGTTTTTATATTTTTAAAAGTCCTTATTAGAGATTCACAGTGAAGTATTTATGAAAGAAATGACATTGGGGATTTGCTTTAAAATTCTGTGGTTAAAAAAAGGCAGAGGATGGAGGTTATGGATAAAATAAAGCTGGCAAAATGTTTATAATTTTTGAAAATGGGAGACAGGTTTATGGGGGTTTGTTATATTATTTCCTCTACTTTGGTGTATATTTGAAAATTATCATAGTAAAACATTTTTTTAAAAAAGGAGGTGAGGTGGAGTTAAAGGTGATAACAGGGAAGTGTTGGAGTGATCGAATCTGCATTAAAATTTTTTTTTCCTCTGGTCCAGTTTTTAAAGCATGTATTGACTGAAATGCACAGATTTGACCAAGAGACAAAAGAACTCATTCCAGGGTAAGAAACAACTGAGCAGATATGGAAATTTTTTTATCTAATTAAGATGCAGGGAAGAAGGAACAGAGAATGGGGACAAAGTCTGGTTAGTTGGTTGGTCACCCAGAGAATTCTTTGGAATAAAAGCATCAGTTCCTATTTCTTCTGGAAGCAACAGCTCAATTTTCCTTTGGGAATCTCATCCCCCACGCCCTATGTATTAGTGTATGACTCCACCTTACCTCCAAAGGAGGGCATGTGACTGAGACTCGGGCAATCAGAGCACAGTGTTGCCCTGATTACTACAGAGACTGGCTCAGGGAAGGTGACCTACTCTCTCTGAACCAATGAGATTCAGACCTGGGACTTTTGCTGAAGCTCTTGGGAAAGAAGCACCCATCTTTTACTGGGCTTTCTCAGCCATTTTCCTACTATATGTAGAGTACCTAACTGAGAAAAAAGTGACCACGGAGGACAGCAGATCTGGGGACTGAGGGGAGAAAGAGGTTATTAAATCCTGTTGACATCATTTCTGACTCTGTATCCAACCATGAAGTTAGATTCATCTAAACTTTTTTGGATTTATGAACTAATAAATTTTTCTCTCTCTCTTTCTGTGTCTTTCTCCCTCTCAACCCCTCTCTCTTCTTCCTTTGGCCAATTTGGGCACATTTTTATCACTTGCAACTGACAAAGTTTTGTAGCTTTGCCACGTTCACAGCTGTGTGTGCTACTCCCCATAAGAAGTTCAAAATTTGTTTTAAAACTTTCTCAATTTTTGCCAATAGCTTAATTTCTGTTAGATGATTAGCTGGTGTTCTCCTACTCCCCTTCATAAATCTTCCACAATTTCAAACTTATATGCTCATAAACTGCTTTTTAATGGCAACCTGGGTCTTCTATTGAAATCATTGTATATGGTAATTAGTAATCTGCAAGATAATTTTAGTTAATTTTAAATTTAAAATCCATCATGCAAAACGAGCTGGATCAGAGTGCAGCTACCAACAAAGGAAATGAATCCAAGTGTGAGAGATGCCTCACACTGTCCTGAAAATAAAAATGTGCAAATTTCTCAGGGAATAATCATTGTCTCAATTTTTACTTGTAATTATAATTTAATTATGAACCTACTTTTGCAACATTTTAAAAGTACACAGTTAGCATTTAAGTACTTTCCATATAATTATCTGTTATCAAACCTGCTCATTATCTAGTGGTTGCTGCATAAATTACTGTGCTTTGTGTAAAAATATTTTTCACTTCAGATTGACTCGAAATCAAATAAGACAAATCATTTGAATGGCATTCATCAGCTCCCCCATATTGCATAGCAGCTTCAGTCCTGACTATCTTAAAGAATGGAGTATAGATGAACTCTAGTTTGCTTTAAGGAGCCCTGGTGCGCGATAGTTAAGCACTTGACTGCTGACTGAAAGTTCGGTGGTTCGAACCTACTCAGAGGCTCTGCAGGAGGAATACCTGGTGATCTGCTCCTGTAAAGATTACAGCTTAGGAAATCCTACGAGGCAGTTCTGCTCTGTCACATAAGGTTGCTATGAGTCAGAACTGACTCTACAGCACCCAACAACAACAATTTGCTTTAACTAATATTGGCGAAGATCACTTTCAGCAACCCAAAAGATTCTTCTTTTTGTTTCTTTCCTAAGTATTGACTTCTTTTCCAATTGTCCCTCCTGAGACATTCCTAGAGAAAACACAAAAATCCTGCTTCAGATTCTTCAGCATTGTGGGAGAAAGAGTCAGTGAATATTTGATGGAGAGTCTACTATGTTCTCGGAAGGCCTGTTCTAAGCCCTGATGGAATATAGGTGGGATAGAAAGTAAGCACTAACGTTTGTGCACTGTCCTTACATGTTGTTGTTAGTTGGCTTTGAGTTGTCTCTGACTCCTGGTGACCTTATGTAGAACAGAATGAAACACTGGCCAATCCTGCGCCATCATGACAATCGCTGGCGTGTTTGAGCCCACTGTTGCAGCCACCATGCCAATCCATCTCATGGAGGATTTCCTTCATTTTTGCTGATCCTCTACTTTACCAGACATGATGTCCTTTCCTAGTGACTGGATTTACTGAGATGAATGCTTCTAAGCAGCATTCTGGCTGTTCTTTCTTCAAGATGAATTTGTTTGTTCTTCTGGAAGTCCATTCAATATTCTTTACAACCCCATAATTCAAGTATATCAATTCTCCTTTGACCTTCCTTTTTCGTTGTCCATCATTCACATGCATATGAGTGGACTGAAAAGACCATGGCTTGGGTCAGGCGCACCTTAGTCGTCAAAGTTACATCTTTGCTTTTTAACAATTTAAAGAGTATCCTTACATATATTTTCTAATTTAAATCTCCTACAACCCTGCAGGAACGCATAACAAGCTATATACTAATCTGTTGCTGTTGTTGTTGTTGTTGGTTGCTGTCAAGTTAGCTCTGACTCATGGCTACGTTACGTATAATGGAATGAAACATTGCCTGGTCCTGTGCCATTCTCATGATCACCTGGCCAACCAACTGGAAGACATCCATATTCGTGCCAATTCCAAAGTAAGGCGAGCAAACAAAATAAGGACATTATCGAGCAATATCATTAATATAAATGCTAGCAAAATTCTGCTGAATAATTCAATGAATTGACAGGGAACTGCCAGAATACTAATACTTTCCCCATTTTATAGGTGAGGAAATTGAGACTCAGAGAATAGGTACTTATTTGGGGTCCCATGGCTAGCAAACAGTGGGGCTGAGTCGTGAACCTAAGTATCTTGACGTCAGAGTACAGTAAGAATTAAGAAGGAGAAGAATTGGGAATATTCATTACATACTTATTGATATGTGCAAAGCATTGTTCTAGGACATTCAGAAATGGACAGAGCAGACATAGTTGCTGCCCTCATGGAACTTACGTGGTAGTGGGGAAATGGATGGTAGATGTGTAAACAAGCAGATAATTCCATCACTGTGACTTCTGATGGAGGGTTCGGCACAAAAAAAACAGGATGCAGTGCTGGGGAATAACTGTGGGGGTGAGGCATTGTCCCTCTGAAAGGTGGTCTGAGAAGGCGTCTCTGAAAAGCCTCCTTTGTAAGGAGAGGCCTAAAGGATAAGGAAGAACCATCCATGGGTTGGGGCCCCTTGGGAAATGCTTTTAGAGGTCATGGCATTGGATTATGTCCTTGAAGGAAGACTAAAAATATTACGTGTTTCAAAACACATATAAACAACAATGGACTATGCACACATATTTAGTAATGAGCACTGTGGGATAAACTCAACAACGAATTAATTTTTTAAAATTATAAAAACAATACCCATTCATGGCAGTGAGTAATAGCACACACACTCATCTCAAGTAAAGGTTTATAAGCACTACAAGTTAATCCCAACCCCCAAGGTAACTGGCTTTAACAGCCTAGTTAGTATTCTTTACACATACACAGAGAGGGAATCCTCTACGTGGGGATTTTTGGTATTTTTTTAAATGAAATCTTATACCTATTACTCTGACTTTTTCTTTTCTATACAACATTACATTATGTATTTCTTGTAGGTCGAAGAGTTCTAATTCATTCTTTTAAATAACTGCATAATATTTCATATTATGTTCATACCAAAATTGATTCAACCATTTCCCTACTGATAGTGAAGTGAGTTGGCCTGTCTCTCGTTTTTCCTTCACTAAACAGTGCTACAGAAATGCTCTCATACATGTAACCTGGTTTACTGGTGCTTTTGATTGTGTTGATAGATTCTCAATGGTCAGTCCACTGAGCCAAATGAATGTACATTTCAAGGGTAATAGCTATTGTCAGATATCTTCCCCAAAAGGTAGTGATTCGCGCTCCCACCAGCAGTGTATGAGAGTGCCCTGGTCCCTCATAGGGCAGAATTTCAGCAGACATCAGGGTTGGAGAGAAGATTTCGGTCTGAAGCCTCAAAATCTGGTGCTCAGCCCACAGTTCCTTCCTCTTACTAACTTTCACTTCCTCTCTGCTGCAAGATCCAGGAGAAGAGAGTCAAAGATGAATATCATGACAATCACAACCATTTGTGGATGGGAGATCCTCCTGCTAAGTGTGCCTTCTGCTTGGAGACTTGGAATGGAGGTTTTTTATGGAGGTGAGCTCAAGGAAGGTAAGGTATTCAGATCTCTGAATTGGGGCAGAGATCTAGAGCAGGGGTTAGCAAACTACAGTCTGGGTGCCCATGTGGCCCAAGGCCTGTTTTTGTAAATAAAGTTTTATTGGAACACACTCACATCCATTCATTTACTTATTGTCTATGGCTGCTTTTATGCTACAATGGCAGAGTTGAGTAGTTGCAACAGAGACCATGTGTGGTCCATAAAGCCTAAAATATTTATTATCTGACCCTTTTGAGAAAACACTGGCCATCTGCTGGTCTAGACCATCCAGGTCCTGCTTTGATTGCCTCCCACCCTGGACATCCTTTGTAGCCTATTAGCAAAGGAAGTATTGTAGTTACACAAACTAAAAGGCTGTGATGAATTTTTTGCTCTGGCTTGGAGGCCTTCTGAACATAGGAAATTTGCTTGGGCTGAGAAGCAGAAATGATATTTTTTTAGAGACGTACCATTAGATAATGTTCTTATTGTGGTTAGCTGCTGTTGAGTGGGCCCCAAGTCATGGTGACCCCATGCACAATGGGATGAAACTCTCTCTGCCCAGTCCTTCGCCATCCCATGATCTGTTGCTCCTCAGACTGTTGTGATCTATAGGGTTTTCATTGGTTGATTTTTCGAAGTAGATCGCCAGGCCTTTCTTGCTAGTCTGTCCTAGTCTGGAAGCTTGGCTGAAACCTGTTGAGCATCCTAGCAACACACAAGCCTCCACTGACAGACGGTGGTGGCTGCGCATGAGGCGCCTTGGCAGGGAATTGAACCGCGGTCTCCCACATGGAAGGTAAAAATTCTACCACTGAGCTACCACTGCCCCAACATGGGATAGTAATCAGAGATAATAACGGCTCACTTTTGCACGCTCACTCAGTGCCAGGCCATGCTGTAAACGTTTGCAAGTATCAACTCACTTAACTATCACACAGCTACAAGCCAGAACCGTTATTGTTACAGACGAGGACGCTGAGGCCTGGAGAGGTTGGTAAGTTGGTCAAGGCTGCCCAGTTAGGAGGAAGCTGAGCAAGGTGCAGACCTCGGGAATGTGACTCCAGAGACCACAGACCTAACAGCTATCATGCGTCGGCCCAGAGGGTTGATGGAAGATGCTGGGGCCACCATGGGGGCCACCGTGGGAATGGAGGCACTGAGTATCACCAAGCAAGGAGGAGGTGTTCTCCAACCAAGCCTGTGAGTGAGTTTTTAGTACCTACATCCCAAAGAGGAACTGTGGGTCAGAGTGAGGGAGGAGACCACTGGAAAAGTGTGGGTGCTCAGCCTGGGGGAAACTGGGCAGCAGGTGGGAAGTGATTTGTCAGGAGAGTGTGGGGTTGGCGGTGTCGAGTCTGTCAGTCTTCATATGCCTGTTCTTCGGAATTCCCAGGACTCCAGAGTCTGCACACCTACTGAGGAGCAGGTTCTATTCAAACAGCTTTTATTGTCAAACTTCATTTATTTGCGTCCATCAATCAATTAAAATTAAATTTACAGGATAATGTTTAGCCATAACATCTAAACATTACCCTATAAATAATGATCGCAGCTCGACTTCCAAAAGAAAGAGATACCGTTTTCAGTTATATTCAAGCCCGTGTAATCTCTGCAGCTTGTTGGTGCTGGGTTTAAAGGCCATGGAAAGAAGAAAAGGAAATAAATGCTAACATTTAACAAGTGCTTGTCAAATGCCAGTCATCGAGAGGGGTCCTTGCCAGATATCTTATTTAGAATAGACACCCAGGGATTAATTTTTATTTCCATTTTGCAGATGAGAACATTGAGGCTTAGGTAACTTGCCCAATGAAGTGGTGGAGCTGGGATTCTAACAGGCGGTTTGATTGCAGAGCATGCCTCTTAATCAATACAAAGGAAGTAAGGGACTGTGCCTTTCGAGTGTGAGGGCTTCATTAGGAGGGCCCCTTGGGTCCTCTTCTCCCTAAGACAGCAGGTCTGCCCCCTTCTGGCCCACCAAGGGCCCATGTGAGCCTGAGATCAAGCATGGTGACACTCCAGGCTGTTCATTTCTGGGCTGCTGAGGGGGTTAGTTGCCCAGAGAAGGGGGCATGGCAGATGATCAGTTAGCACATTAGCAGCCCGAATACATCAAGGAAGAGACAAACCGTGGGTCTGGAGGGGATCATACGCCAAAGGTGGAAAGAGACAGAAGGAAAACTCAGAGCCAGATGGAAGGAAGCCCAACTCCAGACCCGAGAGCAGCGGGGACAGGTGAGGTGTGAGCTAGGTGACACGTGGGCTCTGCCCTCTCTTTTCTTCCACTAGGTCCCCACCCCCTTCTCCACCCTCATCCCTAAATAAGAGAGTCCTTCAGGGCCCAGCTCAGAGGGCTCCTCCTCCATGAAGCCTTTCTGCCTTTCTTTATTCCTCTATTGTCCTCTTCCACAGATTTCTGTTTAGATCTTCATCCTGGCCCTCAGCACATTCTCTTATAATAGTGCATCTGAGCTTCCCCAGGGCAACGTGAGCATACCTACCAGCCCTGAAATGGGGCCCGCACATAGTAGATATTCAATTAAAAACAACAATTGCTGGTGAGTGGATTCTGACTCATGGCCACCCCACATGTGCAGAGTAGAAATGTGCTCCATAGGGTTTTGAAGGCTGTAACCTTTCAGAAGCAGATTACCAGGCCTTTCTTCCAAGGTACCACTAGGTGGATTTGAACTGCCAACCTTTTGATTAGTGGTTGAGTGCGTAACCATTTGCACCACCCAGGGACTCTGTTGATATTCAACGTTCAATAGATATTCAGTAGCTGTCCAATAAAAGGCTGGGAAAATGAAGTACCATCTTTCCTGGTTTGTTCATTTTCTCTTTTCTTCTGCTAGAATTATATACCCCGAGAGCAGGGGCTTTGTTTTATTCATCATTGTATCCATAGTGTTTAAAACAGAGCCTTTAAACTGACATACAGTAGGTGCTTAACAAATACGTGTTGCATGAAAGAATCAATATTTACCCTTCATCAGACATGGTGCAGGATGGAATATTTTAATTTGTTTGTAGCATGAAGAGGCTCATCCAGGGGACTAAGTCAGCAGCAAAAATCAAAGGAACTGGAACAAGCCAAACGTTCGTCAAGTGATGAATGAATAAAAGCCATGTGGTATATACATACAATGGAATATCATTCAGCCATAAAAATGAATGAAGTCCTGAAACACTATAACACGGATGGACTTCGCAAACGTTGAGCTTGGTGAAAGAAGCCAGACACAGAAGACCACAGATTGTATGATTCCATTTATATGAAACGTCAGAAGAGGCAAATCTATAGAGACAGAAAGTAGCTGAGTGGTTGCCAGGGGCTGGGAGGAAAGGGGGGTGGGGAGTGATTGCTAAGAGGTATGAGATTTCTTTTGGGGGTGATGAAAATGTTCTGGAATTAGACAGTGGTCATGTTTGTGCAACCTTGTGAACGTACTAAAAACTACCAAATTGTACACTTTGAGGGGGTGAATTTTATGGTTATTAATTAAATCTCAATAAAGTTCTTATTGAAAGAAATAGAAGAGCCAAAGATAAGATCACACTTGATCTGAGGCTGTGGAATTCTTCCCTGTTGCTGGGAGCCATGATCCTGGACTCTATTCTAGGTGTAAAGAGACCCATACAACCACATCAAAGAAGAATTCCTTCGACATAAGCATGCCCTAATGGAAGAAATGATGGCGGGGGGATTTGCTAATTGCTGAGGGAACAGAAAATGAAAATAGGGCAATTTAGGGGAAGAAAGCTCTTAGTTACCATTTGGGTAATGATTCTACAGCCTCACTATATTTTATAGAACTCGATTACAAAGACGATAATTATTTTTGAAAATACAGAGATAAATAACTACTCCTGGTGATTCTACCTCTTAAATACCTATGGATTTGGTCCACTTTTCTCCAACTAAGAGTTTCTCAATTGGGAAGCTACCAGCATCTGGATGGTAGAGGCCAGGGATGCTGATAAATAGCCTACAATGTCCAAGACACAGAATCATCCAGTCCAAAACTTCAACAGTGCTGAGGGAGAGAAATTGCACTAATCCCATTACCAACTTCCTGGCTCCAAATACCATCATCACTCATCTTTACTATCTTGCTAGTCTCCTAACCCAGCTCAGTGCGTTCACTCCAGACAACCTTCTAAAAGCACAAATCTGATCACTTTCCATTGTCCACTGTGTATTCCCTGTTGCTACTGTAATGAGCCACCAAACCAGTTGCCGTCAAGTTGCTTCTGACTCATGGTGACCCCATGTGTTGCAGAGTAGAACTGCTCCATGGGGTTTTCGAGGCTGTGACCTTTCAGAAGCAGATTTCCAGTTTTTTAATTAATTTTTTGAGGTGCCTCTGGGTGGGTTTGAACCACCAATCTCTTGATTAGTAGTTGAGTGCTCAACTGTTTGCACCACTCAGTCATTATTACTGGAATGAACTGTCAAAGATTTAGTGGCTTAAAACAACACGAATTTATTATATTACAATTCTGAAGGTCAGAAGTCCTAAAATCACGGACCTCCTGGAGGCTCTAAGGGAGAATCCATGCCCTTGTCTTTTCCAGTCTCTCGAGGCCGCCTGCATTCCTTGACTCTTGGCCCCCTCCTCCATCTTCAAAGCCAGCAGAATAGCATCTTCCAATCTCTCTCTCTCTCACCTCTGCTTCTGTTGTCACATCTCCTCCTCTTTGTTCTAGGACCTAGAGAAATCCATACAACTGCTTCAGAAAATGATGCCCTTGACTCCTCTACCTCCTTCTTTTCATTTCGAGGGCCATTGTGATTACATTGGACCCATCTAGACAATCTAGGATTAATCTTTGATCTCAAGCTCCTTAATTTAGTCACATCTGCAAAGTCACTCTTGCCATGTAAGGTAACATATTAACATGTTTTGGGGATTAGGACATGGACATCCTTGTTGTGACCATTGAGTTATCTCCAACTCATGTGACCTTACGTATAGCAGAACAAAATAACAAGCCCAGTCTGTGCCATCTACCTGATCATTGAGTTTGAGTGCATTGTTTCAACTACTGTGTAAATCCATCTCATTAAGGGTTTCCATCATTTTCACTGACCCTCTACCAGTGGCATCTCTAGGGTATTGCACTGGTCCTGGAGGCATGGTGCCATTGAGTAGTTTCTATTAACCCAGTACAGCCCAACGTCCTTCCTCAAGCATGGTAATGTGTTAATTAAAAGATTAACGAGCTTGATTTGTATTCTTGAGCTGATGTTATGATAAAGTTATCTAAAAGAGGGGTGTCAGATGTTTGGGCAGAGGTGCAATTCCAGTGCTTGCCATAGGCGTCATTTTCTGTTGCTAAAGTTCTGGCTGTATTGGGCTAATAGAAACTGTTTAGTGGCCCCACGTGCCCAGGGCCAGTGCAATACCTGCCACATCTGCTATACCCTAGTTATACCTCTACTTACTAACCACGATATCCTTTTGTAGCAATTGATCTTTTCTGATGACGTGTCCAAAATAAGCAAGTCAAAGTTTCACCATCCTCACTTCAAAGGAGCATTCCAGTTGGAGTTCTTCTAAGAATGATTGATTCTTTGCCAACACCACAGTCTGAATGCATCAATTCTTCTTCTGTCTTCCTTTTTCACTGACCAGCTTTTGCATGAATATGAGGTGTAACCCATTGCTGTTGAGTCTATTTTGACTCATAGTGACCCTATAGGACAGAGGAGAACTGCCCCATAAGGTTTCCAATGCTGTAATCTTTACGGAAGCAGACTGCCACATCTTTCTCCTGTGGGGTGGCTGGTGGGTTCGAACCGCCGACCCTTTGGTTAGCAGCCAAGCACTTCACCACTGCACCATCAGGGCTCCTATATGAGGTGTTGTTGCTAGGTGCTGTCGAGTCGGTTCTGACTCACAGTGACCCTATGTACAACAGAACGAAACACTGCTCAATCCTGCTCCATCCTCACAGTCGCTGCTATGTTTGAGCCCATCGTTGCAGCCACTGTGTCAATTCATCTCATTGAGGGTCTTCCTCTTTTTCGCTAACCCTCTACTTTACCAAGCATGAAGTCCTTCTCCCGGGACTGGTCCCTTCTGGTTACATGTCCAAAGTACATGAGACGAAGTCTCTCCATCCTGGCTTCTAATGAGCATTCTGGCTGTACTTCTTCCAAGACAGATTTGTTTGTTCTTCTGGAAGTCCATGATATATTCAATATTCTTCAGCAACACCATGATTCAAAGGCATCAATTCTTCTTTGGTCTTCCTTATTCATCGTCCAGCTTACACGTGCATATGTGGTGATGGTCAGGTGTACCTTAGTCCTCAAAGTGACATCTTTTCTTTTGAACAGTTTAAAGAAGTCTTTTGCAGCAGATACGCCCAATGCAATATGTTGTTTTACTTTTTTGAGGTGTAGTGAAGTGCAAATTATTTATGGCCCGGAGATTCACCTCGTCATTTTCAAATTTGGATAAAGTAGGCATAAACCACTGCTCCAGTGGATCTCACCACACCACTTTTTCAATGGTAATAATTACTGGTGAACTCTAGAAACATTAAGTCTGACGTATTGGACTTTCATATAGTTATTTCCAGTGGTTTGGGTTTAAATATGTGAGATGTGACATTAAGTACATTTGTCAAGTTTATGGCCAAGCAGTGTTTTGCTGCAGATTGAAGCATTGAAGGCACAGTATCTGTTGGTGGCAGGAAAGCAAGGCTGAGGTTTTCTCTCTCTATCCTCTAATTAGTCTAAGAGGAAGAAAAGTTTTAAGCAAAGATAAATGGAAATTATCTAGTAACTTCAAAATATATTATTCTCCAGATCTTCTGTCTGGGTAAATCAGAGATGCTCACAACTATAGCTAATGAGATAATTAAAAACTAGCAAATATGAATGTGAGCTGCCTTCTACCATTAAGCGCAGAAAATGTAGTTGATCATGAAACACTGACTCTGTATTCTGAAATGCCATATCAATTATCAGAGACAGTTTTACAGATCTCCTAAGGACTATTTACATAAAACTATATTTTTATACACTGTAGAATACTGAAGTATAGATTTAATCAAAACTGTAATAAGACTAAAGGTATGTTATAAGCATGAGATATGCAAGCATAAAAAATCTTAGTAAAATTTTAAATCAATTTCACCCTGAATTATATTGGTTTTCCCATTCTTTGTCTATCCCTCAGCCCCCAACCTTCTCTTCCCCACCTCTGCTTAATACTCTTTCATTGGAGAGAAGACATTTTGGGGAAGAAATGGCAATGATTGTGTGTTTCTGTGTTTGGTTGGGAAAGGGATGTAAATTTGGAGAGGATACTTCTGCATACGTTCTAAACTATGTTTTTAAGTCCCTCCCTGCAACCAGAAGGCCATGTGGATTACAGTGTGAACCCGGGCTTTGGCATTGTGGGTTTGTATCCTGCCTCTGACCCCAACTGTGTATCCTGGGCAACCAACTTTGTCCCTCATTGGTAAAGCGGAATGAATGGTACCCACCTTTGTGGTGGTGGTGAGGATTAAAGGAGAGGAGGCAGGCAAGCCTGTGGTGCACCGTAGGTGCTCAGTTATGCCTTCTGTAGTGCCGCAATACCCACCTGCCCCTTCTCATTTCTTGGTGTTGTTGAGATGTGGACTCTGATCTCAACGTGATAACTGGGTGAAGATGGACTGGGTGTGAAGACATCAAAAGACAGCATCACCGTGTTTCCCAGTAATGTACCTGAAGACTGTTGTTTCAGAGTCATTGGGAGCTTCCTGCAGAGCCTTTCATCGTGCTAAACCATGTTGCCATTGAGTCGATTCCGACTCATAGTGAACCTATAGGGCAGAGTAGAACTGCCCCATAGGGTTTCCAAGGAGGGGCTGATGAATTCGAACTGCTGACCTTTTGATTAGCAGCTGAGCTCTTAACCACTGCGCCACCAGGGCTCCAACACATACTAGGTACACAATAAATCCTAACTCTCTATAGCTAACAGATCATAACCAAACCCATGGACATAATCCCCGAGACAGCCACGATCTCTCCAAGGGGAATTTCAGCCTCGGCTTTGGCTCCTTCATCATGAGAAATATTCAGCAAAGAGAGACTGAGAATATGTTCCTCAAAGACTAAGAAGGAGCCCTAGTGGCACAGTGGTTAACTGCTTGGCTGCTAACTGAAAGGTCAGTGGTTCAAACCCAGCAGTCACTCTGTGGGAGAAAGATGTGGCAGTCTGCTTCCGTAAAGACTACAGCCTTGGAAACCCTATTGGGCAGTTCTACCCTGTCCTATAGGTTGTTATGAGTCAGAATTAACTCCGTAGTAATGGATTTCTTTTTTAAGGAAAAGTGAAGCTATTTTTAAATTATTATTTGAATGTTCATATTAAATAATTTTACATTTGAGTACAAAACAATAAAGGCATTAGCATTATAAAAAGAACCTCTGCTGACATATTACCAAGAAAACAGGCATCTTAAATATGTAGGAAGGAGAAGGAGTTCCTCTTATATTATTTTTCATTCATTTGTTTTCTGTGATGTGATTTGCCCCTTGTGGGGGGTGTCTGCACCTGTGTCTAAGCTTGGTATGCGTCTGTATCCAGGTACAAGCAGGCACACAACTAGATGAATTGCCCACAACGCCTGAGAGCGCAGGAGAGTCACGGTCTGCCTCGTCTTCTGTCACAGCACCAGGACCTAGCGTGGTACTTGGCACATGGGAAGAGTACACACATTGGCACATCGTGCTTATTAAAGTGTGATGATGCAACCCATCAAAACTGGAGTGAAATCCCTTTGAAAGGTTTGGTCCAATCAGTGAACAGGTTATCAGCTCTTAAGGATACCCATTGACTTAGCTGTTCGAATTTTCCTTTACAATGAATTGACTAACAGCTCAATTGGATTGATTGCCTTTTCCCCATGGAGGTTTTCATTTTTGCTCTCTCCATTATTATAAAACAAACCAACAAACCAAACCCATTGCCGCCGAGTCGATTCCAACTCATAGTGACCCTATGCGACAGAGTAGAACTGCCCCACGGAGATTCCAAGGAGCTCCCGGTGGATTCGAACTGCCAACATTTTGGTTAGCAGCTGTAGCACTTAACCACTACACCACCAGGATTTCCTCCTTATTATAGCACAATACTTATCCATTGTGTAAAAGTCAAAGATTGTTGTCAAGCAAAAACAAAATTGAAACTTCTCTAGAGACAGCCACTGATAATCCCTTCATTAAGGAGCCGTGGTGGCAAGGTGGTTAAGCATTGGACTGTTAACCTAAAGGTTGGCCGTTTAAACTCACCAGCCGCTCCACAGGAGAAAAATGTGGCAGTCTGCTTCTGAAAAGATTACAGCCTTGGAAAGCATATGGGGCTGTTCTACTGTGTCCTGTAGGGTCGCTGTGAGTTGGAATCAACTTGATGGCACACAGCCACAACAACGATTCCTTTATTGGGCGTCCCTGGGTGGTGCAAACAATTAAATACTTGACTACTAGCCAAAAGGTTGGTGGTTCAAACCAACCCAGAGACACCTTGCAAAACAGGACTGACGATCTGCTTCCAAAAGATCATAGCCTTAAAAATCCTATGGAGCCCAGTTTTAATCCATATGCACGGGCTCACCATGAGTCAGAATCAACTCGATAGCAACTAACAACAACAACAAATTCTTTTATCATGTCCACTTCTTAACTCTTTTCTGTATATACTAACAGAGATATGTGTGTGTGTATTTGTGTGTGTGTGTGTAAAACATTTAACAGACACAGAGTCATTTCGTTGTGCTATCTTTTTTTTTTAGCTGAAGATGTGGCAGTCAGCTTCCGTAAAGATTACAGCCTTGGAGACCTTATGGGGCAGTTCTACTCTGTCCTGTAGGGTTGCTATAAGGTTAGTATGAGTCAGAATCGACTCAATGGCAATGAGTTTTATGGGTATCTTTTTTCATTTGGCCACGTGTCCTAAGCTTCCATTCAGATCAATGCACACACAACTTTCTTGTTATTTTTAACAGCTCCACAGTTGACCATTGAATAGACAGGCCACACCTGACCTGGATTGATTCATTTTATAAGTGGTATTTTATTGCTGAACATTGCCCAGTTGGGAGCCCTTTCCAGAGGTCATTTATTTGGCCTCATCATTAAGTAAGTACACATAACATTCCCGGTGGAGTGTCTGGCACATAGTAGGTACTCAGTAAGTGGGAGTCCCTTTCTCTATTTAAAAGGAACAGCTGCCATTGAGTTGACGCCGACTCATGGTGACCCCATGTATGTCAGAGTACAACAGTGCTTCATACGGTTTTCAATGGCTGATTTTTCAGAAGTAGATCACCAGGCCTTTCTTCTGAGGCATATGGGTGGACTCAAACCTTCACACCTTTCTGTTAGCAGCTGAGCACATTCACCGTTTGTGCTACCCAGGGGCTCCACCCTGTACTTAGGGGATGATAGTTTTCAGGAGATGAGAATATCCTAACAAGTAAAGGTTGTTTAATGATAGTTTTCCAAGAACCTGCAGTGCGGGGAGTCCAGGGTGCGCCGCATCTATTCAAGAAGAGTTCCTTCCACCCAAGTGGCTTTCTGGAGCCACGGAGGCTGGATAAACCCCCGAAACTATTGCCCTGAGACAATCTTTAAACCTTAAACAAAAAATATCCCCTAAAGTCTTCTTAAGACCAAACAATAGTTTAGCTTAACTAGTAAAGATTGTCTGCCTTGAGCATTATGCTCTTTTAAGAACTATCTATATGGAATCAAGTAGACAATAACAACTGACAAGATTAGACAGGAAACGTACGGGGGAGGCAGTTTATGTTAAGGGAACCACTAGAAAAGGAGGGTGAGAATGGTTGCATAACTTAAAGAATGTAATCAATTGTACATGTAGAAATTGTTGAATTTGTATGTGTTCTCAACCACAACAAAAATAAAAATATATTAAAGAAATAAACATAAGCCAAACCGTTAGCAAGATCGATGGGTTCCACTTCCCAGAATCTTCCAGGATCTATCTTGAAACCTCTCCTCTCTCCTAATCTGAGCTGCTTTTATCACTTGCCACAGCCTTCTAACTTGTCTCCCTGCTTCAAGTCTTGCCTCCTCTAGTCAGTTACTTGTAGATCTGTGTAAGTTCTAATGGAATTGACTTAATTGAATGATCTGAGTTGATATTATTCTCCTTCAGTGGCTTTCCACGGCTCTCAGAATTGAAATCCTTGACCTCAAGTCCTGAGTAATTTTGGCTCTGCCTCCTTCTCCAAATTCTTCTCAAACGTCTCTCGTATTTCTCTTGTTCCTCCCCTGCCCCCCAACTTAACTCATCCCCCTTTTCACCCCCATTCTTGCAGTGCTGGCTGCCGTTCTGTCCTTCAAATGCACCAAGTTCTTTCCAGACTCAGGGTCCCTCAGCATGGAATGATCTTCCTGGCTGGACTTTCTCACCCATCCTTCTCAGCACCTCTTGAGAAACACCTTCAAAACCACTTGCTCTAAAGTCATGCTCCCCCCATGTGGTGTGTATCACGACCTTCGTTATTTCTTTCACAGAGCGATCATACTGGGTACTTAGCTTGCTCATTTCTTGGCAATATTTCCCTGCTACAATGTGTGCTTGGTGTAGGTAAGGGCTTGGTCTTTGTTAATTTTGTATCCTCTGTAACAGTGCATAGTAAGTGCTCAACGAAAAGATACTTATCTCTACAAGTGAATAATAGATTAGAAAACGACTATACACCCCTTTTGGCAGTTTGTGAAATGTCCCTATTTAACCATCCTGCATATAATACATTGCTATGAAGTTTGACAAAGAGGTAAGGAATTTCAGCAAATAATCTGCACATAGTTTGAGTTTCCTATACAACCTGTATAATTATAGTTTAATATAGTTAGGTGTTATGTATTTGTCCAGGTTATTTTTTGAGATATTTAAAACTCATCACTATATTTGGCAAATATATTTTGCTTTAAGCTAATGCTTTTTCATATTTTGGAGAGTTTCTATTTTTCTATTGTGTAATTTTGTAAGCTATTCTTGGATATTGTTTATTAATGGATTCAGAATCTAGAGTTTTGAGAACGGTCTTTTCAATAATGCCAAATAAGTGGATGGATTCATTCACTCATTTATTTACACACCATTCATTCATTCAACACCTACTATGAATCAGACACTGTTGTCGGTCCTGGGGCTACACCAGTGGTAAATATATATATATATATAATGTAGCACATAGTCTGGTGGACCAGACTATCTTCAAGTATTACACTTTTTTTTCATGTGTATATCTGTTGCTGTCAAGTCGATTCTAACTCGTAGTAACCCTACAGGACAGAGTAGAACTGCCCCATAGGGTTTCCAAGGCTTTATGGAAGCCGACTGCCATGTCTTTCTCCCACAGAGAGACTGGTGGGTTTGAACTACCAAACTTTCGGTTAGCAGCTTAACCATTGTGCCACCAGGGCTCCTTTTCATGTACATAAGTGGGTTGAATTGTGGTCCCAGAGGTCCTAACCCCTGGTGCTATAAATATTACCTTACAGGTAGTCCCAGAATTACCATGTATTTGAGTTATGACGAACTGAATTTACGAGCATCTGTTCTCGTTCCTAAGAAGAGAAGTTGTCAAAAAATTTTAGAGTGAAAGTATTAGCTGAAGTTTTTTTCTAAACTAAACCAGGGGCTTCTGTTGCTGGAAAACATCGACCCAAGCGCTATTGCTTTGCTAAAGTCAATAGGCAGATTCAGGAAGCAGTGAGCTGTTACCACAAAACATACGAAGAAAGAAAGAAGAGGACCATACAGATAACTCTCACTAATCTTCTGACTAGAAACATCATCCCCATTTCCAGGGATAATCCAGATGATCCAGAACCTTCCACACCTGAAGTTATTACTACAACTGACAAAATGCCAACGCTGTCCAACTCTTCTTCATTGTCAGAGTAAATTTTTATGATTTGTGTATTTTTTTATGTATGTATGTCTTAAAATATATCTGTAAGTTTATATGTAATGTTTCCAATCCCCAAAGACAAAGAATCCCCAATATCTTTATCAAGATACTGATAATAGAAGGCAATAATAATTAAAACTAAAAAAAAAAAAAGATATTTGACTTACATCAGAACCGACTTTCGATGGAATCCCGTCGTAAATCCGGGACTGTCTCTATTTGGAAAAGGGTCTTTGCATACATGAAAAATGATTCTGAGATGAGAAGAGAATTCTGGATTATACATATGTCCTTAAATGCTCTCACAAGCATCCTTAGAGAGGTAGAGAGAGATTCGACCCCCACACTCACAGGAGTGTTGCCAACAGCCACCAGCAGTGGAAGACACAAGGAGTGGATTCTCCCCTAGAGCCTCTGGAGGGAGCACAGCTCTGCTGGCACTAACTGATTGCAGACAGAAATCAGAACCGTGAGAGAATAGATTTCTGTTACTTTAAAGCCTCCAGGTTTGTAGTTATTTGTTTCCATGGCCATAGGAAGCAGACAGTGGATACACTGAAATACAATGAATACAACGAAATAGTGATGCAATGAAAGGAAAACAAATTCACTAGTGTCTTAGTCATGTAGAGCTGCTGTAACAGAAATATCACAAGTGAGTGGTTTTAACAAACAAAAGTTTAGTCTAGGAGGCTAGAAGTTCAAATTCAGGGTGTCAGCTCCAGGGGAAGGCTTCTCTCTCTGTAGGCTCTGGGGGAAGGGCCTCGTCATCAATCTTCCCCTGGTCTAGGAGCTTCTCGGCGCAGGGACCCTGGGCCGAAAGAACGAGCTCTGTTCCCAGTGTTTCTTTCTGACTGGTAGGAGGTCGCTCTGTCTCTCTGCTCTCGACTCTTTTTATATCTCAAAAGAGATTGGCTCAACATACATCCTAAACCTGTAGATTGAGTCCTGCCGCATTAACAAACTGCCTGTAATTCTACCTTATTAACATCGGAGAGGTAGGATTTACAATACATAGGGAAATCACATCAGATCCCAAAATGGTGGACAATCACACAATACTGGGAATCATGGCGTAGCCAAACAGACACACATTTTTGGGAGACACAATTCAATCCACAACAACTAGGCATAGAAAAACAGCTAGTTACTCTTAAATAGCTAGTATTCTTCCTCTCTGTCTGTGGGATACATGTTTTAGCCTGCCTGGCTTCTAGACTTCCTTCTCTTGGGAACAGTGCTGCCATTTTCTTTTTTGGAGCCTCCTCTCTGGCATCATGTGTGGCCTTGGTGGGACTCCCGCTTAAGGTGTGACAGGCACATGACCCAAACTCTGCCAATCAGTCCCTCTGGGTACTGAATCCTAAGCTGATGGAAGCAAGGACTGAGGAATAGTTGAGTTTGATTCATTGCAACCGTAGCTCCCAACCATGTTGTTGTTCTTGCTGTTGGGTGCTGTTGAGTTGATTCTGACGCATATTGACCTTATAGCACAGAGAGTAGAACTGCCCCGTAGAGTTTCCTAGGCTGTAATCTTTATGGGAGCAGACAGCAGGGTCTTTTCTCCTGAGGAGCAGCTGGTGGGTAGGAACTGCTAACCTTTTGGTTAGCAGCTGCGCTCTTAACCATTGATCCACCAGGGCTCCTTAACTCCCAACCATGGCATCCCCCAAAATGGCTGACCATGGGTTCCTGCTTCTAGATTCCTGGAGCTTCCTGTCCTTTCTGAGACCTTGTGGTTTAGGTCTTCCATTAGTTTAAAAACCAGTTGCCATCAAGTCTTTCCCGACTCATGTGACCTCATGTGTGTCAGAGTAGAACTGTGCTCCTTTCGGTTTTCAATGGCTGATATTTTGGAAGTAGATTGCCAGGCTTTTCTTCCAAAGCACCTCTGGGTGGACTCAAACCTCTAACCTTTCAGTTAGCATCTGAGGGCTTAACTGTTTGCACTACCCAGGGATGCTTTCCTTTAGGTTACCTGTTGCCAGAGTTGACTCTGACTCATAGTGACCCTATAGGACAGAGTAGAATTGGCCCATAGGGTTTCCAAGGCTGTGATCTTTACAGAAGCAGACTGCCACATCTTTCGCCCTCATAGGTGCTGGTAGGTTTGAACCGCCGACCTATCGGTTAGCAGCCAAACACTTAACCACTGCACCACCAGGGCTCCTTCCCTTTAGTTTAGCTCTCCCTTATCTTTCCAATATAATCCTTCTCTTTTTTAAGTTACCCTGAATGGCTTTATGTGGATTGCAACCAAAGAATTCACACAGTAGACTTGTGCTCACCTCTTATAGCAAAGGCCAAGTCTTGTTTATTTCTGTTTTCCCAATGCCAGGCACAGTGTCTGAGACCTGGCAAGCCTTCAGCAGGTGCTTATAAGCATAATTCATTGAATATCTCCTGTGTACCAGGTATTTAATAAACTATCTCATTGAATACTCAACAGTGAACCTTTTAGGCTGGCATTAACACCCTCACTTTACAGGAAACAAAGACCAAGGGGACAAGTTTTTTTCCATAAGTCATTTGGTAGTAAGTGGTGGAGCTCAGCTTGTTTGAGACCAGGGATTTCTGTGAAGCCACACTGCCCCTGAAACATACTACGTCTGTTGAATGAATGAATGAATGAATGAATGAATGAACAAATTTGTAAGTAAAAGGTGAGATCTAGGAAAATCAGAATGAAAGAGTTTTTTAAATGAATCCAAATATTGGGATAGTTTATAATAGTGTGCTTCCAACAATTTAGTGTTCTACCCAATGTTGTCCGTTGATCATGTATATGAAAATCCCTTGGGGACATGGTTAAAAATTAACAAAATCCTATAGGGATGAGGACCAGGAATCTGTTGGGTTTTTTGTTTTTTTTTTCCCCCAACACTGCGCTCACTTGATTCTGATGTATCCATAGGTAGGAACAACTGGGTAAGTTCAGGGAGGGGTGGGGAGGACCATGGTCTTTGCAATGACCTATTAGTTAAGTTAGGTGCCATCAAGTGTGTTTTGACTCAGAGGGACACTACGTGTAACAGAATAAAATGTTGCTCAGTCCTGTGCCATCCTCACAATAATAGGTATGTTTGAGCCCGTTGTTGCAATCATTGTGGCAATCCATCTTGTTGAGGGTCTTCCTCCTTTTCACTGACCCTCTACTCTACCAAGCACGATGTCCTTCTCCAGGGACTGGTCCCTCCTGATAACATGCCCAAAGTAAGTGCTCCTTCTAAGGAGCATTCTGGCTATACTTCTTCCAAGACAGATTTGTTCATTCTACTGGCAGTCCATGGTATATACAATACTGTTTGCCAACACCATAATTCAAATACGTCAATTCTTCTTCGGTCTTCGTTTTTCATTGTTCAGCTTCAGCATGCATATGAGGCGATTAGAAAGACCAAGGCTTGGGTCAGTTGCACCTTAGTCATCAAAGTGACATCTTAAGATTTTAAAGAGGTCTTCTGCAGCAGATTTGCCCAACACAATAATATCTCATTTGATTTCTTGACTCTGATTCCATGGGTGTTGATTGTTGATCCAAGTAAAATAAAATCCTTGAAAACTTCAATCTTTTCCCCATTTATCATGATGTTGCTTATTGGTCCAGTTGTGATGATTTTTGCTTTCTCTATGTTGAGATGTAATCCATACTGAAGGCTGTAGTCTTTGATTTTCATCAATAAGTGCTTCAAGTCCTCTTCACTTTCAGCAAGCAAGGTTGTGTCATCTGCATATTGCAGGTTGTTAATGAGTCTTCCTTCAATCCTGATGCCATGTTCTTCTTCATATTGTCCAGCTTCTTGGATTGTTTGGTCAGCATACAGATTGAATAAGTATGGCAAAACGATACAGCCTTGGCACACATCTTTTCCAATTTTAAACCACATAGTATCCCTTTGTTTTGTATGAATGACTTTCTCTTGGTCTATGTACAGGTTCTGCATGAGCAAAATTAAGTGTTCTAGAATTCCCATTCTTTGCAACGTTATCCATAATTTGTTATGATCGACACAGTCGAATGCCTTTGCATAGTCAATAAAGCACAGGTAAACATTTTTCTGGTATTTTCTGCTTTTAGCCAAGATCCATCTGACATCAGCAATGATATCCCTTGTTCACTTCCTCTTCTGAATTTGGCTTGAATTTCTAGTAGTTCCCTGTCAATGTATGCTGCAGCCATTTTAAAATTATCTTCAGCAAAATTTTGCTTTCATATGATAATAATGATATGGTTTCATAATTTCTTCATTCTGTTGGATCACCTTTCTTCGGAATGGGTGTGAATATGGTTGGCCAGTCAGTTGGTCAGGTAGCTGTCTTCCAAAATTCTTGGCATAGATGAGTGAGTGCTTCTAGTGCTGAATCCATTGTTGAACATCTCAATTGGTCATGACCAATTCCTGGATCCTTGTTTTTTGCCAATGCCTTCAGTGCAACTTGGACTTCTTCCTTTAGTACCATCTGTTGTTGATCATATGGTACCTCCTGAAATAGTTGAATGTTCACCAATTCTTTTTGATACAGTGACTCTGTGTGTTCCTTCCATCTTCTTTTGCTGCTTCCTGTGTAGTTTGATTTTTTGCAATGACTTAGGATATGTTTTTTTGTGTCTGCCTTTGTGCTGTCAGCTTGAATGGCAGGGTGACTTCATCTAGAAAAGCGAAGCATATCCTAGGTGGATCTTTTCCCTGTGGATCTTAGTGCTTTTTGTGCTGGGACCACCATCCCTTGAAGGGTCCCCAGGACTTCAACACTGCCTGCCCTACATCACCTTCCATATTAACTCTACCTAGAGAGAAAAAAAAATGCCAATAATCCTGAAGCTGATCTCCCCCTTGCATTAGGAACAGAATCTTCTGGATTATGAGCCTTTCAAAGGTAAACGATCTGTCCTATCTATCTGCAAAATTAGCATGGTGCTGGAAAATAATAGAATAATAGATGCTTCCAGAATTTAATTTTATCCAGTACTACACATTGAAGGAGGATGGCTTAATACACAATTTCACCTGGATTTGGAGTCCTTATCACCAGGGAGAAGGAGTCCTGGTGGCACAACAGTCAAACACTTGTCTGCTGACTGAAATGTTGGCGGTTAGAACCCACCCAGTGGCTCTGTGGGAAGAAGACCTGTTGATCTGCTCCCATAAAGATTGTAGCTGAGAAAACCCTTTGGGCAGTTCTACTCTGTCACATGGGATTGCTATGAGTCAAAACCACCTTGACAGCACCCAAGAACAACAGCATCACCAGGGAAAAAGTAGTTTTAATTTCCTTCACTTTGGCGAATATTTCCACAGATATTTTATAAAACTCTAAATTCCTGCTAGATGGGACTCTCTTTGACTGACAAGGCATAATAAAATAGTTATTTTTTTTAATACCTTGAGTCTGTGAAACTGCTAGTTTTCACACAAAGAAAATTCGTATTAATAAAATATTACTCTGGTGCTTTAGAAATCTACATCAAAAAAGCCCCTGTGATTGTATAAGTGCTCTTTGCCTAGCTGCTATTTTAGCCAAGAGCAAACCCAGAGCTCAATTACAGAATTGGAGCGCTAGACACTGGAATCACATGTTTGGTGCCTGCCACTCAAGGGGCAAAATAATCAATGGTTTAAAGCTTCCCTATGGTTCTCAAGCTTCCTATTGTTTTACAGGTTGCCCTGTTCCCTGCGTAGGTCTCTGTGACTAGTGTCTCTCACCCAAGAGCTCATCTCTCCAGACAAGTCTGTGATGGTTTCATAAGAGGTTTATTTGTTTTTACTAAGTTTTTCAAATGTAGGCAAAATACACGATTGGGGGATAAAAATACATTCACTGACTGATATGATACATCCATCTTTATGTCTACCCATTCTTCCTTCTGTCCATTGTCCTTCCTTCTGTCCATTGTTCCATCCATCCTGCAATATTTATTGGGTCCCATCTATGTGATTCCTTCATTCATTTAACCAATTTTTATGAAGTGCCTACTGTGAGTCAAGGATGTTTCCCGTGCTAAGCACTGGTGATACATGGTGAGATGAGGCAGTCATGATTGTTAATTTTATGGAGCTTGTAGTCTAACTGGAACCCTGGTGGTGCAGTGGTTAAGAGCTCGGCTGCTACTCAAAAGGTAGGCAGTTCGAATCCATCAGATGCTCCTTGGAAACCCTATAGGGCAGTTCTACTCTGTCCAATAGGGTCAGTATGAGTTGGAATCGACTCGACAGGTTGGTTGGTTGGTTTGTTTTTTTTAATAGTCTAATGGGGGACAGACATTAACAAAATTATCTCTCTTTATAGATGCGTACATATGTTAATGTATATAATAACAAATTTGATAAATGCTATGAAAAAAAAGCACATAGAATTATGAGATCTTATAATGAAATCCACCACCCGTCTGTCAGTTTGTTGTACTGTGGTGGCTTGCGTGTTGCTGGGATGCTGGAAGCTATGCCACTGGTATTTTCAAATATCAGCAGGGTCACCCATGGAGGACAGGTTTCAGTGGAGCTTCCAGACTCAGTCAGAGTAGGAAGAAAGGCCTGGAGATCTACTTCTGAAAATTAGCCAATGAAAACCTCATGGGTCACAATAGAACCTTATCTGTTCTTACTAGCTTCGGACATGTTATCAGGAGGGATCAGTCGCTGGAGTAGGACATCGTGTTTTGTGAAGTAGAGGGTCAGTGAGGTGAGTGGGAACCTCAGTGAGATGGAGTGGGACAAGAGCCACAAGGATGAACTCAGACATGCCAGTGATCATGAGGATGATGCAGGATTGGGCAATGTTTCGTTCTGTGGTCATTCTATTACACACATGGTTGGCTAGAAGGCAGCTATCTTTCGCTGTCTAGAACATTAATAGCGGAGAGGAAATTTAATCAACGGGGTCATGGAAGTTTTCCCCAGAGGAATGAATGTTGTTCCGAGGTCTAAAGAATAAATAAGAATCAATTAGCAAAAGGAAGGAGGAAGAGTGTTGTAGGAAGAAGGAACAGCACAACCTGTGCTGTAATGGAGGAAGAATGGAGGGAAAGAGGAACTGAAAACCTTGAGTGTGAAGCACCAGAGAGAAGAGGCAGGGGAGGGGTCTGGAAGGAAGGTAGAGAGCTCGGCAGAGGCCAGATCCTATAGAGCTTTGTCGGACATCTTAAGGAGTTTGGATGTAATCCATAGCACATATGGATTGCAACAGAGGGTTTTCAGCAGGGGCGTCTGTCAGCTGAGGCTAGAACAGGTTACAGGGAGCAGTATGAATGTGGCTAGTTCTGTCTTGAGACTGTCAGCAGCCCAAATGGAAGATGCTGGAGACTTGTGCTGAACATTGTTAAAACCATGGGGATTGGTCAAGAAAGCATTTGATTCCGGGTTCCTGGAAGGGAGTTGGGGACATAACTAGTAGACAGATGAACCCTCAAGAGGGCAGCATAAGATGGTGTAACCATGAGTGATATGGCAGACATTTGAAACAGGGGTTAGAGCAGACCTGGATGATGGCTCGAGGTTGGGACTTTGGTGGGTTGTGAAAGAGATGAAGAAGGAGGAACTCGGCTGCATTTCACACTGGTGGGAGCAAGTGAAGCCATAGAGAAGAGAATCTGCTTAATTTGTATAGAGGAAGCAGAAGAGGCAAAGGGTAAAAAAAAAAAAAATACTGAGAGTGATGGTATATAGCAGCTGGGCCAGTATTTCCAGACAAAGCAATTAGTCATGCTTCTTTTGGTTTCATGGCAGAAAACTAGTACAAACGGGCTCAAAACAAAAAGTAAACTTATTTGCTCATGTAAATGGAAGTTACATGTGTAAAGTGTTTCAGGTAAAGCTGGATCCAGGTGCTCAAACAGTGGTACCAGAAATTTTTCTCCATCTATCCCTGGATTCTCTTTTTCTTTGGATTGGCTTTACTCTGAGGCAGCCTCCTTACTTTTGGTGATAAGATGATACCAGCAGATTTAGGCTTACCTCCTACAAGCTAGACAGCCCTAGACATAGAGTTCCCTCACTAATGATTTTAGTAAATGTCCATCCTTGAACCAGTCACTTAGGCCAGGAGATCCAATGCCAATGCTCTGGTTGGTCTGGCCTGGCTCATATAATTTTCTCTGGAACCAGAGATGGGCTCAGGGTCCCCTCTCCCAACCCATATGGATTGAGAGAAGGGAGGGAATTTTCTTTATACGAAATCTGAATGCTGCTATAGATGAAGAGAATGTACGCACTGGAAAGGTGAATTAACCCACAAACACGCAAATAATGCAGGTGTTTACTATGTCACATGATGCTAGACGGGTAATTTGGTCAACTTGGGGAGAGTGCCTATATTTTAAGAGTTCACTTCTTGCAATCTACTCTTTTTTTTTATGCTGTCTTGAACCAGTTTTGAGGCCCTGACTAGAGGCAGGTCAGTTCTCCTTCTTGAGCAGCTGATTAAATATCCACTCCAACCACTTCCTTTATCAGGCTTTTATACTTGGGGCCACTGTGAACCTGCCCTAATTATCCCAGCGCCAAGTCCTAAACAACTAGGGACAGCTGCTATGCCCCGGAGTCCATGAAATTATTCAAATTAGCCAATCCACAGGGAGCCCACGAAATCTTTATGTTGTGCCCCACAATCCAAAGAACCTACAATCCTTGCTAGTATCTTATAAATATGAAACACTTTTTGATTCAAGAGAAGTGAAGTGTGACAACATTTCAGAACACATACTAGTTTTATTATAAAGATGCTGAAGAGACTCTTCTTCTTTTATTTTGTCTTTTAATTGTGGTGAAAACATACACAGCAGAACATACACCCATTCGTCAGTTTCTACACGTACAGTTCAATAAGATTGGTTACATTCTTCATATTGTGTCATCATTCTCCCTGTCTCTACCCATATTGTTTTACCACCGTTGACTTAGACTCATTGCTCCCTAAACTTCTCATCTATGCGTTAGAGTTACTGATGACCATTTGATCTCATAAAGATAATTCTTTAAAAGAGTATGGTGCCCATGTCAAATATTCTTTACTAATTTAGCGAAGCAGTTAAAAAAATAGTTTAAAGATGACATCAAAGGATAATTTCAGTTCATGGTTTGAAAATTGTCTCAGAGTGATAGATTTGAGGATTTCTCCAGTCTCAGTAGGTCCAGTAAGTCTGTATTCTGTAAAAATTTTAAATTCTGTTCCTTATTTTCCCCCTTTTGGTCAGGATTCATTTAATGATTCCTTGATCAAAACTTTCAGTAACAGTAGCCGGGCACCATCCAGTTCTTCTGGCCTCATGGTGAAGGAAGCAGTTGTCCATGGAGGCAGTTAGACCTGCAGTTCAGTTCCTTCTCAAATTCATGTAAAGAAACCCTTCTTATGGAAAAATTATGTCTACATTCCACTCTTGAGACTGGATGTGTTTCCTTGATGTCAGAGAATTTTCAAATATGTGGCTCTTCCTAAGACCTGGTCAAACGCCAGATCATTCCCATGCTCTTTGTGAGTAAGTTGACATCACTTTGTTCATCTAGTACTTTATAAAAGCAGCATGAAACCTGTCCTGAAGTTGGAAATTGAGTCATACCTGGCAAGGAAAACAGAACCTCTGTCATTCTCTCCTATTTTCTCATAGAGGGAGATTGACAAGGGTTTTTTGATCGTAATTCAAATAAGATATGTCCTTGACAATGATTCAAGAGAGGTATCTAATTTAGAGCCCTTATTCTACCATAAATGTTTTTTTTCATGTTCGTTCCTGAATTCTTTCATCTTTTAGAGGAATTTTTTTGAATTTAATTTTATGTTCTTTTCATTTTATCTTGATTAAGCTTTGAAAAGCCTTTCTGAGGATCTTATTCTGTCTGATAATTAATTTTAACATGTTCTTTCCTGGTTTGTAATAGCTTTTGTTATTGTATAATTAAAAACAAAATTAAAATATTTCTGCCCCCTCACTTCTGGGAAGCCTGTAATCCAGCTCCTAGCGACAATTGGGATGTCACAATTGAATGCAGAGCATGAAGATTTCACTGGCTGTTGCAACGAAATTAAAACTCCAGGAAGAGGAAACAAAGTAAATATTCAATCGTTTCACAGGAACAATGAAACATTAGCACACTTGAATTTCTCACACCATTCAAGACTCGTATTTTTAGACCTTTTGCTCATATTGTATCCCAATTACCTAGCACTGTTCCTGTAGCCATTCAATAAATATTTGTCAAATTTTAAAAAAAGTGGGGGGAGGGGTTAGAATCCCATCAGTGGAATCCAGCAATCATTCATGGATCACAGTTTTATCCCTCAACCACTGTTATAAACTAAGTCACTGAGTTACTCAGGAGACTATTTAAAAGTGAAGTTGTGAAGCTGCCTCTAACATATAATTTTCTTCTTCGTTTCTTAATTTTTAATTGTTTTTGTTTCTGTTGAAAATATACGCAGCAGAATATACACCAATTCAACAATTTCTACATGGAAAATTCAGTGACATTGACTACATTCTTCAACTTGTGCAACCATTCTCACCCTCCTTTTCCGAATTGTTTCTCCCCCACTGACATAGACTCACTGCTGCCAAGCTTCCTATCTAACCTTTCCAGTTGCTGTTGTCAGTTTGATCCCATATAGCTAATTGTTTAAAAGAGCACAATGCTTAAGCACATTCTTTACTAATTAGGCTAAACTATTCAACACATAAGGAGCCCTGGTGATACAGTGGTTAAGTGCTCGGCGGTTCGAATCCACCAGCCGCTCCACAGAGGAAAAATGTGGCCATTTGCTTCCATAAAGATTACAGCCTTGCAAACCCTATGGGGCAGCTCTACTCTGTCCTATAGGGTCGCTATGAGTTGGAATCAGCTTGATGGCAATGGGTTTATTCAACACATAATTTCTTGCTGTAGGTCTCTCTCATTTTGTTTCTTTGCTTTCTTCCTATTCATCTACTCATCAAACATACACCATACTAAAAATTATATTGGGTCTTGCGTATATGGAAATAAATAAGCTACATTGTCTATCCTCAAAGCATCTGGATAGCAAAGGAAATGGACACATGTGCAACCAGCTAGACAATGAGTGGTATTATTCTCGCTGTAATAGAGGTTTGAATGAAAGGTGATGTTTCAAGCCTGGAGGGTAGAAACGATTGTGTTCCTGGAACAAATACTTCACATTTTCTGTCGACAGGCTCTCAGTACAAAAAAAAATGTTAATTATATTATGTTGGCCTAGGACTTTATACTGTGCAGGGTGCTTTTAGATATGTTACTGCCTTTCACACTCTAACAAATTGAGGGGCCAGGTCAGCCAGGTATCACTGACTCCATGTCACCAGTGATGAAGGGGAAGCTCAGCGAAATGATGAGCTTTGCTGAAAACTACGCGTGAGTGACAACGCTGGCACTAAAATCCAGGTCTCCCCACTCATCCTCATGGTGAGAAGATTTGGCAACTTCATTTGCCATGCAGACAGTAATGGCAGCTAGCATTTACTGTGCGCCTATTATCTACATTTTATGACTAAGACTCCGCAAGCTCAGCATTGTCCGTATCTCAGTCTCACCAATCTGGTTGTAAATAACAGAAGTCCACTTAACTAGCTTAAATAGAAAAATGATTTGTTTTTGGATGCAGGGTACCCCTTGTACCCAAAGACAGGAGGAATAGCTGGTATTCTGAAAGGACACAAGCCAGGAACTAGATAAGTTCTGGGAGCGAGGGTCCGGTGTCCACCCTTAGTTGCTGTTGAGTCGATTCTGTCTCATGGAGACCCCATGTGTGTGGAGTAGGGTTTTCAAGGCAGTGACCTTTCAGAAGCAGATCACCAGGCCTTACGTCCAAGGTGCCTCTTGGGGGCGGGGGGTTGAACCATCATCCTTTCAGTTAGTGGTCCACAACTTAACCATTTGCACCACGTAGGGACTCCAGCAAGCTCTAGCCAGAGGAGAAGGGCCATATGACATAAACATGGCTGTTAAGACTCACTTCCTGGGCGGAGGTGGAGACAGAGAGCAGAGAAGGGGAAGCTGTGGGTAGATATCACAGGAGTTATTCGAGACAATTTCCATCTTAGAGATGAGAAAACTAACCAAGAGATGTAAAATAACTTGTCCAAGATCATACTGCTCGTAGGCAAGAGGTAGCCATGGTATGCAAATAACTGAGAAGAATCGTGACTTTCAAAACATCTGGTCACCTGTGCGGATGGACACCTGCAGTGATGGTCACGATGCACATCGGCCGTCACCCTAGAACAGGGTCTGGGACCATGTGCTACCCCTCTAGTTGCTGAATCATGGGGAAGCCAAGGATTGGTCCCTGAGGAGGGACCAAGAAGGCCAAGGTGACTGGGGGCACTTCAGGCATTCAGAGCAATGGTTTTTTATCAACTGGTCCAGAAATATTTCAACATTTTAATAACTGGCCATCCCAGCCAGGATACTAGCTGACCATCAGCCCAGCTTCCAAACCATGCTATGTCTACTGATCCGTGCTGCTTCACTCCATAATCTTTTTAAATTTTATTTTTCAAAAATACCTTTTTTAGATTATATATATATATATATATATGCACATGGTAAAAAGAAAAAAACAACAACAACAGTACAAAAGAATATAAATAGGAAGTGAATTTTTCTCTATTTCTTCAGAATCCCAGTTCCTCAGTCCCCTCCCTAGAGGCAATGACGATTTTTTTCGGTATCATTTACAAAACGTTAGATAAAACCTCTACACTGCGAAATGCAGCGAGGAGGATACTGTTCTCATGGGCCCCCTCCTTGTGTTTTTTACTTAACAAGGATGGCAAGGTTTCATCATCTTGCTTACTTCATAAATATGATTAGGAGGGATCGGTCCCTGGAGAAGGACATCATGCTTGGTAAAGTACAGAGCCTGAGAAAAAGAAAAAGACCCTCAATGAGGTGGATTGACACAGTGACTGCAACATGGGACGCAAACATACCTACTATTGTGAGGATGGCACAGTACTGGGCAATGTTTCATTCTGTCATACATGGGGTCACTATGAGTCGGAACCAGCTCATCAGCAACTAAGAACAATAACAACATATTACATATATAATATATATTATATACTTAAACCTTGGGTGGAATGTTTATCCAAAAACAAATGCAAAAATAATCTATATATCTATAAATAGATATGGCTTATGTATTTATCTGCAAACAAATCCATTAAAGCAGTGATTGGAAAACAACAACTCAAGGGCCGAATCCAGCCTGCCACCTGTTTTTGTAAATAAAGTTTTATTGGAATACAGTCACCTCCATTTGTTTACCTAATGGCAGAGTTGCATAGTTGTGATAGAGGCCATAATTATAAACTTAATGATAGACCATAATTTAGACAGAGGCCTATGTTATTTACCATCTGGCCTTTAACAGGGGAAATTTCCCAGCCTCTTCATCAAATACATAAACCATAAAAAGATTTGTTTAGTTATTTAAACCATGTAGGATTAAATAAGTAAATCTTGAATACATTTTTATTTTTTAAAATTGAACTATTTTCTTACTGGGAAGCATTTAGGTGGCTTATAGTTTTTTACAATCAATGCTGCAATGAACATCCTTGTACCTAAATTTTTGGACACAAGTGGTTGTGTCTATAGGATAAATACATAGCAGTGGACTCTCTGGATCTATCATCATATGTGTTTAAAATTTTCATAGATATTGTCAAGTCCCCCTCTGCAGTGTTACGCAGATCTCCACACGTACATAACAGGGTTTGAGGATGCTTGTTTCTTCACATCCTCACCAAGCACTATACACTGATTTTTATGTATTTTTTTAAATTATGAGTATGGTTGAACATTTTTATATGTATTCAAAGTCATATTTACTCCCTTCCCCTCACAAAGAACATGTTAAAACTTTCTCTGACTTTCATACATTGGGATGATGGTCTTTTAAATTAACTTCAATGTTCCTTTTATAGTAGGGAACTGAGTATTTCATCACATGGATCTTAAATATATTTACCCTGTGAGCTATTTGTCTTTTGACTTAACAAAAGCAAAAAACAAACAAACAAAAAAAAAAAAAAAAAAGAGAGAGAGAAAGAAAAGAAGAAAAAATTGAAAAAAATGGAAGGCAATCAGTATTACAGCCATTTCTTAGAAAGTCATCCATATTTCAAAATTGTTTTTTTAAATTCCCTTATTTTCTTCTAATGCTTTTGAGGCTTCATTTCTTACTGTTAATAGCATTGATCCATTTGAAATCATTTTTGATGAAAAAAAATGATACAGGGATTCAACTTTATTTTCTTTCATTTTTAGAAAACTCCCAGGTGTCCCAAACCCATTCATTGAATAATCCTTTGTCCCCCCCGCCCCCGCTGAGTGAAAATGCCAACTTTACCGTAAATTAAATCTCCATCTGTATTTGTGTCTGTTTTTTCATTCTATTTTGTTGCCATTAATCTTTCTCTTCGTTCCTGTGTCAGGCATTGTGCTAAGCAATTTACAATTCATTATCTCATTAAATTACTCTAGCTTTGTAATGTTTCATCTTTCTAGGCTAATTCCACCACCTATTTACTCTGCCTTTTTGGACCTTTTCTGGTTATTTTTGTATCATTATTTTTCCCTGAGACCTTAATCAACTTGTTTCCCCTCTAAAAAAATCTTAGCCAGTCAATTAAGTACATTTCTTGGGATTTTAATAGGGATCACAACTCTACAGTCATTCATTAATTTAAGGAAGTTTGACTTCTTTATAAAATTGAGTTATCAGTCAGAAGTAGTGAATATCTTTCCATTTATTGATATTTTTTAAGTCCTAACAGTTATGTTTATAGTTGTTTTTTAGATATTACATATTTCTTATTAAATTTATTCACTGGTGTTCTGAAAATCTTTTTTTTGCTTTCAAATAAAGTCTGCTTTTTCCTTTATACTTTCTAGCTAGCTTTATTTATACAGTATTGTATATCTGTATGAGGACTAAGGTGTGCCTGACCCAAGCCATGCTATTTTCAATCACTTCATATGCATGCAAAAGCTGGACAATGAATAAGGAAGATGGAAGAAGAATCAATTTTTTGAAATATGGTGTTGGTGAAGAATATTGAATATACCATGGACTGTCAGAAGAAAGAACAAGTCTGTCTTGGAAGAAGTACAGCCAGAATGTTCTGTAGAAGCAAGGATGGCAAGACTGTGTCAGGAGGGACCAGTCCCTGGAGAAGGACATCATGCTAGGTAAAGTTGAGGGTCAGTGAGAAAGAGGAAGACTCTCAATAAGGTAGATTGACACAGTGGCTGCAACAATGGGCTCAAACAGCAATGATTGTGAGGATGGCACAGGACTGAGCAACATTTCATTCTGTTATATTTGGGTCACTATGAATTGGAACCAACTCAATGGCACCTAACAACAACATATTATATACCTCTGTGAAAATCGTGTTACTAAAATATCCAGTATTCTTCAAGTAATAAATAAATATTTTTCTGGCCTTTGACCTCCCTAATATGGTCAATTGTGTCAACAGGTTATGCAGCTCAGTTGGACATGGAGACTCTTCTAATGTGCTACTGGGTTTTTGTTGTCAATATTTTATTTAAGAATTTTTGCATGAGTATTTAATGTCAGGTTGATTTGTTGTTTTCTTGTGCATTGCCAAGTTGTGGTATCAACGGTGTGAAGGATTCACAAATGATTTCGGATGTGTGTGTGTGCGCGCACACATTTTCTTGAATGTTGTGGAACAGTTTAAACAGGTATGGGACTATCTGTTCAATGAGGGTTCACTGCATTTGTCAAACTATCCGATCCGAAGTGTTATTTGGTAGGCAGCAATGGGGGCATCTTGGGCTAGGTTCCCTAGAAGCAGAGCCTGAGGCAAGTGTTCTGTACAAGGGGCTTGCAGAGGGAGTGTGCCCAGGAGAAGGGAAGCAAGGGAAGCAGGTTGGGACAAGGAAGGATCTAAGCTGGGACGTGGCCTCAGCTGCAGATGAGCCTGAGCCTGATCCCATGGCGAGCCCTGGAGCACGAAGGCCCAAGAGTTGGGCTTCCTGGCAAAAGAGGCCAAGAGTCAAACCCCCATGCCAATCAGTCATTGGTGGCTAGCAGGTCCCCCAACCAACTGCACCCCTTCAGGGAATGAGCAGGTAACTCTCACCTCCCTGGAGAGGCAGGAGGCTCCCATTTGGCAGACAGCAACTCTCTGGCAAAGGGGCCAATCATAGCTATTAGCAGCCAACACTCAGAGCCTCTAGGGGACAGAAGCCTGGCCCACTGAAGGGGCTCTGGTCGTTCCCAGCAGCGTCCACTCTAGGGTAAGAAGCTCTTTGACACAGGATTATTGGACTCTTGAGATTTATGATCTGCCTGGGGACAGCTTTTCCTTTTAGAAAATTTATAGTCTATTCAGTCAAATCCCTCCCAACAAATTCTTATTCTTTACACCACTGATTACCACTAATTATTTTTGGTAATAGTTATATAAAACATAACTATTAAGACATAGAAGGTGTTAATAAATGGAAAGATATTTTCTATCTCTGACTAATTAGTTGTAATCAGTGGTGTAAATGACTTTAAAATAGAGGAGTATAAGTTACAGAGAAAAGGATTAGTGTTTAGAGTAAAATGCTAAACTACCTGTTGACCTCCCCGGCCCTCTCTCTTCCCTGTTCCCTCCCCAAATCCCACTGCTCTCCCTACACGTCACCACTGTTACTAGTCTGGTGTGTGTGTTTGTCTGTGTGCATTTTTTTCCTAAGCATTTGTCTAACTACCTATTTTTAGGAGAGCTAGGTCATCAGTTTCAATAGGTGACTACCCAGGCAGACACCGTCACTGTCACTCTGAAGATCCTCTCCGGTGAGGAATAACCAACTTTTTGGCTGCGTCTCACGGTCTCAAAGTGGGAAATGAGGGCTTGGATGTTTCAGAAGAAGTATGAATTAACATCCAGGGCCTGTACAGCCTAGAACATCCAGGATGTGAGTTGAGAGGTTGGAGATAAAGTTGAGCCGCGAATCTCTCACGCCTCCGGGGCTGAAATGGTCTCTTCCAACTTTAGGAAAGTCATGCCTTTTTTTTTTTTTTTAAATTAATAACCTGTTCTTTGTGGTCCTCGTTTTACTATACAACCCTAGGAGGCACTTACCCTTCGGCTCAGGGACTGGCTAGCCCCTTTTCCCAGCACAGTCTCGGGGCACCTTGGGTAAAGTTGCTTAACAACCCCTCCGAGCTCCAGTCCCTCTGCCCATCCAACGGAAATAATTACATGCACCTTCTAGAGCTGCTGTGGTTTAAATGAGATGACGTTTATGAAGCACTCAGCATAGTGCCTGGCGCACAGTAAGCCCTCGATGAACTATTGCTGATTTACATTCATGTTTTCCTATTCCCCTAATTGCTTAGGGATAACTTTATACCTCATCTAGGATTGCCCTTATCTGAACATGAACAGAGGCTACCAGGTCTACAAAACCCACCACCCATCTGTCGGTCTGTCCTCATGTGGTGGCTCGCGTGTTGCTGTGGTGCTGGAAGCTCTGCCACTGGTATTTCAAATACTAGCAGGGTCACACGTGGTGAACAGGTGTCGGTGGAGCTTCCAGACTAAGACAGACTAAGAAGAAAGGGCTGGCAATCTACTTCTGAAAATCAGCCAGTGAACTCCCCATGGATCACAACAGAATATTGTCCAGGATAGCGCTGGCGGGTGAGCCCCCTAGGTTGGAAGGCACTCAAGATACACAGTGGCCACAATAATGGGCTCGAGCAGACCACCGATTATGGGATGACACAGGACTGGTGATGTTTTGTTCTGTTGTACATGGTGTCTTCATGAGTCGGAGTCGACTCAATGACAACTCACAACAACCACCACCTGGTTGGTACTTGTTCAGATACCACCTATCCTCCCTAAAATAAACCATGAGAAATGAAGTGTCTGCTGTAACGTAAGTTCCCCAGGTTGTGCTGGCAGACCACTGAGGTCTGGGTGAAGCGATTTTTTTTTGTAAATGAATAATCTAGAAGAGTCAGCTCGTGCCACAAGCTGATCCGGTGGCAAGCTGCTCCTGCCTTGTGGATCTGGGAAAGGTGAGCATTGATTGAGGAATCACACACCACAATGGCAAATGAAAAATCCTTGTCACGAGTAAGCCAGCCAGTTCCATGATACAAACAAACAAGCCCTCTGAGCAGCTAAGCACCACTTAACATTGTTTCTCTCTGTCTACCTTATCATCCCCCTCTTGCTGTGGGAGGGAAGTGGGGTGTCAGGTGTTGGAGTGTTGATTTTCGATGCAGTGTCTCCTCTCAGTGGGCTCCTTTGAGCCAGGTGGCATGGTTGCAGGAGAAGGAACAATGTTGGGAGCAAATGCCCCTGGCACCCAATTTCAGCTCCTGTTTGTAAGCAATTCCATCTCTGATTCTTTTGAGGATGAGGCCTTTGAAGTGCATATTTCCCCAGGATTGTTAATTATGTGTGTCCTCCTTGGGGAGATGTCAATGGATAAGATTCTTTGCTGCTTCTCGGTGTAGAGAGAACCCTGAGGGAAGCAGAGAATGAGGGGGAACCTCTGAGCTTGGGGTAAGTGAACTATGTCCTCTCTCCTCCTGATTGCTCTAAGGGAGGGATAGCCACAAAAGTGCCTTGGGTACCTCTTGGCGGTTGTGTCATTTGGAGAGACCCCAAAAATGCGCTAAGGAGTGTGCCAGTCACCACTCACAAAGGCTTTGCATTGAGCTCGTGGTCTTGACTTGAATTACAATTGTGCCTGGCTTTTAAGCCTCCTAGCAGATCTTTTGATGTGTGTGCCTTTTCGCAGCTCGGAGATTTTGCTGGCAAACAGCACAGTTGGCAGCAGGAAAGGCAGAGCTGGCAGGGAGCAGGGTAATGTGCTCAGCACCCACAGTGCCCAAAGTCACTTGAAAGAGACGGTGACTGTCTCTAGACACAGTTGGCGAGAAGATAAAAGGGATACAGGACCTCACTCTGGGCCACGTTGTTTGGTTTCTGTTGACAGTCCCAACAAACATTTAATCAGTTTGCAGTCTTAGAGATGAAAATGTCCTTTCAATCCAGTGGAGAAAGAGCTGAAAGGAAGCGGGAAAGGGCAGGAGGCAGGAAACAATAGATGAGGGGTGCACATTTATGGACTCTCGGCAGACGTATTTTCCAACCTCCTGCTTACTACAGGAATTCCCGTTTTATAACCTGAGAGCACATCAGTCTTCACTTGAGTACTACTAGTGACCACAAGCATAGTTGGCAAGGCCATCTCTAATTTCTAGCAAATCAACAATTCTGTTCAACCAATTTTCAGTGAGTCTTTTGTCTTTGTAAACATTCTTTTTCTAGGTAATGAGCCCCCTTGACTTCCGTTGTGGCCCTGGTCTTCAGGAAAAGAAGATAGTTAATTCTTCCCTCAGAGTGTGTTTATCACTATCCCATCACTTCTACTGGGTTTGATGGGTGCCTCAATGTGTGACTGTCTTTTTAAAGACAAAGCTGCATTTTAAAATAATTCCTTGTGCCTACTGTGTTGTTGATTATTGCCGTCGAGTTGACTCTGACTCCTGGTGACCTTATGCGTAATAGAATGAAATGCTGCCCAGTCCTGCACCATCTTCGTGATTGTTGGTATTTTTGAGTCCATTCTTGTGGCTATTGTGTCAACCCATTTCATTAGTTTCCCTCATTTTCGCTGACCCTCTACTTTATCAACCATGATGCCCTTTTCTAATAATTGGTCTTTCCTGACGACGTGTCCAAAGTATGAGAGCTGAAGTCTTGCCATCCTTGCTTCTAAGGAGCATTCTGGTTGCATGTCTTCTAAGACTGATTTGTTCATTATTCTGGCAGTCCATGATATAGTCAATATTCTCTGCCAACACCATAGCTCGAATGCATCAGTTCTTTGATTTTCCTTTTTCATTGTCCAGCTTTCACATGCATATGAGATAATTGAAAAGATCTAGTATAGGATCTAGTATAGGTACTTAGTATAGAGTTCGGTATATTCACTTAATATCATAAAAGTAGCTAACTGTTATAAGCACTGATCCACAATCAATGCCCATGGAAGCAGTAGTCAAGAAATCAAACGATGCATTGCACTGGGCAAATCTGCTGCAAAAGACCTCTTTAAAGTGTTAAAAAGCAAAGATGTCATCTTGAGGACTAAGGTGCCTCTGACCCAGGCCATGGTGTTTTCAGTTGCCTCATATGAATGTGAAAGCTGGACAATGAGTAAGGAAGACTGAAGAAGAATTACGGTATTGTCAAAGAATACTGAATATACCATGGACTTCCAAAACAATGAACAAATCTGTCTTGGAAAAAGTACAGCCAAAATGCTAGTTAGAATCAAAGATGGGAGACTTCGTTTCACTTACTTTGGACATGTTATCAGGAGGGATCAGTCCCTGGAGAAGGACAGCCTGCTTGGTAAAGTAAAGGGTCAGCAAAAAAGAGGAAGACCCTCAATGAGATGGCTTGACCCAGTGGCTGCAACAATGGGCTCAAGCATAACAACGATTGTGAAGATGGGAGAGGACTGGACTGTGTTTCTTTCTCTTGTATATAAGGTTGCTATGAGTCAGAACTGACTCGACGGCATCTAACAACGACAACAACATTGGATTCAGGTTATATATTTTTGGAAAAATACCACAGAAGTGATGTTGTGTCTCCTGTGCTTTGAATCAGTAGGCAGGTGGTGTCAATTTGTTCCATTACAGATGATATTAATTTTTTAACATTTATTTTGTTGTTGCTGAGCATATACACAACAAAACATATACTAATTCAACTGTTTCTGCATAAACAATTTAGTGACATCGATTACATTCTTTGAGTTGTGAAACCATCCTCACTCTCCCTTTCTGAGTTGTTCTTCCCCCATTAACATAAAATCACTGCCCACCAAGGTTTCTATCTAATATTCTGAGTTGCTGCTGTCACGTTGATTTCATATAGATAATTCTTAAAAGAGCGTAATACTCAAGGCAGACATTTTTTACTAGTTAAGCCAAACTATTGTTTGGTTTTAGGAAGACTTCAGGGGATATTCTTGGTATTAATTTTGATTACCTGGTTAAGATGATGTCTTGAAGGTTTCTCTGTTGTAGTTACTAATTATCCTTTGCAATTAATAAGGATCTTGTGAGGAGATGTGTTGAGATGATATAAATATCCTGAGCCTCATCGTTCTCTTGCCCACTAATTTTTATTATTATTTTTTATTGAGATATAATTCACATACCATAAAATTCACCATTTTAACAAGTACAGTTCAGTGGCTTTAGTATATTCACAAGGTTGTGCAACAACCCGAAACCCATTGCTGTGGAGTTGATTCCGACTCATAGCAACCACCAGCACTATCTAATTCCAGAACATTTTCATCCCTCAAAGAAGAAACCCATACCCTTTAGCAGTCAATCCCCATTATTCCTACCTCCCCTAAACCTCTGGCAACCACTAATCCACTTTCTGTCTCTGTGGATTTGCATATTCTGTTGCCCACTAATTTAAGCATCTTGCCTTGCCTGAAACAATTATTACTTTCCTGCAATAATTATTACTGTGGTGTTTGCCAAACGATGACAATTCTAAGCCAAGTACTTTTGAACACTAGAAGCCATGATGACCCACCCAAAGGGATTAAATTATATCCACTGCTATTATATGACTTGTTTGCCCAGGATAGCCCTGGTATCCATTGAAATTTATCATTTGTCCCAGACAAAAGCATCCTGTTTGGATGATAAATTATATGATCACTCTAGTTATCACCCAGATTGTTGATGATAATGTTGAACAGTGTAAAATCACTTATGTGGCTCTGTGTAGGGCTTGCTGAGAAGAAAGATTTGTAGGGGATGTACTTTCTTATTTTCTCTAAATGAATGGAATTTTTTGCTGTCTTGAACACATTCTCTTATACAATCAGGAAGCAAATTGCTCCTTATATTTCCAGGAAATGCCATCTTTTTTTTTATTTCTGCATGCATTATGGCGTATCTCTTACTTCTCTACTTTCAGCAAAGTGTATCCCAGTCTACACCATGCCAAATTACCCTCCCAGTTCAAGTTTCTATGTCAAAGATTTGTTTGTAGTTACAAGAATGTACCTTCAGTTGCAGTAAAGATATATTGTGCATGGTGAATAAAATTTGGTGGAGTACTTCAGTGGTTCATGGCCCATCACTTTTACCATTCTGTCAGCTGAAATCTACACATGTGGAGGAATGCAGCCATTGATTCGTTTCCCTTTATTTTCAGCCACGTTCCCATTACCCCCATTGACTCATAGGGATACATAGGTTTTCTTACCATGAGTCGCTGCACAACTGGATCTCTGGATCTCATGCTGCTGCAAAGAGGTCCATTGACATTAGTCATTTGTCCCAGACAAAACCATCCTGTTTGGGTGGTAATTGGTTCATTTACTTATCACCCATCAGTCTTGGAAGAAGTATAGCCAGAATGCTCTTTAGAAGCAAGAATGGTGAGACTTCATGTCTCTACTTTGGACACATCATCAGGAGGGACCAATCACTGGAGAAGAACATCATGCTTGTTAAAGTAGAGGGTCAGTGAAAAAGAGGGAGACCCTCAATGAGATGGATTGACACACTGACTACAACAAAGGACTCAAACATACCCACTACTATGAGGATAGCATAGGACCGGGCAACTGTTTCATTCTGTTATATGTAAGGTTGCTGTGAGTTGGAGCTGAGTCAATGACAACTAACAACAAACAACAAGAAGTTATCACCCAGGTTGTTGATAATAAAGTTAAAACTGCTTCTTTAAGTAATGTTAAAACTAAACCCTGTGTGTATCTTGTGGAGAAAAAAGACTTTTAGGAGACCTATTCAGCTCAATTTTATCATATCCTTTGGTCATATTTTGTAGCTCAGAAATGGGATCCAAGTAAGAAGATGATGGGGGTAACTCCTGGCTGGCACCTGGGCACAGGTGGAATGGCAAAGTTCAAGGTAGTAAAGAGTGTAGGGTGATAGCATCATTGGAAAGAGTTTACCAAGACCATTGTTTGAAATCTTGGGAGGAAGCAGATAAGTCATAACGGGGGAAGAAACTGGTACAGTTGCAAGATTTTTAAGGGTCTAGATATCAAGATGTGATTAAAGAGTAGCTTCAATAGATGTGTGCAAAAGAGAAAGAGGAAAGACAGGTGCTTGTGGGCAGGATTACTTCAAATGTCAGGCCTTAGGGCTTTGGAAGTTTCCAAAGTACAACATGGTGGTTTAAGATGTGTACTTTGGAGGCACACACAACTAAGCTTAAATCTTGGGCTCAGTGTGACTTTTGCAATGGAGGCAATTTGCCTTCTATTTCTATGTTATCTCATGCAACCTCTCTTGAGTTGCATCATCTCCCTTGAGTTTGTTCTGGAAATATATTTGTTGTTGGTGTTTAGTTTGAACTCAACGCTACACAGCTGGAGATTCTTGGCCTGGGGTACAGCTTATAAGCAATCAAGTCACACTCAACTTGGCAAGGCTCTGCTTGCTGTCTTGGGAGCATGTCTCTTTACACTGTCAGCAAACTCCAGTTGAAGAATGCAGTAATTAAAAACAAACAAACAAACAAATATGTGCCTCCTTTAACACTCCCCTAAATGCCACTGGAAAAACTCATGTATATCTAGATGGACAGGCAGCAGAGAAAGCCAAATGGGCTCAGAAATATTGGTGTAATTTATGCAATAAAACTTTTTGTGTTCTAAGATAGAATCATAAATCTCTTTTAGTTTCTCATATGCAAATGTAGAAAGGCTCACATACTCCTATAATGGATGAGAGTCCATAATGATTTGTGTCCTACTCAAGTTTAATGGAGGAGAAAAAAAAAACCACCAAGGTTTCTTGGGGGGCCTGGTTACAGTTCATTGAGGTGAAAGGAGATGGTGGAAGGCATATCCTATAGAGTATATGCAGCAAGCATAGCTCACTTTGAAGCTTCAATAGTGAAATAATTATTTACAGTCAATAATTCTCAATTATTTATGGGCCTTGTCTTGCTGACTCCTACCATTTGATGATTTCACTACTTGCCTTCATTAGACAGCAGGAAAAATAGCAAAAAATAATCATTGCATTTTGATTTTTTTACTTTTATATGTTGTGCATACACATTTCCAATTGCTCTCCAAGGCTTTTCGCAATTATTTCTCGCAACAGTTTTGGTAATAAATTAGATTTTGTGTGAGGACCAAGACTAAGTGATTTATTCTATAGCAAGTAAGTTAAAGAAATAGCACCAAAAACTTGTAATTTAATTCTTAATACTCTTCAGTACTTTTTCAGTTCCGGTGAATGACTATTATAGATTGAATTGTGTCCCCCAAAAATGTGTGCCAACTTGGCTAGGCCATGATTCCCAGTATTGTGTGGTTATCCTCCATTTTGTGATCTGATGTAATTATCCCACGTGTTGTAAATCCTAACCTCTATGATGTTAATGAGGTAGGATTAGAGGCAGTTATGTTAATGAGGCAGGACACAATCTACAGCATTAGGTTGTATCTTGAGTCAATCTCTTTTGAGATATAAAAGAGAGAAGCAAGCATAGAGGAGAGGGATCTCATACCACCAAGAAAGAATTGCTGGAACCACCCAAGGGAAGATTGATGACAAAGACCTTCCCCCAGGGTTGACAGAGAGAGAGAAAGCCTTCCCCTGGAGCTGGTGCTCTGAATTTGGACTTCTAGCCTCCTAAACTGTGAGAGAATAAATTTCTGTTTGTCAAAGCCATCCACTTGTGGCATTTCTGTCATGGCAGCACTAGATAACTAATACAGAGACCAAAAACTTAGGCCCCAAGCTCTTTTTTCCATCTTTTGGCTCTTTTCATGTCTATTCTGGCTCCATTTTCAAGCAGGCGTTCCCTCATGGTAGCAGGATGATGTCAACAGCTCCAGGACTGCATCCTATCTTCTTAGCCCACCTGTTGTTGTTGTAAGGTGCTGTTGAGTCAATTCCAACTCATAGTGACCCCAGCGACACTGCAGGATAGAGTAGAACTTTGCCAGGTCTTTCTCTTGTGGAGTCACCAGGTGGATCCACACTGCCAGCCTTTCAGTTGGCAGCCAAGTGCTTAACGGTTGCACTACCAGGCCTCCTTTCAGCAAACCTAAAGGAGAAAAAGGTGTTTCTTTCCTTGGTCTCTCCAGCAAAGATCAAGGCTCATCTCTGATTGGGTCATGTGCTCATCCTTTGGCCAATCATAGTGGCCCAGAGAATGTGGTGCTCTGATTGAACAGGTCTGCATCACATACACATCCCTGGAGTTGGCAGAGGAGTAAAATCAGTTCAACCTGGGCCCTGTGGCCTGAAATTTGGAGAGAAGTTGTTCCCCCAAGGAACACTGTTGTTGTGGTTGCATGCTGTGTAGTCATCTCCTACTCATAGCAACCTTATGTATATCAGAATGAAACACTGCCCGGGCCTGTGCCGTTCTAACAATCATCGCTATGTTTGAGCCCATTGTTGCAGCCACTGTGTCAATCCATGTCCTTGAGGGCCTTCCTCTTTTTCACTGACCCTCTACTTTACTAAGCATAATGTCCTTCTCCAGGGGTTGGTCCTTCCTGAGAACATGCCAAAGGAACATTTGGATGCTATAATCAAAAGACCGGAGAGTGAGTGCTGCTCAGGCAAATCACGATTGTCCACGATCCCAGGTCAGTGGATGGGGTGCAGGCCTGTGAATCCACCACCTCAAAGATGCCGTGGAGGAGGTTGAGCCTAAAGGATGAAACCCTTATTTCCCAAAGTTTTCCTCTAGGCACCACCTGTATCATTTCCCCTACAGTCATAAGGAGCCCTGGTGGCACAAGGCTAAGGGCTCAGCTAATAACTGGAAGGTTAGTGGTTCGAACTCCCCCAGAGACTCCAAGGGAGAAAGACCTGGCACTCTGCTTCCGTAAAGATTACAGCCTAGAAGACCCTTCGGGGCACTTCTACTCGGTTGTGTAGGAGCAAAATTGACTTGATGGCACAAAACAACAACCACAGTTCCTATGCTTTTAAGAATATTTTCCAAGCAAATTGCATTTCTTAAGTAAAAACAGACTGTTATATTTTTAGCAATTGATTGCTGACCGGGATAATTTGGACCACAGAAAGGGAAAATGAAGTACCCCGAAACAGACAGTTAATATGTCATCTCCCCTGCAACTTTCTGTTTTTATGTAAAGTACCAATTTTGAAATGTTGAAAGTAATTCACAAAACCCAGTGACCTCCTAGGCATCTAAGTTTGGAATGCCTGGACTAGATAACTTGTTAACTAACCTTGAAGACTTCCCGGTGGAGCCGCTGACTCTATCTTCGACCTCTTGTAACTACATTTATACATATCCATGGCCGTCGAGTCGATTCTGACTCAGGGTGACCCCGTGTGTTACAGAATAGAACTATACTCCATAGAGTTTTCTTGGTTGCAATCTACAGAAGCAGATTGCCAGGCCTTTCTTCCATGGTGCTGCTGGGTGAGTTCGAACCACCAGCCTTTAGTTTAGCAGCTGATAGCAAACTGCTTGCACCATGCAGGGACCTGCATTTATCCGTTGTTCTGATAAAAGATGGGGTGGGCAAAGGAGGTGGAAAGTATCGGTACAGCTATCATTCCAGGACCCGACTTGACTATAATTACCCAAACCTTTTCTTTCCTTGTTATAAATTAGCTAGTAAATTGTTCAAATGGACCCTGAAAGTAGGTCTCTCAGGGAGAATATTTAGGTTGCCTGGGGCCCAGGATTATAGAAAGTGATAGTGGAAAAGGCAGGGCAGTGGGTGGCAGCTCTCCCTGGGTAAGCTGCATTCTCACCAGCTGTTAGAAAATCCTCTCGCCCTACCTTGAAAATGGATCCCAGCATCAACCACCTCCTCTCGGGTGGGGATCCCAGCCGTTTTAATTTCTTGCCTAAATTATTGCAGTAATTTCCCAACTGGTTTCATTGCTCCTGCCCCTGCCCCTTCTACAGTACAGTCTCTTCTCCACCTTGTAACCGGAATGATTTTTGTAAAACAGAGCTGGAAAACCACACTTCCACTGTGTTGGTCCAAACCATCATCATCTCTCACCTGAATTATAACAGTAACCTCCTAGCTAGTCTCTCTGCTTCTGCCTTTACCCCCTGCTGTCTAATCTTAGCAGAAACAGGAATAATCCTCTTGAAATATAAGCTCCATCATGTCATCTTTCTGCTGTCTAGAACCCTTGAGTGACTCCCCAGCTCACTCAGGGCAAATCGGAGACCTCACAACAGCCCCCAGCCTAACTGACCTGCCCCCACTTCCCCGCCAGTTACATCTGACTTCATCTCTTATGACATTCCCCTCCCTCTGACCCCACTGAGCTGCACTGTCCTCCTGAGCTGCTCCCCGCTCCGTGTATCAGCTGCGCCCCTGCCTCAGAGCGTTGGCACTTGCTGTTTCTCAGCCTGCAACGCGTATCCCTCAGACACCCACATGGTTTGCTACCTTGTCTGCTCTTAGATCTCGGTCCAAATGTCAACTTTTCAATGAGGTCTTCCATGGGCACTGTATTAGTTTCTTATGGCAGCTATAACAAATTACCACAAACTCAGTGGCTTACAACTGCACACGTTTATTATCTTATAATGGTCAGAGGTCTGAAACAGTTCTTGCTGGTCTAAATTCAAGGTGTTGGCAGGGCTGTGCTCTGGAGGCTTCAGGGGAGAATCTTTCTTTGGCTTGTCCACGTTCTAGAGGCCACCCGCATCCCTTGACTTGTAGCCCTCTTCCAGCTAGCAATCACGTCCCTCCAACTTCTACTTCCGTCCTCACATCTCCTTCTCTGACTCTGATCCTCCTGCCTCCGTCTTATAAGAGCCCTGGTGATTACATTGGGCCCATCTGGATAATCCAGGATAACCTGCCATCTCAATATCCTTAATCTGAATTACATCTGAAGAGTGCTTTTTCCTGTGTAAGGTAACAAATTCACAAGTTCTAGGGAGTAGGACGTGGACAACTTTGTTGGTATTGTTGTTAGGTACCACTGAGTTGATTTTTGACTCATAGAAACCTCTTGTGACCGAGTAGAACTGCCTCATAGGGTTTTCTAGGCTGTGATCTTTATGGAAGCAGTCTGCCACATCTTTCTTTCACCGAGCAGCTGGTGGGTTTGAACCACCACCTTTCGGTTAGCAGCCTAGCACTTAACCATCGCACCACCACGGCTTCTTGTGGACAGCTTTAGGGAGCTATTTTTCTGCAGACCACAGCTGCCTTTTATAACATAATGTGTCTCCACTAACACACCTTATCCCTCCATCTGACACATTTTGTACTTTACTTATTTGCTTGTTGACTATGTCCCTTCCCTAGAGATTAAGCTGCTTAAGGCCAGGGATATTATGTGCTGCCCTCCTAGGGCCTGGAATGATGCCTCATGTATAGTAAGCATGCAATAAATACATTTTGAATAAAGAACAAAGCTCTTATAAAGATAAGCAACATCAAAGACAATTTCACTAGGTTCCTATTTGGGGCTCCTGTAAACGCTGACAAAGACCAGCAATACTTCAAATGTCATTACTCGCCAAATATTCCACTTTTCTGCTTCATACAGACAATGCAGAGGAGAGAACCAGTATTACATACCTGTGAGCGTCACTCCCGCGGTCCTGCTGTGCACAGTTTGACTTGGAGGCTCCATCTACTACAGCATCTGACATTTGTCTCATTATATCCTCCACATGTGATATGATTCCAGGCCTGGGAGGGAAAACAAATTTTAAAAGAGCAGTTTATTATTAGCCTTTGAAATAAAACCAGAGCTTTGTACTTCATGGTTCCAAGTAAAACCCAAAATCAAACCAACCTATTGCCGTCAAGTCGATTCCAACTCGTAGTGACCCTATGGGACAGAGTAGAACTGCCCCATAGGGTTTCCAAGGAGCTGCTGGTAGATTTGAACAGCCAACCTTTCGGTTAGCAGCTGTAGCTCTTAACCACTGTGTTACCAGGGCTCCATGGTTACAAGTAAAGCTAACCTTAAATAAATTATTTTTTAATTATTGTATTAAATTAATACATCATACTAGGGAGAATGACTTACAATGGTTATTTCTAAATTTGGCTGTTTGAGGATATGTATGAGTTTGAAATTCCAGTAGCTCCTCTCTTAATGAAAAGTGGAACTTCTTCCTACAAATTATATAAAACAATAAGAAATCATTACTTTATAAATTTGTAATCATTTTAATTTTTGGATACGTCATACATGCACGTAGTATAAAGTTTAAAAGTCAAAAGGGTACACTGTATCCTCTAGCCCAGTGCTGTCCGATAGAACTTTCTGCAATGACAGAAATGTCCTGTGCTTGTGCCATTCGATACAGTAGCCCCTGGAAACATGAGGTGACTAAGCACATGAAATATGGCTAATATGACTAAAGAATTGAATTTTTAATTCTAATTAGTCTGAAGTTAAAAAACAAAAACTCATATGGCTACAGTATTGGACAACGCTGCTCTGGCCAGGAAGCCTCTCGTTCCCCAAGCTACTTCCAGCACCAGGTTTTGGGCTCGACTCTGCAGGTGCTCTGCACTTTGTATAAGTGTGAGCCCTGGTGGCACAATGATTAAGCACTTGGCTGGTAACCAAAAGGCTGACAGTTCAAATCCACCCAGCGGCTCCTCGAGAGAAAGACCTGGCGATCTGCTCCCATAAAGATTATAGCCCTAGCAAACCCTATGGGGTAGTTCTACTCTGTCTCATGGGGTGGCTACTAGTCAAAAATTGACTCGATGGCACCTCACAACAACAACAACATACACGTATTTTCATTTTTATGAAAAGCTGTTTTTCTTTTCTTTTGTGTTCCATGGTGGAATCTTGATGCATGGAAACTAAGTAACATGGGTCAACGGGGAGACGCCCTTCTCCTTTGATTGACCTCACAAACTTAGCCTTTGCTCGGGGACGATCATCGGCACAGAGCAAAGGAATACGAAGTCCCAGACAATGGCCAACTCCCTTGCTGTCACAATCAGGAAATGTCAGCTCTTCCTGGTCAGTCTCTTCCCTAAAGCCTTCCTGGATCTATGCTGAGAAAGCTTCCAAAAAAAAAAAAAAAAAAAAAATTGAAAGAGGAAAGAGACAGAACGTCTGTGGATGTGTCATCATCATGTAAATTATAATGAATTACCTCATGTACACGAATATAATGCCGTAGAAGTTTCTCCATGGGTCTCAGCTGAGGCGATGGAATTATTCTCTGCTACCAAATTCCAAAATTCTATTACATGTTTCTTCTTGTGAGTTTCTTTTGTGAACAGTCTGGCTAGGGATAGGGTGCAGTTTGATGAGGATCCAAAGAGGAACTGATCTCCCGTCATGTTTTTAAATTTCTCCGTATACCTAGTAGGAGAAATTCTCTAAGCAGTTACTTGAAATGACTAATAAACGCTCTTCATCACACGGGAGATTTCAAAGACACTCAACCAAAGAGGGCTGTACAGCAACACATGAAAGATAAGCAACTTCCTTTGTGGCCCCTGGGTGACCATTCCTTTGTGGCCCCTGGGTGACCCTTCCTTTGTATCTTTTATGTTTGGAAGGGTCTCTAAATGGAAATCACCCCAGACGTCCTTTTCTTCCTAATCTCTTTCTCCAGTAAGGCTTTATCTCCAGCCACTGCTATTTGGATACAAGTGGAAATCTGCCTGCTAAATACTGATTTTATATACAATCTTGTTGATTCTGTAAGATGACAAATATAGAGAAGAATACAACGCAAAGGGTGAAAAGTACCAAAGATATCCTGACATGGAAATAACAATTGTTTTCATTTTCACAAACATCCCTCCAGGTGGCTCGTGTAGATGAGGTCGTAGTTTACCTGTTGTTGTCGTTGTTACGTGCCATCGAATCGACTTTTGACTCCCAGCAACGCTATGTGACAGAGTAGAACCACCCGATAGGGTTTTATAGGCTGTAATTCTTATGGGAGCAGATCTTTAGATCTTTCTCCCATGGAGCAGCTGGGTGAATTCGAACAACAAACCTTTTGGTTAGCTGAGTGCTTAACCATTTCGCCACCAAGGCTCCTTATAGTCAACCAGAGGTCTGTAGAATTTTTTTTTTAAACTAAGCAATGTCATGGATATATTTCCATGTCAGAAATTATTATGATGTGAACAAATATCTACTAAGCATTTATTCATCCATTTAATAAATTTTATTTGAGCGCATGGTGATAAGCATTTTAAGGGCATCAGCTCATTCGATTCCTACAACAACCCTCTGAGATGGTTATTTCTGGAGAGGAGAAATAACTTGCCCAAGGCAATATAGTTCAAACATGGTAGAACAGGGACTTGAACCCTGGTTTATCTGGCACTAATGCCTGTGACCTTAGGCGCTGTGCTGTACAGTCAGCATGATTATTTTTAATGACTGGTAAGCATTCCATTGTGTTCTGTCTCATAATTTATTGAGCATCCCTGGTAAAATCTTTATCACATTTAATTATCTAACTCTGGAGACAGGATACTATCCAGAAAGACGAGGGGTCTACTCCTTAGGGCCCAAATTCCTATACTTCATCTCAGAGTTGGCCACGTTTTAAACTTTTTAACTTTTTTATCAAGCCAAGAATTTGATAGGAATATTCTTGTGATGATATGAAAGGGAATGGTTACCTCAAGCTGCCAAGACAGGATTTTCCCTGCCTCTGGTATTTATCTTTCCATGCCTCTGGTATAGAAGTAAAATAAATGACGATAATGATAATACCTCTACCCAATAACTTGCAGTTCTCCATGCTTCCCACTCTGAGCAGTCAAAACAGCTTCTAAAATTAGAAACTGCCGACTCACCATTCAGAGATGAGCAAATCTTCTTTGTCTCCAGATAAAGCTGCTAATTGTCCATTTTTCACTCTCCAATTTTCCCCAGTTGTTTCATTAGCTGGCAGGAGAAAATGCCAGTTCATTTCATATTAAAATACGGGGCCAGTGTAAAATGATGTATTTGTACTCAGGGAGCATGCTAGTCTGTTGTTTTATGAGTGATGTTTTAGATAAAAACAAAATCACTCTCCTCACTCTACCCTTTCCCCCAACCCTGAGGAAGAGAAAAAATGCCCCAGAACTCTTGTCTATTAAGCAACCAAGAGTTTCATGTTTTGGTCAGTACGTAAGGATAATTGGGAGGGTACAGTTATGTCTGGACTATTGAATACTTGTGAAGACGTCATCCATAAAATAATTTCAGTTTTAACTTGCTAGTTTTTATAATAATAACTAAAAATGCTTTGTGCGTATTTTCACCTGGTTTTCTGCAGTGGAAAGAAGGGTTTATTGCATTTCACATGAATTGAACCAGAAAAAACTATAGACCATATGAGTGAATAAAAAGTACATAATTCAATTTCAAAGTAGGTCACACACTCCTATTGGCAAAAGTTTAATACAATTCAAGTTCAGAGGAATGAGAAAAATTGGAGTTTATTTGTATACGCTTACATGCATCTTAGGAAACAAACTGACCTTCCCTAATACAAACATGTGGAAACCCTGTGGGGCAGTTCTACTCTGTCCTACAGGGTGGCTATGAGTCAGAATCGATTTGACGGCAATGGTTTCTTTTTTTTTTTTAATGCAAATATAATGGGTCTTTCATTTTAAGAAGTATTTATTTCAAGGCTGGCACCAAATTATTAAAGTACTTAGTTTTTTAAAAAATTATTATTTTTCTAATTTTAGTAAAAATATACACAGCAAAACATATACCCCTTCATCAGTTTCTACGTGTACAATTCAATGACATTGGTTACATTCTTCACGTTCAATCACCATACTTGCGATCTCTACCCAGGTTGTTTCACCACCATTGATGTAGACTCACCATTCCCTAAACTTCTCATCTGTGTTCTAGAGCTTAAAGTACTGAGATTTAATGCGCATGCCATAATTATATGTAAGTAAGGAGATATATGCTCTTACTTAGGTACATTAAAATGTCCCTTCTGCTTCCAATGAAGGGAGAGCCAGTGAGTTTCCTTCATAATGAGGTCTTACTGTTGGCACATCTTATCTAAAAGTTGGAAGGCTATTTGTATATCAACAGCATATTGAACGCAATGGCTAAAGGTAAATGGTTTAAAATAAGGCTCTAAACTTGGGCTAAGGAGCCCTGGTTGCGCGATGGTTAAGTGCTTTGCTGCTAATGGAAGACACAGTATGCACCAGCTCGCACTGAGCAAGGTATGCACAGGCTTCATTATATTTCCTTGCTAATCTGTGGTGAGCAGTTTCACATGGGTTTCACCACATCTTTGCTGTGGTGGGGGACAGGTGAAATTGAGCACTGCAGATTGGTGGGAAGGCACAATTGGGCCTGTGCGTACCTTGCTTATTGGGTAATCCTGCCCTGGTTGGTGGTTCAAACCCGTCAGCTGTTCCATGGGAGAAAAGACCTGGTGATCTGCTCCCATAAACATCACAGCGTAGGAAACCCTACGGGGCCATTCTGCTCTGTCCTATAGGGTCGCTAGGAGTCAGAATCCACTTGACAGCACACAGCAGCAACAACAACAAACTTGGACTTAAAAATTCTCCAGCTGTGATTGTCTTGGAGTTTCTTATTTTGCCCTTCTCACTGTTCGGAGTCCCTTCTCTGCTCATTTTTCTTTCTCCAGAGATTTGTTAGAGAGAGAAAACCAAACCAAAATGAAACAATAATAGACCCACTGTGAATCACCTATGACTTTTTCTTTTAACTGAAATTCTCCTCAAAGGGGACATGAGATCTAGTACAGTTTTATGAACAATCCTAAAGAACCAGGGAAAATACTCCTTCAAGAAATAGATTGCCCACAAAAGTAGAAGAAAATTTGGAAAAAAAAAATACTGCATTATCAAGAAGATTCACCAGAATGTTGCATTTATAGAGTCAGATAAGCAGGAAGAAGGAACAATCTGCCAGTGGGAAAGTCTGCTTAGATATTTAAATAATGATTGAACTTCGGTGGAGACAATGAGCGGCAGAGTGGGCACTGCAAAAAACACGATGTGTCCCATAGAAGACAGATCAAGGTATTCACCTATAATTCAGAGCAGAAAGGGGTTGAAAATGATGCTTGAAGAAATGTGAGAAATGGAAGATAGATTCAAGAAATCTATAAAACAGCAACTGCAGTGAAGACAACATAAGTATAAACCAAACCAAAACCAAACCCATTGCCATCAAGTCGAGTCTGACTCATAGCGACCCTATAGGACAGAGTAGAACTGCCCCACAGGCTTTCCAAGGAGCAGCTGGTGGATTCCAACTGCCCACCTTTTGGTTAGCAGCTATTAACCGCTGTGCCACCAGGGCTCCAAAATATCAGACATAAAAGAAAAAAACTTTACTGAGCTTGAAAAATGATAAAATCTACAAATCAAAAAGTGTCTATATTATCATGCTGAATTAATTCAATGAGACCAACATTTACACAAATAATAGTAAAACTTTTGAATTTTAAGAATCAAGAAATAATCTTTCAAGCTCATAGACTTTAAATAAACAAAACCCCCAAACCAAACCCGTTGCTGTCGAGTCAATTCCAAATCATAGCGATCCTATAGGACAGAGTAGAACTGCCCCATAGCGTTTCCAAGGAGTGGCTGGTGGATTCGAACTGCCGACCTTTTGGTCAGCAATTGAGCTCATAACCACAGTGCCACCATAAACAGGTTACCTAAAAATGAAGAAAACTGCCTTAAATAAATCAAAGACTTTGAAGAAAATAAAAACAATAAAGTGAGTGTTCAAAATTCATGGGATATGGTGAAAGTTCTTTTTAGAAAACAATTTATTTCCTCAAATGATTTTATTGTTAAGAAAGAAGATCAGAAATTATTGAATTAATTAATAAACAATCATATTTTTAAAAAGTTTTAAGAACAAAAGCAATGAATAACATTATGCACATTATTTCTGCATATCCCTTTTGTATTTTTGGCAATGGATCTCAGATAGATTCTAAGAAGTGAGATTTCTGGATCGAAAGGTAATGAGTATACATTCTTGCTAGATATTGCCAAATTCCTCTCTGTAGGGAGGGAATCATTTTGCAATTTCACTATCAACATCTCCTCTTTTCTCTGAGCCTTCCCAACAGAGTGTGTTGTCCAACTTTTGGATTTTCACCTATCTGATGAGTGAAGAATGATGTTATGGTAACAAATGAGCTCATTACCATGAGCGAAGTCAAGCTATATCTATACCCATATCTATGGAGCCCTGGTGGTGCAATGGTTCCGCTCTCAGTTGCTAACCAAAAAGTTGGTGGTTCAAACCCACCCGTCAGCTCCTTGTGAGAAAAACTTGGTCCTGATGACCTGCTCCCATAAAGATTACAGCCTAGGACACCCAGTGGGGCAGCTGTACTCTTTCCTATAGGGTCGCTATGAGTTGGAATCTGTATAGATAGAGATACACAGATTTATATATCTCTATCTAGATATGGGGCCCTTGTGCAACAGTGGTTAAGTGTTTGGCTGCTAACCAAAAAGTTGGCAGTTCAAATCCACCAGCTGCTGCTTGGAAACTATGAGGCAGTTCTACTCTGTCCTATAGGGTTGCTATGAGTCAGAATCGACTCAGTGGCAATGGTTTTTTTTTTTTTTTTGGTATCTAGATAAAGTTATATCTGTCTCCATCTCCATCTCTCTCTCTCTATATATATAAATTAACAGAGCCCTGGTGGTACAGTGGTTAAGAACTTGGCTGCTAACCAAAAGGTCAGTAGTTTAAATCCATCCGCCACTCCTTGGAAGCCCTATGGGGTGGTTCTACTATGTCCTATAGGGCTGCTATGAGTCGGAATCATCTATAAGGGTCATTTACATTATTTTCAGTGAACCCTGTGCTTTTATGTTAGTTCAACTACAAAAAAGAATTAGATAAAATTATTATTGTTTGCAGATAGTAAGTTTATCCATCTGGAGAACTAAGAGGATCAATTGAAAACCTTTTAGAAGAGACAATCAGTGTCACAAAACAACATGTGTATTGTTTAATGAGAGCAAATTTGCTCTGTAAACCTTCACTTAAAGCACAGTTAAAAAAAGAAAAACTTTTAGAACAGAAGTATTTCGTAAAATGGATTATATATAAAGCAAATGCACATAAATCAATATCTTCATATGTAACAATAATATATGAAAAATTATTAAATTTACATTAACAATAAAAAAATTAAATAATCTAGAAATAATCCAAAATGCATTAATAGTAATTAAATCTGATAAGGAAAACCATATTTCCATATTGTAATTTTGGTATTCTAAAGCTATATTGGCTAAAGAAGTGTGGGTCATCTAATAGTAAGAAATAATAAATAGAATACGTAACTAGCAAAAGCAGAACCTCTTGGGAAAAATGAGTTGATTTCCTTACATCATATACCAAAATAAATTTCAGCTGGTTTAAAGAGCTAAAAGTAAAAAACAAAACAAACAATAAAAATAAGAAAAGCAAGATAGAAAAACTTAAAAAACAATGACACTGAAAATTCAGAAAGAAGAATCGGTGAAGACTTGGGAAAAGATTCACAGGCCTGCCTCCATAAACGCCCAGAACTTCCCCAGGTCAGGAAATAAATGCTGTAAAATTAAAATATAAGCAATGCACTGGGCGATATATTTCCAGCCAAAGAGTAATTTACTAAAGAAATAATTCTTAAAAATCAGTAAAGAAAATAAAATATTAATAAAAAATGGGCAAAGAATATGAAAAGAAATAGAAATTCACAAAAGCATATGCATAATGACAAGGAAATATATAAATATAAATATATAAAATACATAAAAATGGTCATCTTCCTAGCAAGCAGAGACATGCTAAATTAGAGAGCCACACCGACTGTCTTTTTGCTTATCAAACCAGCACAGAATTTTTTAAAAGATAATTTTAATGGGCATGATCATACTGCTTAAGGAAGAAAAAAGTTATCTTTCTGAAGGACAGTTTGCCCATATGTGTGAGGATCTTAAAAAGGCTGATACCAGTATTTCTCAAGTAGAGGTTATGAAAGAAACAGCTGCATAAGAATTGCCTAGGCTGCTTGCTAAAAAATGTACATTATCTAGCCTACCTCAGACCTAAGAACTCAAAGCACTTGCAAAGGGTGGCAGGTGGATCTGTTAGGCACATCATGAACCCAGGAAGAGATTTTCAGAAGCTAGTGATTAGAAACACTAGTGTTTCAAAACCCAATTAGTATATAGCACTTATCATTATATATAACAATAATTGTATCTCCCTATATACAGATAGATACTGTCTCTATATCAAACCACTCACCATCGAGTTGATTCCAGCTCATGGCAACCCCATGTGTTGCAGAGTAGAACTGTGATTCATAGGGTTTTCAAGGCTGTGAACTTTCAGAAGCAGATCACCAGATGGTTCTCCCAAGGCGCCTATGCGTGGGTTCAAACCGCCAGCCTTTCCGTTAGTACTAGTAGTAATATATATACATGTATACATATAAAACCCATCGCCATTGAGTCTATTCCAACTCTTAGTGACCCTATAGGCTAGAGTAGAACTGCCCCACAGGGTTTCCCAGGAGCACCTGGTGGATTCGAACTGCTGATTTTTAGGTTAGCAACCAAACTCTGAACCACTAAGACATCAGGGTTTCCATATATATATGGAACCTTTCAGTTAGCAGTTGAGAGCTGAAACATTGGGCCACCAGGGCTCATAAGTATCATAATTATAGTATTTTTGTATTTATAAATGTGTACGCTGAGAAATCTAATGATTACTCTTTGGTCTGTATGGCACCACCTCATTTATTTGAAGTTCATCTTATAGGACAAAGGATGCAATTATGTGTGGCCCAATAATGAGACTACACAACCTACAGAGCTAAAATATACAGCCCAAAAAACCAAACCCATTGCCGTCAAGTCAATTCCGACCCATAGTGACCCTACAGGACAGAGCAGAACTGCTCCATAAGGTTTCCAAGGAGCAGTTGGTGGATTCGAACTGCTGACCTTTGGGTTAGCAGCCTGAGCTCTTAACCAGTACGCCACCAGGGCTCCAAAAACCTGCAAAAGCTGGAAACTGTGTAAGGCAGAAATCTGTCAAAGAAGGAAAACTCAAATATTTTCCACTAAAAGGAGAGATAGAAATGTAAGACTGCACCCTGTCAAAGGTGGAAAACTTGCAAGATACAGAAATACAAGGCAGTCCTGTCGAGCTCTGGCTCTCACGAGTTTCACTGTCTATCCCATGCTTGCTGAAAACTCACCTTATTAAATAATTCAGCCTGATGACATCTCTGATAGAAAATTTTGTGTAATTATTCCGTTTTGGCTTGGCTTCATCCTTACAAACTGGTGATTCTCCACCCTGGTTGCACATCAGATTCACCAGGGTAACTTCAAACAAGCAAACAAACGTCTGGGCATCATCTCAGACAGAGTGAGTCAGAATCTTTGGGGGTAGGATCTTTGATGGTGCTTTGTTTTTAATAATCTCCCCTAAGTGATTACAGCCAGGGTCGAGAACCTCTAATTTACATAAATGTACTGATTTTGCCGAGAATTTGAGGTTGGATAAATGGAAATGACTGAAGGTCTATTTACCAAGTGCAGTGGAAAGTTAAATATTAGGTCAGTGTAGAAAGCCTTGTTATTGTTATTAGTTGCCATCCATTCCGACTCATGTCGACCTCATGCGTGCAGAGTAGAACTGCTTCATAGGGTTTTCAAGGGCTGTGACCTTTTGGAAGCAGATCACCAGGCCTGTCTTCTGAGGCGCCTCTGGGTGGACTCGACCGCTTATCCATTTGCACCACCCAGGGACCCTTGTAAAGCCTAGGTGCTGATATTTCTGTATCAGGGTTTCTTTTTAAGCCTCGTGTATTCAGAGAATCAGAGACTTGAAGAAGAGTGGTGAAGAGCTGGGGGAACAGCACTCCCAGCTGAGGCAAGCCTATGGGAATGTTTGGGGAGGAAAGAAACTGAGAAGTCCACTGAGCAAAGAGGAGCAAGGCTGGAGGGACTAGGCAGGGGCCGACCAGCAGGTGTGCTATGTTAAGGCATTTGACTCTTCTTCAAAGGGCAATGGGAAGCTAGTGAAGTCTTTTAAACAGATTGTTATTGTTGTTATTAGTTACCTTTGGGTTGGTTCCTACTCATGGTGACCTTACGCATAACAGAACAAAACATTGTCTGGTTCCATGCCATCTTCATAATTGTTGATATGTTTGAATCCATTGTTGCAGCCGTTGTGTCAATCCATCTCACTGAAGGTTTTCGTCATTGTCGCTGACCCTCTACCAGACATGATATCCTTTCCTAGTGATTGGTTTTCCCTGATGACGTGTCCAAAGTAAGTGAGTTGAAGTCCAGTGATTTGTACTTTTCTAAAAGATCACCCAATGTCTGTATGGAGAATAGGTTTGGTGGGGACAAGAATGGAATCATCGAGACTGTTAGCAGGCTATGACACAGCACGTGAGAGGTGAGGATGGGTTTGGTTAGGGAGATGATTAGGGAAATGGGGAGAAGAGACAGGTTTGAGAATTACTTCCCCAGAGATTTTTCAGATCAACATTTTCATTTTTGACTATTTTCTGCCCATGTAGGGCAAACAGGAGCCAGAGTAATAATTTTCCTTTGACAAATGAATAACCAAAAACATCAAGACAGAAGGCTACCTGGCTAGCTCAAGGTCATGGAGAGAATATGGCCAAGGAAAATTTGAACAGACTGGCAAGAGTATATCAAGGAGTCACCTTTCACCTTCCACAAGCCAGCACCATAAACATTTCACTGTCACATTATTTAATTCATTTTCCTTCCTAACCTCAAGTGTATTTGATTTAAAGTCCCGTCTTAAGCAAAACATATTTCTCTCCCCTTTCTCCAAAGCTCATGGTCTAGTCAAGCTTTTTACTTCCTCTGAGGTGGCCCTATAAGGTTATCCATCGACCACTTCAAAGGAAATGGACCCCATTGTTTTACTTTTTTTGGTGAACAATTAAAAAATTTCTAGTCTGTTTTCGTAATATCCTATTGCACTTCTTTATCCATGGCAGATATTTTCAAATGAGAATATGGGGGCAGTTGACCACAAGGACTATACATTGGTGTTCTAAATCAGATGTTATAAGTTAGTAGTTGTGCGAATCCAACTTGCCAAGATGACGTCACAGTGGCACTTAGTGGCCGAGTGTGGGCGAGCCAGTTAGCTGTGTCAGGCCTGAATTTTATATGTAAATGGAATGCGGGACACATTCCAGGTGGTTGCTGTAAAGACTAGATGCGATAAAGCTTGCAACGTTGTAAAGCACTTCGCATAATGCTCATGTCATGATCAGTGTCCAATAAGGTGCAGTAGCGGTGGTAGAAGGTGGAAGAAGGAAGGAAGCCGTAAGTTGAAGCTTTCATGCATCTTCCACTGACTATTGGGCAAAAGTCTTGGCCTAGGAATTTGTTCTCAGTGTGGAAGAATGCTTCAATTTGAACAAAACATTTTTTTCTGAAACACGTTTTAGGGGATAGTTGGTTTGGGATAATGGAATGAGCCAAACTTTGGCAGCAGGGAAGACCTGGGCTCAAACCGTTATTGCTTTTCTGTATGAGTTTGGCCTTCACAGTATTTATGCCCCATTATTTGTCCTAGTTTTCCTGAATGTGTGAGCCATTGATTGCTCAACATTTGCAACATACTATGGTTTGAAGGTTCTTTGTTTTTTGAGGATGGAGTTTGTGGTCAGCTGAATAATACCCTCTCCACCCGCACTCCCAAGATGTGCACATTGTAATCCTCAGAATCGGTGAATATGTTACCTTACATGGCAAAAGTGATTTTGCAGATGTTATCAAGAATCTTGAGATGGGAAGCTTATCTTGGAATATCTGGGCAGGCCAAATCTAATCACATGGGGGAGGGAGGAGTGTTGAAGCAGGAGAGAGAGATTTGAAGATGCCAGGCTACTAGCTCTGAAGATGGAGGAAGGCGCCATGAGCCAAGGAAAGCATACAGCTACTAGATGCTGGAGAAGGCAAAGAAATAGATTCTTCCTTAGAGTCTCCACGAGGAATATAACTCTCGTAATACCTTGGTTTTAGCCTGTTAAGACCCGTATTAGATTTCAGACCTAAGAACTGTAAGATAATACATTTGTATCGCAGTTAAGCCACTCAGTTTGTGGTGCTTTGTTACAGCAGCAATAGAAACTAAAACAGAGCTGAATCATTTTAATAGTAAGGGTTGCACATTCAGATACTAGCAGGGGTCAGGAATGAATGCAAATGGATTAAGTGGGCTACCCGGAAGATATTAGGGGGCGTGCGGGACTGTGACAAACTGTGGCATGGCAGAAGGAACTGTGTTCTACCAAATAGCTGACACGTGGGAATGCTTTGAGAGTTTCTGACTTTTAAAGAAGATGGCAATCTGAATTTTTTAAAGGTGACATCTTCCTGTTTTCACACAGTTGTTGTTAGATGCTGAGGAATCAGCTCTGACTCATGGTAACCTTATGTACTACAGCACAAAACATTGCCAGTCCAGCGCCATGTTTTTATATATTGGCAACTAATTCAAAGTTTAAAAACATTGGGCAGACCAAACAGTACGCATTTAGAAACTGGAGAAAGACCTCGGGTTTAGAAAGTGCTTTATTAAGGAGCCCTGGTGGTGTGGTGGTTAAGCACTTGGCTGCTAACCAAAAGGTCAGCAGTTCTAACTTACCAGGTGCTCTGTGGGAGAAAGACACAGCAGTATGCTTCTGTAAAGATTGTTGTTGTTGGGTGCCATCGAGTTGGTTTTGATTCATAGCAACCTTGTGTACAACATAATGAAACTCTGCCTGGTCCTGCGCCATCCTCCCAATCATTGCTATGTTTGAGTCCATTGTTGCAGCCATTGTGTCAATCCATTTTGTTGAGGGTCTTCCTTTTTTTTCGCTGACCCTCTACTTTACCAAGCATGATGTCCTTCTCCAGGGACTGGTCCTTCCTGATAACATGTCCAAAGTATATGAGACATAGTCTCGCCATCCTTGCTTCTAAGGAGCATTCTGGTTATACTTCTTTCTAGACAGATTTGTTTGTTCTTCTAGCAGTCCACAGTATATTCAATATTCTTTGCCAACACCATAATTCAAATGCATCAGTTCTTCTTCAGTCATTCATATTCATTGTCTAGCTTTTGAGTGCATACGGGGGGATTGAAAATACCATGGCTTGTGTCAGGTGCACCTTAGTCTTCAAAGTGACATCATTGCTTTTTAACACTTTAAAGAGGTCTTTTGCAGAAGATTTGCCCAATGCAACGCATCTTTTGATTTCTTGACTGGCTGCTTCCATAGGTGTTGATCGTGGATCCAAGTAAAATGAAATCCTTGACAACTTCAATCTTTTCTCCCTTTATCATGATGTTGCTTATTGGTACAACTGCGAGGATTTCTGTTTTCTTTATGTTGAGGTATAATCCATACTGAAGGCTGTAGTCTTCGATCTTCATCAGTAAGTGCTTCAAGTCCTCCTCTCTTTCAGCAAGCAAGTTTGTGTCATCTGCATATGGCAGGTTGTTAATGAGTCTTCCTCCAATCCTGATGCCCTGTTCTTCTTCATATAGTCCAGCTTCTCAGATTATTTGCTTAGTATACAGATTAACTAAGTATGGTGAAAGGACTATGTGGATCATAACAAATTATGGGTAACATTGTGAAGAATGGGAATTCCAGAACACTTCATGGTGCTCACAAGGAACCTGTACATAGACCAAGAGGCAGTCGTTGGAACAAAGCATGAGGATACTGCATGGTTTAAAATCAGGAAAGGTGTGGGTTGGGGTTGTATCCATAAAGATTACAGCCTTGGAAACCCTATGGGGCAGTTCTACTCTGCCCTATAGGGTCGCTGTGAGTCAGTGGCAATGGGTTTTGTTTTGATTTTACTTTAACTGCATGATAGTTTGCCCCTACAATGTTTTTATTTTTATTTTTTGTCTTGTTTTGTTACAAGCTTCCTTATAAGTGAGTATATATAGTGGTCTCCTGAAAGTACATTGGCCTCCGTAATTTGGAATCACCAAGATTACCTCTAACAAAAGATAACTTTTTTGTCCTCAATTTGCTTGGAAAATGCTTGACATTTACTTGTTTGGAAAGTGGCATAAGCTATCAGGTCATTTCGTGCTGTAACAAACACACACAATGAGACTCAGCAGGGATTGGTGCACAATTCTTAACTCATCGCCCCCGAATGGATTCTACCTATCCCCAGCAGGAGATGGTACAATTTTAATGATCTTGTACTCCTTAGTAGAGCTAGTCAAAAATGAATAATCTCTCTGTCCTTAAATCCTTTCTTTTCTTCCTTCTCAATCATTTCTTGATCTTGTCTGTTTATAATTCTGTCTTCTCTCCCCTTTTCTTCTATCCTTTATTCCCTCTCTCTCTGGGTCTGCCTTTCCTTCAGTGTATTTATTCAAGTGACTCTCTTTCTTTCAAGATGCGCTTGTTTGTATTTCACTCACGAATCTTAAGCCCTTGTTCAGAAGTATTCAACAATTAAGTAAAGCTTACCGTCTTAGGTTGGGTTCTCTAGAGGAGCAAAACCAGTAAAGCGGATAAATATATATAGAGAGAGATTTATATCAAGGAAACTGCTCATGCAATTGTAAAGGCTGGAAGGTCCGAAGTCCGCGGATCAGGATAGAGGCTTCTCTCGATTCAGATAGCTGCAGGGGCTGGCAAACCCAAGATCAGCTGGTCAGAGAGCAGGGCTCTCGATCACAGGCTGTGAAGATCAACTAATGCTAAGATTGGCAGGCAAGACTACAAGGCTTCTCCTGATTCACGTAGATGTGGGGGCTGGCAAACCTCAGATGGGCAGGTCAGAGAGCAGGGCTCCTGCTCACAGGCTGTGAAGATCAACTAACGCCAAGACTGGCAGATAAGCTGATAGCTCAAGTCCCAAGAACCGGAGGTCAGATGAACAGGAGGCGGCTGCAGGATCCAGAGCAAGCAAAAAGCCAGAACGTCTGCTTATATTTGGACGCAGGCCACACCCCCAAGGAAACTCTTTTTCAACTGATTGGCTACTCACAGCAGATTCTATCATGGGAGCGATCACAGATAAACACTGAGAGTGATGGCCCAGCCAAGCTGACACACGATCTTAACCATCACATTTACCTTTCTTCGTGAATGGTGGAAGAACTCAGATTTATTGCAGAAAATTTCCACATTATTAAGCAGACAGATTTCACTTGGAGGCATTCTACCCCGTGAAACTCTAAGTTTGATTTAAAGGTCAAAGGAGAGGGCTGACACCTACAATCTGCCTTCGAATTGTTATTGTAACACTAAATAGAGTACACAAGGAGAAGAGATTGCAGTTGGTCAGCAAAAACATGCCAATCACAGCTTCTCTCAATAAACTCTTTGCCTTTAACCCAGCTAGGAGATGAAGAAGGCGAGCAGATTAACATGATCTTGCTGAAGGTATGACATTTCAGGTTCAATTCTGTGTGTCAAATTGGATGAACCACTTTGTGGGAAGAGACAGGGAATGGTTATTTCTCTGAAATCTGGGGGAAAAAAACTTCACCACAGCTATCAACCACAAGAATATTTTCCTTTGCATGAACAAAATAATGACTTTTATTACCATAACAAAATACATTAGCTGCTTAATTTAAATTATTTTGTACATAATTAAGTTGCACATTTTGCCAGCAGGGCAGTTTAATAAAATTTCAGCTTTAATGTATTAATCCCTTAAAATGCACAAACTTTAGATACTTGATAGTGGACTCTTAGTTATGGTGTGAAAGAGGAAAACACACACACACACAGACTCCTAAAAGCTGTCAACATCAGAGTTGCTAGAAATCAGGAATAATACTAAAATATGAATCCGGAATCTTCTAGTACCATTTTGATAGCTGTAGAATGACTGTTTTGTATCTGTATGTCTTTCTGATGAAGGGAAATTCTTTAAAGGTTTCACTGAGGTTGAGAAACAATGGGATCCCAATGGAAATGATGTAGAATACTCGCTATGCAAACACAACAATGTTGTGTTAAAGTCCAGTAGACTCCAATTCATGGTGACCTCATGTGTGCCAGAGTAGAACTGTGCTCCATAGGGTTTTTCATGACGGATTTTTTGGAAGTAGATCTCCAGGCCTTTCTTCTGAGGCACCTCTGGATGGACTGGAACCTCTAACCTCCAGCCGATTGCATTAACTGTTTGCACTGCCCAAGGACCCCATGTCACAGTCAATGTTGCCTAATTCCAGTCTTCTGACTGATACAGCCACGCCATTGAGAAGGTTGCCTGCAGTCAGTCCCAGGTAAAAGAAAGTCGAAAGGTGAATTCTCATTGATAATTTGGCTCATAGAGGCAGCACATCTGGGCTTTCACATGATGGTAACAATAACAGGAACTTCTCCTCCTTGTTCTTCTTGGCTCATGTCCCCATCATCTATCAGTAATAACTTCTACAGCCTTTAAGTATCATCTATACTGTCTGTGGAGCCCTGGTGGCACAATGGTTAAGAGCTGCTGCTGCTCCTAAGCAAAAGGTCAGCAGTTCGAATCCACCAGCCACTCCTTGGAAACCCTACGGGGCAGTTCTGCTCTGTCCTATAGTGTCACTATGAGTCAGAATCTACTGGACGGCAGTGGGTTTGTTTGTTTGTTTTTTAATACTGTCTCTGGGTTGTTACTTTTCTTACCACATTTGTTTTACTGACTATAGTAATAACACATGCCTATTGTTGAAAATTTGAAAACTTAATAATAACTTAAAGAAAAACAGAAACATCATTTATAGTCTCACTACCCAGAGATAAGCATTATAAAAAGTTTGGACTGTTTCCTTCTAACTTTTCATCCTGTACATCTATGTACACGTGTGCATGTATTCCTGGTCTGTGTGAAATGTTGCAAAATTGGCATCTGTTATGGACTGAATTGTGTCCCTCCAAAATATGTGTTGTGAATCCCAACTTCTATACCTATGGTTATAGTCCCATTTAGGAATGGATTTTCTTTGTTATGTTGATGAGGCAGTATTTGTGTAAGGATGTGTCTTAAATCAGTCTCTTTTGAGATATAAAAAGAGCAGACGGAGCAAGCAACCAAACAAGCAAGCAGAGATGGGGGAAGATAGCTGCCACACCATGTGAGATCTCCAAGGAACAAAGAAACAGAAGCTGAGAAGAGACGAGGACCTTCCTCCAGAGCGACAGAGAAAGAAAGCCTTCCCTTGGAGCCGGCGCCCTGAGTTTGGACTTTTAGCCTCCTAAACTGTGAGAAAATAAATTTCTGTTTGTTAAAGCCACCCACTCGTGGTAGTTATGTTATAGCAGCACTGGAGAACTAAGACAGCAGCATAAAACTTATGCGATGTTGTATCATCTTTCTTTTATATTTAATATTATGTTATGAGCATTTTCCATATAATTAAAAGAGTTCTTGAAAAATGGCTTATAATAACTAGACAATATTCCATTATAAGGAGCTACAATACTTTGTGCTGCATATTAAAACGATTGCCGTCGATTCATATCTGACTCATAGTGACCCTATAGGACTGAGTAGAACTGCCCCATAGGGTTTCCAAGGCTGTCATCTTTATGGGAGCAGCTGGTAGGTTCGAACCTCTAATTTTTCAGTTAGCAGACAAGCACTTTAACCACTGTGCCACCAGGGCACCTTGTTGCCTATGAAGGTTGTCTCTGATGATTCACTCTCAGGAGTTGCCCTGTGGTAAACACCCTTGGACCTTAATCTGTGCGTAGCTCTGAGTCTTTTCAGTGTCATTTCCGAAAGTGCAATGCTTCAAAGGCCAGACAAACAATACGGAGGCTTTCAGTACACATTGCCAATGTATAACAGCATTCACACTAAGGATTAAGTTTTGAGACCTTGGTGCTCCTTTCTGACGTGGGTCGTGCTTCACAGCTGGGAAGTGTTCCTCACAGGTGGGGGCTGAGTAAGTCTCCTGGGAGCAACTTCCTCTGAGCTTTTCCCTCCTTTGAGGATCCCAGTCACATCCCTGCGCTTGCTGACAAAATACATTTGGATTCTTGTTACTTTCTCAGAAACAAAGAGAAGAGAGGAAAACTTGGTTTGACTCTGCAATCACACACATGCATCCACACACACACACATCCACACACGCCCACACATGCACACGCACACACATGCATCCATACACACACATCCACACACACACACACACATCCACACACGCCCACGCATGCACATGCACACACATGCATCCATACACACACATACACACACACACACACATTCTATATAGGTAAGTGATTAAAATGGCCCAACAAGTGTGGATGTCTTTATGACAATACATCATAAATAAAATAAACAAACAAATATACACCTGAAGGGTTGTTTTTTTTTTTGGGGGGGGGGGTTGGGAGCAGGATGGGATGAATGTACTAAGTTAGAAGCCCAGGAATAGAGTCTAGGAAGTCCAATCAGAATTTTCAAGCAATTCACAAGTTTATTCTGATTATGTCTAAACAACATATCAATATATCTTAAAGCCTGTATAGGAAAAGTTTATATTATAAACATAATAACAATAAATAATCCTGGCTATTTGAAATACGTGGTAATTTGCATTATTTCACTTAATCTTCACCACAAACTCATGAGGTGGGTACCATTATTATCCCCATTTTACAAGCGAGGTAATGAAACTTGGAGCATTCAAGATAATGCAGCCAAGATTTCACTCAGGGAGCCAAGAGCACATCCAGAATTAGAAACCCTGTAATGTGACTCCAAAATCTGACCTTTAACTACTTCACAGCAGTACTTCACAATGTTACTTCATAGTACTACTTCCTGGTAGTACTTCACAGTAAAAGGAGTCCTGGTGGTGCAATGGTTAAACACTTGGCTACTAACCGAAAGGTTGGCTGTTCAAACCCATGCAGCAGCTCCGCAGGAGAAAGACCTGGTGATTTGCTTATGGCCAAGAAAACCCTATGCGGCAGTTCTACCCTGTTACATGGGGTTGCCATGAGTCAAAGTTGACTTGGCACCTAACAACAATAATTTCACGGTAGTTCATCATGACATAGCGGTAGTGCTTAACAGTACTACTGTTTGGTGCTACCTCAGGGTACTACATCACGGTACTACATCACCACACTACTTTCCCATACTACTTCACAGTATTACACAGTAATACTTCACTGCACTACATCATGATAGCTGTCATGGATTGAATTGTGTCCCCCCCAAAATATGTGTCAACTTGCTAGGCTATGATTCCCAGTATTGTGTGATAGTCCACCACTTTGTCATCTGATGTGATTTTTCTATGCGTTGTAAATCCTAGCTCTATGATGTTAATCAGGCGGGATTAGCAGCAGTTATGTTAATGAGGCAGGACTCAATCTGCAAGATTAGACTGTATTTTAAGATAACGTCTTTTGAGATATAAAAGACAGAAGCAATCCGAGAGACATGGGGACCTCGTACCACCAAGAAACAAGAGCCAGAAGAATAACGCATCCTTTGGACTGGGGGTCCCTGAGCTGGGAAGCTCCTGGACCAGGGGAAGATGGATGACAAAGACCTTCCTTCTGAGTTAAGAGAGCAAGAAAGCCTTCCCCTGGAGCTGATGCCCTGAATTTGGACTTCTAGCCTACTAGACTGTGAGAGAATAAACTTCTCTTTGTGAAAGCCATGCGCATGTGGTATTTCTGTTATAGCAGCCCTAGATGACTAAGACAGTAGTACTCCGCAGTACTACTTCACAGTATTACTTCACACCAGTACTCCACGGCAGTAATTCACCCCACCATTTCATTGCACTATAATAATTTGGAAGTTTATCTACAATGATTAAATGTTGTCAAAAGATATTTTTCCCAAAAAGGTAAAATCATGACTCCGAGCCAGATACAAAATGAATGTGTATTAGAGATTCTATTTAATTCCATCAGTGAGGAAAGCAGGCAGAGCTTATAATTGGTGCAAAGGAGAAGTCTACAAAGCACATGGCTGTATGAAATAAAATGATGTTGAAACAGATGTGCAGAAGGAGGCAAAACTAGCTTCTTATACAGTGAGGAAGGAAGATCAATTGACCCTCTGTTGAACAGGACACAATCTGCGTGTCTATAGACAAGAACTATTCTGCATTGTTATCAGCTATCTATAGAGTTATAGCTCCAATAGAATCAGATAAGCTTCTAGTTAGACAATGCATAGGCTTCCATTGAAACACAAGTATTCCCTTACAGTGTATACTCTTAGAAGAACAACAAACAACCAATTGCTGTAGAGTTGATTGTGACTCATGGCAACCCCATCCGTTGCAGAGTACAGCTGCACTCCATAAGATTTTCAAGGTTGTGAACTTTTTGGAAACAGATCTCTAGGACTTTTCTTCCATGATGCCTCTGGGTGGGTTTGAACTGCCAACCTTTCCGTTAGTGAGCGCTTAACTGTTTGTGCCAGTCAGCGGCTCCACTCTTAAATCACACAGTTCAAATTTTTGTCCTACAGGAAGGTAGTTCAGCCCTTCGCATTCCTCTGACTTGAACCATTCAGTTAATTGACGGAAGAGCAACTCGCATGCGCGGTCAATGCATTTCATTTTGTTGGTGGAGTCTTGCACCGAATCCACACTGTGCAGCAACTCCACCAATGCCATTTCTGGGAAGGAGATAAAGGGGAAAGTTTGATAGTAATCCTCTGACTTTCATCCACAAATTTGCTTGGTTTATGAAGTCACAAGACAATTTTTCTAAATGCCAGCCTTGCAAATTTAAGCCGGGAATGAAATTCCAGCTGTGTTTTTTCTGCTTATTATACTCCCATCATCGCTAGTAATAAAGAGCCTGTGAATTTGTCAGCCAAGTTCTGACAGTAAAATCTTTACTACTGGTGATGACATCAGAGGCAAAAGAGCACAGCTTGAGTTTTAGATCCCAGGTTGAATATAGAAGGCTGATGTCTAGAAAAAAAAAACATAAACATAAACCATCTTAAAATGAACAAATTTGATCATTAAGGCAAGATAAGTGTGGAATCCAACAAGGCCATTTTATAGTCATGGAACGAAACGTAACTGCTGTTAATTTTCATTAAAAGGTGAAGAAATTAATGTAGGGATTAAGTAGTTCAACAGAAAGAACAGCTAAAGACAAAAAAATAGAAAATTAATTTAAAGTAACAGCTAGCAATACAGGTCAGATTCAGTGTACAACTGCAGGGAAAAATTGATAAAGCAATTTCTCAGAAAATCCATAAAATGCTACAAATTGCCTTGTGATAAGAATTGCAGAAGAAACAAACATTTAGCCTGTTGAGAGTTTGGGGGATTGTTTAATTAAAATTAAGCCAGATCCAAAGGGTACGTTAATTACCACAGGCTGTGATCAAGTCCCGTTAAAAAAAGAAAGAATTAAATTGGGAAGCAGAACAAAACAATATAACGCAAAACCAACATCAATAATAAAAAACACACTTTACCTGGAACCTCTCTAGCCAAGTGAAGTGGAGGCTTCCTGTCACTATGCTGTTAATTTAACATGTTAAACAACTGCGGGAGATGACCTCCCCTGTCCCCCAAGGGAAGCTTTTCCAAACCCTACTTGAAGAGATTTTTTAAAAACTTTGCGTTGCTGTTTTTCTCAGAGCTGAAGAGAGTGCCTTCTAATAAGCCTGTGTCTTCAGTTCTATAACGTCTCCATTCCAAAAATATATCTCCCACTAGCCTATCATCAAAATGCCACAATTGCTGTAAGATAGCTGTGCCTTGGGGTTTGATTGACAACTCTTTGAGAGCATAAACTAAAAAAATAACAAAAACGAACCCGTTGCCGTGGAGTCGATTCTGACTCATAGTGACCCAATAGGTCAGAGTAGAACTGCCCCATAGGGTTTCCAAGGAGTGGCTGGTGGATTTGAACTGCTGACCTTTTGGTTAGAAGCTGAGCTCTTAACTACTGCGCCATCAGGGCAGCTTTGTAAAAATTTTTTTTTTTTTAAAAAAAGAAGGACCTCCTCTTAAAGAATTGTTAAGGCTTTCAATATGATGACAGCGGATCATTAAACCAAGCATAGGACCCTGAGTGCATTTAACATCTATGTGAGAATATGGAAGTCAAAAACAAAAATAGGAAGAGAGAAGAAAGCTAACATCCAGTAAAAAAAAAATAAAAAGAAATCCCTAACATTTACTGAGTGTTTAATACTTGCAATGCACCAGGCTATTCGTTTTCTGTCATTTAATTCTCTCAGCCACTCTGTGAATACAGGGGCTATTATTTCCACCCTATTTCAAATAAGGGAATTGAGTGGCTTAATTAACAAGGTCATGTGGCCTCTGAGGGACAGAGCAGACTCTCAGAACCAGGGTTCCAAGATGTGTAGTAGTCTATACCAACACCATTGCTCTTAACCCCGATAAAGAGTCGAAATGGAGAAGTGGGCAGAGTTAGTATGTTGTCCTCAGTTACTGCTGAGTCAGCCTCCAACTCCTGGCAACCCCATGCACAAAGGGATCTGACCGTTGTGATCCATAAGGTTTTCATTGACTGATTTTCAGAAATATCACCAAACTTTTTTTCCTAGTTTGTCTTAAGTCTGGAAGCTCCGCTGAAACCTGTTCAGCGTCATAGCAACATACAAGCCTCTACTGACAGATGACGGTGACTGTGCTTGAGGGGTCTTGCCAGGGAATGGAAGCCAGGTCTCTGCATGGAAGGGGAGAATTCTACCACTGAACCACCAATGCCCTCTGAAGTTAGTAAAAGGAGATGCCAGATGCAAGTTTGCAATTAAAGCATTACAAAAAAAAAAAGTATCAGAACTGTGTTTATTTGTTTGGGACTGGTCCCTCCTAATAACATGTCCAAGGTATGTAAGACAAAGTCTCGTCATCCTCCCTTCTAAGAAGCATTCTGGTGGTACTTCTTCCAAGATACATTTGTTCATTCTTCTGGCAGTCCATGGTATATTCAATATTCTTCACCAACGCCATAATCCAAAGACATCAATTCTTCTTCAGCCTTCCTTATTCATTGTCCAGCTTCTGTGTGCATATGAGGTGATTGAAAATACGACAGCTTGGGTCAGGCACACCTTAGTCCTCAAGATGACATCTTTGCTTTTTAATGCTTTAAAGAGGTCTTTTGCAGCAGATTCGCCCAGTGCGATATGTCGTTTGATGTCTTGATTGCTGCTTCTTTGGGTGTTGATTGTGGATCTAAGTAAAATGAAATCCTTTACAAATTCAATGTTTTATCCATTTACCAGAATGTTGCTTGTTGGTCCAGTTGTGAGGATTTTTGTTTTCTTTATGTTGAGGTGTAATCCATACTGAAGGCTGTGGTCTTTGATCTTCATCAGTAAGTGCTTCAAGTCCTCTTCACTTCACTCATGTCCCCTAGTGGGAATTGAATTGTTCTATACTACAGAGATTGTAGTTAAGAGTAGACCCAGATATCATTTCCTGGAAATAATCTTTTGTCTCCTACACCTCCTCTTGCCAAAAAAAAAAAAAAAAAAGGACTTCTGGCAACACGGCACTCTAGGCAGAAGCACCATGCCATCCCTCCACAGTAAAGATCCGAAAAACTAAGCCAAACAGAGAAAACAGCAATCCTGAAACCCTAAACATTAAATGAAGAGATAAAGAACTCAGCCAAGCACCAAATGGAGTGAGAAACTGACAGAGAATAGAGAGCGAGGAGACATACATGGAGAGGTCCCCTATCAGCTAATGCAGCACAGGTCCGCCACCTTGGACTCCTATCAGAAACCAGCAAACAGAGGGTACGAGAAGCAGCTTCACGGAGCTTCCAGCAGGAGACAGAACAACCAGTAAACAGCGATATACACTTTCCCACCCCCCACCCTCCTTCACCTCCACTCGGCCTCCTCTGCTTCCCGCGGCCACAGTCTCTTGGCTGGGAAGCAGTAGCTGCTTGGATTCCACCTGCCGGCACTGGCCAACTCCCTGAGTGACATTTGTTGGTAGCTGGGGTTGCTTTTTCCCGCTTCCTTTGATTTCTTCCTTACCTCTCACCACCTCCTCCTCCTTTTTTCTCAAGTACCTGGCTCTGTGTGCCATTTTAGCTTCTTCCTGAGGGGCTGTGGAGCTCCATTCGAGTGTGGAACTGCTTCCCAGTCCGTGCTGACATGCTGGTGGGATCCTGGGGGTTTTTTTTGTTTGTTTGTTTTCAATTGTTTGTTTTCTTTCTCTTTTCTCGAGTTGGGAGCTCATTCTGGCCAGGCAGTGCTGTGCGGCTTGGGACCTACCCCTCAGCTTGCCGAGATGTGCAGAGGGATCCCTGAGCACATTTCTTTTTTAGTGGATTTTTTTTTTCTGTTTTTCTGGGGGGGTTCTTGTTTTTTTTTTTTCTTTAATTTGTTTTGTTTTGTTTTCCCTCTTTTTCCCTTTTTGTCTTTCTTCATTACTCAGTTTCTCATCTCTCTATACCTTCCTTCTCTTCCTGTCCCTTAGATTCCTGGCACTGAATACCTCTACACCTCCTAGCCAGGCTGTACTTCAACATCTGGGAACAACTTCCCCAGACCTCGTAGCCACACCGGTGGGATCCCTGGGAGCTTTGCTGTTCTTTTTTCTTTCTAATTTTTATTTATTCATTCTTTTCTTTTTTTCTTC
>NW_004443944.1:8697319-8709898 GCF_000243295.1 Trichechus manatus latirostris
GGAGAAACAATAAGACTAAACTTGGATTATTCAGCAGAAACCATGCAGGCAAGAAGGCAATGGGATGACATATATAAAACCTTGAAAGAAAAAGATTGCCAGCCAAGAATAATATATCCTGCAAAACTCTCGTTCATATACGATGGTGAAATTAGGTCATTTTCAGATAAACAGAAATTAAGGGACTATGTAAAAAGCAAATCAAACTTACGAGACTTATTAAAGGAAGTCCTTCGATCTGAGAACAAACAATATCAGACCACAGGCTGAAAATAGGACACAGGATTGTACTAGCCAGATACCAACCTAGGAAACGAACTCTTAAGGACTATGCAGAACCAAAAGAATTACAAAAGGGAACCAGAGAGGTTAATCTGTAAATGACAACAGCATCAGAACAATAAAAGACGGAATAAACGGTGTAGATATAGAACCTTCTAATGGAGAGGGAGTCAAGCGATACCAAGTACTAATAGACTAGTTCAAATCTAGGAAGATAAGAGTAAACTTCATGGTAACAACAAAGAAACTTAACAAACCTACTCAACAAAATAAAGAAGAAAAATATAAAGTCTCAGTGAAAACAAAAGAAATGGAAAAAAAAAAAAAATCCACAGACAAAAGGAACTCAGTGCAGGAGAGTTAAGAGGAACAAACCTGGAGGACATTACGCTGAGTGAAATAAGTCAATCACAAAAGGACAAATATTGTATGAGACCTCTACTGTATAACTCATGTAAAAGTTTACACACAAAAAGAAACAATCTTTGTTGGTTATGAGGGATGGGAGGAGTGGGGGGGAACTAAATAGATAAGTGGTAACTTTGGTGAAGGATAAGACAGTACACATTACTGGGGAAGCCAGCACAACTTGTACAAGGAAAGGTCATGGAAGTTCCACAGACACATCTAAACTCCCTGAGGGACTGAATTGCTGAGCAGAGTGCTGTGGGGCCCATGGTCTTGGGGAACATCTAGCTCAATTGGCATAACACAGTTTATAAAGACAATGTTCTACATTCTACCTTGGTGTATAGGATCACATGTCCTTGATTACATGACACACGGTTGTAGTGCTTATCTGGCTGGAGTCTCCCGGTTTCTGGTTTTCAGGAAGCAAGTGGTCACGTTGGGAAACCCCGTGGGGCAAGAAGGGCAGGCAGTGTCTAGGATTCCCAAGGCCTCGCACTAACAGCATAAACTGAGGCTTTGTCCCACAGCTTGCAAGGAAATCAGTTCTGCCAACAAACCAAGTGAGCTTGAAAGCCGCTCCTTCCAAGACCGCAGCCCCTGGCGACACCTCAGTTGTAGCCTTGGGGGACCAGAAGTAGAGGACCCAGATAAGCGGTACCAGACTCTGACCACAGAAATGTAATACCTGTGTGCTGTTTTAAGCTGCTATGGCTCTGGGGATACTGTTACATATAAATAGACAACCAAGGATGGCAGCTTTGTGTCCTAGATGAGAGCGTGGATTTGGAAAGACATCAGACCTGGTAGAGCCTCATCTTTGCCCCTTCGTAGTTGTGCCCTTGGACAAGTGAGCTAACCTAAGCCTCAGCTTGCTAACTCGTATGAAGAAGGCTTTCTCAGCCTCAGCGCTGCTGATTTTAGGGCGGGATCATTTTCCGTGAAGGCTGTCCTGTGCATTGTAGGATGTTTAGCAGCATCCCTGGCCTCTGCCCACTAGATGCCAGTAGCACCTTCCTTCCCCACCCTCTGGAGTCATGACAACCAAAAATGTCCCCAGACATTGCCAAGTGTCCTCCGGGCAGAGGGGCAAATTACATTCATTAAGAACCACTACTGTAAAAGGTAGGGGGAGATAATAATAATAACAATTATTATTACTTCATGGGGTCATTGGGAGCTTTAAATAAATGATTAGACAAAGACCTGACTACCTTAATAATAAGACCTTAAAGAATGATGTCTATCATTATATGAATGTCATAAACCCATGGACTCATAGCGACCCTATAGGACAGAATAGAACTGACCCATAGGGTTTCCAAGGCTGTAATCTTTATGGAAGCAGACTGCCACATCTTTCTCTCACAGAGTGGCTGGTGGATTTGAACCACTGACCTTTCAGTAGGCAGCCAAGCTCTTAAGCACTGTGCCACCAGGGCATTTTTATTCTTTAGCTGCAGCTGTTGGCATAAGGTGGATTTTGCCTGGTGCCCAACGTTCTGAGAAGGGAGACAGTCACTTAGCAGGAGACAGGAAAAGACACCCACCGCTGAGAGCAAGGGGAGAGGACGAGAGACTGGGAGGGGAGGGGAAGGCGCAAAGCCAGATGGCGGAGGCCACATGCTCCAGGAACTTGCGGGTTAACTAGAGGTTGAACTTCCGGGTTAACTAGAGGTCGCAGGTACGCACGCGGGAGCTGGACCACTGGAGCAAAAACGCATGCTCATTCGCAGTCATCCGTGGGAGACTAGGCCCCCACCCCCACCCCAAGCTATGAAATTGTGGTTGGGGACAATCCTGCCAAATCTTGAGGGACGGGGAAGCCAAGGTGATGCCTGGATTGTACTGTTGTTATTACTTGTTATTTCTATCGTCCTTATTGTTGGTCTTTGGCATAACTACAGATGAGGACAGGCAGTAGCTGGGTGCCCTCCCTCCTCAAATCTGGACGCTTTAAGCCTCTTCCCCGTTGAAGGCAGAAGAAGTGTTGCGGTTTCATTTAAAAGTGAGTGAACGAGCACCTTGGGCCTCCTGACAATTAGTTTAAACCGAAGCATCACTGGCCAAAAATAATGAAAAGAGAATCTCCTATCTCTTTATTATGCTTGGTTATAGTGATTGGACTCAGTTTAAACCAGCCTAAAGGGATGAAAAATTCCCTGAAGGATGAGAACAGAGAAATCATAAAAAGGCACTTTTACTAACTGGTCATAAAACAGCTCGGTAAATGCCTCCTCTACGGATTTCCTTTTCTTTCTCTTTTTCCTTTTTTTTTTCTTTTTTACCCTAATTTCTATCCTTGCTGCCTTCACCCTGCACAATATTTGGCCTTATAGATAAGAGTTCAAAATGTACATAAAACTAAACCGAAGCCACTGCCATCAAGTCAATTACGACTCATAGTGACCCTGTAGGACAAAGTAGAACTGCCTTGTGGGGTTTCCAAGGAGTGGCTGGTGGATTCAAACTGCTGACCTCTTTGCTAGCAGCCGAGCTTTTAACCAGTGCGCCACCAGGACTCCGCTGAAATGTATATAAGTCCATAAAATTGATGACTAAAGATCGGTGATACAATAGGTCAGCTTGAATCCTGGCATTACGACAGCACCTCCAGTAGCCGAAATAGGAACAGCGAGCCCTTACACACAGGGTCAGATTATCGATAAGCAAGGTACCTTGCTTACCAGGCCGTCTGTAGTGAACACAAGGGTTTCGCCACATTTTTGATGGGGGGACAAAGTTCATCAAAGATGTGGTGAAACCCAAGTGAAATTGGTCTCTTTACAGATAATACTAAGTGCTTACCTTGTTTACTGGTTCATCTGTCCTGTCAGGGATTGGAAATTTAAAACAAGGCTTTGATTCTGCAGGAAGATGCTGTGGGGTTGGGAGGGAGGCATATGGCAGCCATGCCTACAAGCAGAATCTCTGATGTGGTGAAAAAGTGTGAAGTTGTTCACCGCAGAAGGTCTGATGAGCGAGGTAAGCACCACGCTTACTTTGCCTGTTGGGTAATCTGCCCCTGTGTACACAGTATTCACACTTTTGGATATGCTCCTAAATGCCATACATATCAGGTGAGGTTAACTCATCTAAACTCACTGCAGCTCTGTGAAGTAGAAAACCAAAAACCACCATAGTTGCCTTCGAGTGAACTTCAACTCACGTTGACCCCATGAGCCAATGACCATGTGTTATTGCTCTCGTGGTTCGACTTGCACGTGCGTACGTGCTCCACAGAGTTTTCAATGGCTGATTTTCCAGAAGTAGAACTCTAGGCCTTCCTTCCAAGGTGTCTTTGGGTAGACTTGAACCTCCAACCTTTCAGTTAGCAGCAAAGCGCATTAACTGTATGCCCCACCCAGGCCCCCCGTATCGAGTGGGTACTAGTCTTAACCCCATTTTAGAGATCATAATGATACCACTTGTCAACACTTTTGTCTGACGACTCTATACCTATTAACTCATTTAAATTAATCCTCATGTAACGACCCTCTGGAGTTATTATTATCTCATTTTACAGCTGAAGGAACAGAGGCACAGAGAGGTGAAGTGGCTTGTCAGGTCTTCTTAGCCAGGAAGTGGAGGCGCCGGTTCTTGAACCCAGGCAGCCTGACTCCAGCGTACCTGCTATTACTACATTTACCTTCCCATCTGGCAGACTGCTGCCTGCACACCTGCAGAGATATTAGATAGTTCTACAGCTAATTCAACACAAAGAAAGGATTAAAAATAGTGTGTGTTCCCAAGGAATGAAAGACAGATGCTCAGGTAAGACTAGACTCCATGCATTTTGGGGTGTGTCTCCATCCCAAATAGAAGTGCTTCCTGTATTTTTGCATATACTGTGGGGATAGATGTTGAAGTTTGTTTCTGTTGATAAAATGCTGCAGTTATATCTACTGCAAGCTAAGTCACAAACTGGGAGATAAACATTCCTCTTTAGATATTGACAAAAGGTTGCAACCGCTGAAAGCGAGCTTCTATTTCGGCCCGGTCTAATTAAGCCCGGAATGTGTGTAAAATCATTAGCATAGAGCTTTGCAAAGTATGTTATCATCTGGCTCTGGTTTGCGCTATACTTCGGCAGCTTGTGACACCAAGACGATTCTGTGATATTTGTATTGTTAAATGTGATCTCCAGGGGCAGCTGTACAGCGAGGCAATAAATAGCTCGTGTCTTTTGCTGGAGGCAGCGCAAGCGCCACTTTGCATGGGTAGTAAAATCATCCAAGTTGCAGGTGTCTCAGAAAGCAGCTGCCGTGTCAGATGGAGGAGATTCATACCTGAATGAGCAATTAGCGTCGTACTGATCTGAGGGGGAATGACATATGCACACCCATTTTGAAGACTCAGGATTTTTTTTTTTTTGCTATCTCTAAAGATATCTCTTCATCAAGGACTCTGAACCTTTTTTTTTTGTTGTTGTTAAGTTGCCTTTGATCGATTTTGACTCATGGCGCCCTCGTCTTGTGTACAGAGGAGAACTGTGCTCCGTAAGGTTTTCAAGGCTGTGACCTTTTGAAAGCAGATTGCCAGGCCTTTCTTCCAAGGTGCCTCTGGGTGGGTTGGAACTGCCAACCTGATGGCTAGCAGTGGAGTGCTTAAATCATTTGTCCCGCCCAGGGATTCAACCTTTTAAAGGACAACAAAATCCTCTGAGATTTTCATGAAAATTATGAACCCTCACCCTGAAGAATCTACACAGGCATATGGGTCTGAATAAGATTTTGGTCACTTGCCCCCCTACTTCCTTTTTTCTTTTTATCATTTAAGCAGGTAGCTGCGTTCTGTGCTTCTTCGCCCCACGGAAGGCTTGCAGAAGCTTAGTCTCTAAGTATTCTTGGCATTTATTTCCAAAAGTGTACAGGATACCACCCGTCTGTCTGTTTGTGGTCGTGCTGTGGTGGCTCACGTGTTGCTGTGATGCTGGAAGCTATGCCACTGGTATTTCAAATACCAGCAGTGTCACTCTTGGTGGACAGGTTTCAGTGGCACTTCCAGACTAGGACAGAATAGGAAGAAAGGCCTGGTGATCTACTGAAAATTAGCCAATGAGAGCCCTATGGATCACAACAGAATATATTGTCTGATGCAGGGCTGGAAGATGAGTACCCTCGGTTGGAAGGACTCAAAATACACAGCACCTGCAGCAGTGGACTGGAGCTTCCCAGTGATTGTGAAGATGGGACAGTACAACAGAACAAATCAACACTTGTTCTGTTGTACATGGGGCCACCAGGAGTTGGAGTTGACTTGATGGCAACTAACAATAACAAGTGTACAGGAGGAGGGACAGAACTCATGGGCAAGCTTGGGGGTTTCTCACAAAACAGACCAGACTTACTGGCCTGACAGAGACTGGAGAAACCCCGAGAGTATGGCCCCGGACACCCTTTTAGTTCAGTAATGAAGTCGCTCCCGAGGTTCACCCTTCAGCCAAAGATTAGACAGCCCATAAAATAAAATGAGACTAGCGGGGCGCAACAGTCCAGGGACGAGGACTAGAAGTCAGGAGGGGACAGGAGAGCTGGTCATAGGGAACCCAAGGTCTAGAAGGGAGAGTGTTGACATGTCATGGGGTTGTTAACCGGTGTCGTAAAGCAACATGTGTACTGACTGTTAAAAAAAAATTGAGGGTGTCTCTCCTCTTTGCACTTGGATCCTTTGCTGTAACTGCGGGAGAAACTGTAGAAGGCAAGGGGACAGAGCCCACTGCGAGGTCCCGCTTCCACTGTTCCACGTGCCGGTGACATGCAGCCGTCCAAGTGCTCCGCTGGCTGCGAGCTTCTCCAGTGGCCTGTGCAGTCCTGGCCACCAGGCGAGGGTGGCTTGCTTGGTGATGGGAATGGACACCAGGGAGGTGACTAAGTCCCTGAGGGTCTGTCGAAACTGTTCTCGATAAAGGGATGGGGTGCGTGGAGTGTTCCACCTCCTTGTGTTACTTTTGGGGCGTATGGTGCCATCCAATCCCAAATCTCTTGTCACATTTGGAATTTGAGGAGCCAGTCTCTTTCTATGCTTTTATAGAAGTTTAAACTTAAGGAAGCGAAGATAATTTCTCCACAAATGGAGATTTTGAGCAGGAATGTAGCTGCGTCTTTTCCGGTGTTGCAGATTTCCTCTGTCCCGCGAGGGAGCCGCAGACCCCAGCACATCTTCCTATGGTTGTAGTCACAGCCTGTTCAGCCTGTCTGCTTCTCTGAAGCAAGGGGAATGGGATACAGTGATGGCAGAGGGGTACCCTGGGCTTCTCTGGGCTCCTCCTCAACACGGAGGAGGAAGGGAGAAGAGGTGTGTGGGACAGTGCAGGGTCCTCTGCAGGAAACAGGAGGAGGAGGGGAGCTTTCCAGCAGGTGCTGCACACACACAGCACACCCAGATTACACATATGCACACATGCACACATGCACAACACACAACAACCCAAATAACACATGTGCACACATATACACATGTATAACACATGCCCTCACCACACACACGCACACTACACACCACATGCATGAACACACATATACACGACACACGTGAAAACCACATACACACAAATAAGCTAAGCACTCACGCACACATTCACGTACAGATGCACAATATGTGCAACACACCCAAATAACACATACGCATACATGCACACACACACACATGCACACTACAGCCCCACACACATATAACACATGCACACATATACACATGTACACATGCTCGTGCACATCTACACACCACACATGGATAACATGCACACATACACACATGCACGCATGCATACACACAACACACACACACGCACAACATACACACACACTCAGAGACAGACAGAAAATTCCTGAGAAGCTGTGGGGTCCAGAACAAAATTCCTGGCAGCACCCTAGGCCTATGGTGATACCCAGGGAGGCTGCGGGAGGCCGGCTTATTCATTCATACCTGCAAGCACACACATGCAGCGTACTCAGCCTCCACAGGCGCAGTTTACTCTGGACATTGACTGTTTATAATTTGCAGAATTCCTCCTGCTAGTTTAAACATCATGTGTATTGTTCCCTTGGCCTGCAAAGCTCACCCTGCCCTTCTTCATCCGTCTAATTCTCATCATCCTTAAAGCTCAGCTTTAAGGAGCCCTGGTGGCATAGTGATTAAGAGCTCTGCTGCTAACTAAGAGGTCGACAGTTCAAATCCAGCAGCTCCTTGGAAACCCTATGGGGCAGTTCTACTGTGTCCTATAGGGTGGCTATAGTTGGAATCAACTCAACGGCACCTAACAACAACAATGTATTGTTCCCTCCGCCTGCAAAGCTCAGCCACCCCCACTTCATCCAGCTAATTCCCACCATCCTTAAAGCTCAGCTATGCAGCCACACTTCCTTCAGGAATCCCTTCCAACAAACCGATCTGATTTGGATAAGCCTTGTGGATGATCCGGGAGCCTCTGTGCTTACATCTTAGGCTGCACTGCACTGATTAGTTTAATTGTGTCTTCCTCCTCTCAATTCCATGTTTCTTGGGCAGGAGGCAGGGGCCACATTTTCCTCACCTTTGCCTCTCATACAGCGTCCTGCACCGTATATGCATGCACACGGCGAAGGAGTTGATGACTGAAGAAACCCGGATGTACATAACAGCATTGATGGATATTGGATGGAGAGTTTGAATGAGGTGCAGAGATTCAGGTATAGCTGGCTTTTGAAAAGAAGATCTTTCAGTAAAAACGTGATATGTTTACAAAGGGAGCAGACATAAAAATGTGAATCAAGGGCCTGCATCTGGCCCTACTGCAGTAGTTACAGGACTGTCAGACGTTGCCAAGGGCCAGTGTGTGGAATGGTGAGGAGCTTAGGATCTAGAGCCAAACAGTCAAGGGTTCAAATCCAAGCTCCACCACTCACTAGCCCCATGAACATGAGCAAGTTATTTAACCCACTGGAATCTCCATTTTCTCATCTGTGAAAAGAGAATGATAAGTACCTACCACTTCTGGATACCAAGAGGAGCAGATAGAAATGTTGCATGTACAGTGGTTAGCCTGATGCCTGGCAAAAAAAATCGAATTGTGTCAGACTAGAATTGTGCTTCATAGGGTTTTCAATGGCTGATTTTTCAGAAGTAGATCACCAGGCCTTTATTTTTAGGTGCCTCTGGGTAGACGTGAACTGCCAACCTTTTAGTTAGCAGCCGAGCGCTTAACCAGTTGCACCATGAAGGAACTCCTTGGTGCATGGTGGGTGGTTGCTAATCAATACATGTTAGTAGTGTATAGCAGAATGTGAGTTGCCATGCCCACCGCAAGCTCAGAACTGAATTCTATTTGAAGGGTGTTGCAATTACTTGGGAGCTCCTCCAAACTGGGACTCTGAGGGCAATACTGGAGTATCAGCCCCTGATAGGAAAGTAGCATCCTATAGTGTGCTTAATCAATTAATTTTACAGTCTCCATTTTGAGGAAATGCATGCAATTTTCCTTCATTAGCGTTACGAATGAATGAATGCTAATGAATGAAAATTGCATGCATTTCCTCAAAATGGAGACTGTAAAATTAATTGATTAAGCAGACTATAGGATGACACTTTCCCATCAGGGACTGATATTCCAGTAAGTGTTGCCCATCGTTCTCACACGGCATAAACATCAAAGCGTTCAATGTCAACATGTGCCAATTTTCTATATGCATATACATAAAGCAAGCTTCGGTGGTAATTATCACTAGCAATGTTTTCTACTTAGGAGGGTTTTTTTCAGTGTGAGTCATCAAACTTGTTTATAAAGAAGTATGCTAAGAACATCTCATGCCATTTCTCTTCTGGAATTTATGACCAAAATCAGACTCCCAAATCCTTGTTTATTTGCATTTTGTACGTTGGAGGAGATCCAGAACATGTTTGTTAATTTACTTCCCTAGCTAGAACAGGGATAAAACAACTGAATTATGGCAGTGGTGGTATAATCATAATATGACATTAAACAAACCAAAAAAAAAAACCGAACCTCTTTGCTGTCAAGTTGATTGTGACTCATCGTGACTCTATAGGACTGAGTAGAACTGCCCCATAGGGTTTCCAAGGAGCAGCTGGTGGATTTGAACTGCCGACTTTTGGGCTAGCAGCCAGGCTCTTAACCACTGCACCACCAGAGCTTCAATATGGCATTAGTAGGGAATTAATCTAAGAGCAACTGCCTGGGGCATTAGAAAAATAGTAACAAGCCCCATGGTCTTCAGTGATTGCCTGAGCTAGGGTCAGTCAACTCCATCAAAAGTTTTGGAAGACCTGGGAGGCTGATAGAGTCCAAACATGCTTACATAAAAATGATTTTTGATTTCATAGAATCCAAAATCAATTAGAGTCAAAAATGAGCAAGGAGGTTGTCAGAATTTCTAATTTTTTATCTTGGCTTTAACCTTCAAAATCTGCAACTTTTGAGTCTCGGTTTCTTCGATACGTACAATGGCCGCAGAAGGCTGGCAAGTTGCTGTCCGTTTGCGGTCGAGTGGGCTCTGACGCATGGGGATCCCATTTACAACAGAACAAAATGCTGCTGGGTCCCACGCCATCTTCATGATCCTTGACATGCTTGAGTCCATTGTTTCTTTCCAACGCAGGGGGCTCATCTTGCAACACTGTATCAGACAATATGCTGTTGAGATCGGTAAGGTTTTTATTGGCTCACTTTTAGAAGTGGATTGCCAGACCCTTCTTTCGAGTCTGTCCTAGTCTGGAAGCTCCACTGTCCACCGTGAGTGACCCTCCTGGTATTTGAAATACCAGTGGCATAGCTTCCAGAATCAACACACAACATGCAAGCCACCACAGTACAACAAACTGAGATGGGTGGTGGCGCCAGGAGGTAAAGGGTTCAAAACCTGGGGTTCATGAGTGTTCATCAAGGTTTGTGACGTCCTTGTAATTTTTTGTGTTTGATGCATTTTTCTGGGATGAAGTCCATGGTTTACATCAGATTCTCAAAAAGCTTCATGAATACAAATATGATTAAATAATCACTCCCAGGGCAATCCTTAAGGTTTCTCCCAGATCCAGGATTCTATGATTCTTTCAGGGTTGCAGACAGAGTCTAATAATATAACAGTATAAAGATATATACAGTTCTCTTTTGTAAAGATACTACCTTACTTCCAATTCTTTTTTTTTATTATTTAACCTTCCTACAAACAGGTAAATAGCCTCATGTCATGTTCAAGGCTCAATTGATCTAGAACTGTGTATCTCAAACTGCATTTTTAAGAGTCATAATGATATAACAATCGTTGTACCTTGGAAAATTGATGCTGTGTTCAAATACATTTTGGAAAACCGCTGTACTATAGCTCTCTCTTGGAGATACACAGAGCATATTGGCATATATTAAGGTTTAAGCAATTCTGCATTTAAGAACCTGTTTAAATTTTTTAAACACTATATTTTTCAAATTACCTGACCATAGGGCTCCTTATCCAAAGCACCCACTGACATCTTCAAGGATAATTCTTCTGAGGAGCGGACGCAGTGTTAGAAATGCCAACCTAGTCATTCAGCTCTGATTCTCAGGCATGATGTTGCCTACACTGGGCCCTTTGAGGTCTGCTAATCCTTACTTCATGAAGCACATATGTTTCGGGTATCGTTTCAGGGTGTTTTAGGAAGATTCAAACAAGTCTAACGAAGAGCCCTGGTGGTGCAGTGGTTAAGCACTCGGCTGTTAACCAAAAGGTCAGTGGTTTGAACCCAGCATATGCCCCGAGGGAGAAAGATGTGACAGTCTGCTCCTGTAAAGATTATAGCTTTGGAAGCCCTATGGGGCAAAATTCTTCTCGTCCTATAGGGTCGCTATGAGTAGGAAGCGACTTGACAGCAATGGGTTTGTTTTTCATTTTAAGGAAAAGTAACGCTTTTTTAAAAAAAATTATTTTAATGGAGGAAAGCCCCAGTGCTGTTGAGTTGATTCTGACTCTTGGCAACCCCATGTGTTACAGAGTAGAACTGCTACATAGGGTTTTCTTTCCTGTAATCTTTGTGGAAGCAGATCGCCAGGCCTTTCTTCCTGGTGCTTCTGGGTGGGTTTGAACCACCAACCTTTAGGTAAGTAGGCAAGTGTTTAACTATTTGCACCATCAGGGACCCTTTATAAGAAGACTAAAATGAGTATAGAAAAAACGTAGCTAGAAGTTACACTGCTTAATAAAGGGAGAACTGTACCAGTTAAGGTTTTTGCTAATGACACTTTGGCTGCAAATATCAGAAACTCTGACTCAAGCAGTTTAAACAAAAAAGAAATGTATTGCCCTACCTACTAGTGACTGTAGTGATAGCCTGGCCTTCAGGATCGTTGACTCAGTTTTTGTTTCATTTTGCCGTCTCCATTCTGAATTGATTCCAATACTCTCAGCAAAATGGCTGCAGCAATTGCAGGCATCCCACTTACAGAAGTGATGTCTAGGAGAAGAGAGACTTTTTCTTCCTCTGATTCCTTCTTGGGAGCAAGAAAACGTCACTCTCAAGAAATAAGAGTGTGACTTGAATAGATATATGCAAGAAATAAGAGCGTGACATGGATAGATACGTGCACGCCCATGTTCATTGCAGCACTGTTCACAATAGCAAAAAGATGGAAACAACCTAGGTGCCCATCAGCAGATGAATGGATAAACAAATAATGGTATATGCACACAGTGGAATACTATGCAATGATAAAGAACAACGATGAAGCCGTGAAACATAACATGGAGGAATCTGGAGGTCATTATGTTGAGTGAATTTAGTCAGTCACAGAAGGACAAATATTGTATAAGACCACTATCTATTATAAGAACTCAAGAAAAGGTTTAAACACAGAAGAAAACATTCTTTGATGGTTACGAGGGTGGGGAGGGAGGGGGAGGGTTATTTACTGACTAGATA
>NW_004443944.1:8710254-8746564 GCF_000243295.1 Trichechus manatus latirostris
GAGACTGGAGGAACCCCAGAAAGCATGGTCCCTGGATTCTCTGTCAGCCCAGAACTAAATTTCTGAGGCCAACTCTTCAGACAGGGATTGGACTGGACTGTGGGATATAAAGTGATACTCGTGAGGAGTGTGCCTCTTAGCTCAAGTAGATACAAGAGACTAAATGGGCAGCTTCTGTCTGGAGGGAGATGGGAAGGCAGAGAGAGTTAGGAGCTGGTTGAATGGACACGGGGAATCAGGGATGGAAAGGAGGAGTGTGTTGTCACAGTATGGGGAGATCAATTAGGGTCACATAACAATGTGTGTATAAACTTTTGTATGGACTAACTTGAAATGTAAACTTCCTTTAAACTATAACAATAAACAAACAAAAAATACTTCCCTCTCAAGACATGCCATTTCATGTCTTATTGACCAGATTTGAGTCATACACCAATTCCGAGTCCATTCTCAGGTGAGAGGACTCTTACACCAATGAAGTCCACCTGGAAGGCTAAGGACGATGCTGGTTTCCCCTGAGGCACATTGGCTGCATGGAGGAGGGGTGGACACTTGTACAAAAGCAGGATCCTATCAGGAAGGGAGAAGGAGGCAGGGAGATATGTTGGCAGCAATTTATAATGCTTACTCCAGAAGGCGTGTATGTGAGATACTTTACCAATAGCAGATACGTCCTCCTCTCTGTGTCCAAGACTAACAACTTGGTCACAGGTAGTTGCCTGGGGTGCCTCTCCATACGCTTGTCCATATTTTAATCTAAAAGATTGTGTAACACGGTCATGTTGAGCACTCTGCTTCCAAATACCACCCCCCACTGTCATGCCAGTGAGTCTTTGGGGACCACTCAAATCAACTCGTCCTTGAGACTTCCTTCTTTACTAACATTTAGCCTGGCGATTATGGATTTAATTGTGTCCCCCCAAAATATGTGTTACAAATTCTAACCCTTATACTTGTGGAAGGAGCCCTGGTGGTGCAGTGGTTAAGAGCTCGGCTGCTAACCAAAAGGTCGGCAGTTCGAGTCTACCAGTGGCTCCTTGGAAACCCTATGGGGCAGTTCTACTCTGTCATATAGGGTCGCTATGAATCAGAAATGACTCGAAGGCAACGGGTTTATACTTGTGGAAAGGAGCCCTGGTGGTGCAATAGCTAAGCACTCGGCTGCTAACTGAAAGGTTGGCACTTCAAACCCACCCAGCCGTTCCTTGAGAGAAGGACCTGGCAATCTGCTTCTGTAAAGATTCCAGCCTAGGACACCCTATGGGCAGTTCTACTCTATCACATGGGGTTCTATGAGTCGGAATTGACTAGATGGCACCTAACAATAACATACTTGTGGATTTGGGAAGAGGGTTTTCTTCATTATGTTAATGAGGCCATAGCAGTATAGAGTGTATCTTAAACCAATCACTTTTGAGCTATAAAAGGAGCAGATTAAGCCCAGAAGCAAGCAAGCAGGAATGGGGGGAAAGATAGATACCACATGGAGAGCTCCAAGGAATACCAAGGAGAAGCTGAGATAAGGATTTTCCCACAGAGCAGACAGAGAGAGCCTTTCCCTAGAGCTGGCACCCTGAACTTGGACTTCTAGCTTCCTAAAGGAGACTTAGTGGTGCAGTGGTTAAGTGCTGGGCTGCTAACCAAAAAGGTAACCGGTTCGAATCCATCAGCTGCTCCTTGGAAACCCTATGAGGCAGTTGTACTCTGTCCTATGGGGTCACTATGAGTTGGAATCGAATCAACAGCAATGGGTTTGGGTTTTTTGTTTGTTTAGCCTCCTCAACTGTGAGAAATGAATTTCTGTTTGTTAAAGCCACCCACTTGTGGTATTTCTGTTATAGCAGCACTAAGAAACTAAGAAGGAGTCCCTTAGTGCTGCAAATGGTTAAATGCTCAACTCCATCCAAAAAGTCGGTGATTCAAACCCACTCAGAGGAGCCTCAGAAAACAGGCCGGGCAATCTGCTTCCAAAAGGTCACATCCTTGAAAACCCTATGGAGCAGTTCTATTCTGCACACGTGGGGTTACCATGAATCACGATGGACTTGACGGTAACCAACAACAACAAGAGACCCAGACAGTGACCTTTCTGAGAACGTGAACTCCAGTGATAGACATGCTCCAAGTCTCACCCAGAGGTAAACAGAGTTGGGCTGGGAGGAGAGAGAAAGTGATGAGGAGGAGGATGATTTGACAGTAATTGCCAATCCAGCTAAATGACAAACCTCAAAAGCGGCTGAACTAATTCAAATAAATAGAGTTTCATCATCTTCATTGCATCAAGAGAGGGAAAAAGCCCAACCACATCAATCTTTGGGCTTTCGTATTGATTAACATTAATTGCTCAAAATTCTAATACCAGCAGTATCTTCCTGATTTATGGCTTATGAAAGCTATCGACATATGTGGAGATGCAATAAGGAATCTTTCTGAGGCATGATTACAATAGATTGCTATAGGGCTTATCTAATTATTGAGTAAGCACTAGTGGTTAACTCCTGCAATAAAAATACCGTATGCTCACCAGGGGGCCCTGGGACAAAAATAATGCCAACTCTGACAGCCCAAATGGCCTTTTCTTTGTTCCCACTTCAGTAGAAATCCTCAGTAGTGTTCTCTGGGAAGCAAAGGGTGAATGAGTTGGGCAATCCCACCCTTTTGCCTCAACTTCCTTTCTTTTACTTATAAGTAGTTTGAATTTCAAAGTGAAATCTTATTGTTTTCCTTTCCTTTACTTTCTAAAAAATTACTTTCAGATATCCAACAATAGAAATGACATAAGGTATGATTTAAAGGTACATGGCCTCTAGGTTTTGTGTTCATAGTTCATATTTTTTGAGCACTAACTATGTGCCAAGGAAGCTTGGTGGTGTAATAATTAAGCGCTCGGCTGCTAACCAAAAGGCTGGTGGTTCGAACCCACCCGGTGGCTCTGAGGGGGCGATCTGCTCCCATAAAGATTACAGCCAAGGAAGCCCTATGGGGGAAGTTCTACTCTGCCACACGGGGTAGTGTGTCCGAATCACCTCGATGGCACCTAACAACCATTACGTGCCAAGACCTTGATGAGTGTATTTATAATAAGTTGACTCGAGGACAACTAGTTTTAGTGCCTAGAACAGGATGCACTTAATAAATATTTGTCCAATAAATTGAATGAATGACAAAGCAGAAAGCGCTGCCTTATAAGTTAATGATTGCAAAATACTGTTATTCCTGAGTGTGACCTAGCTGGGCAAGTACTTCACTTCCCTGACATGCTGGCATTCTTCTGTAAAATGAGTCAGTTGGACTAAATTATTATTCATTCATCACAAGACCTGAGCGTAACGAATTCCCCATGATAAATCCCCACAGGTGGTTTTTGCTTTCCTAACCAGATCCTGACTGATAGGGTCAGGTACTGTTATTTCTCCATCTTTCAGGTAAACAGATTGAGAATGGGAAGCTAAAGCTAAGGGGTGGAGCCCATGTTTGAACTCAGGCAGCTTGACTCTGGAGTCAAACTCTATCTCCTATACTTTTTTCTGAATCGAATTAAGAAGTCTGAGTGGGGAGGGACCATAGAAAATATTTAGTCCAGCTGTCTCATTTTACAGAAGAAAGCCAACATTTCAGGGAAGTGAAGTGCTTACTAAACTAGGTCACAATCAGGAATAACTGTATTTTGTAATTATCAACTATATAAGGCAGTGCTTTCCGCTTTGCCATTCATTCAATTTATTGAACAAATATTTATTAAGTGCTTCCTATCCTAGGGACTAAGAAGCCCTGGTGGCAGAGTGGTTAAGCACTTGGCTGCTAACACAAATGTTGGTGGATCGAACTCACTAGCATCTCCACGGGAGAAAGATGTGGAAAGACTACAAGACTACAGCCTTGGAAACCCTATGGGGCAGCTCTACTCTGTCCTACAGGGTTTCTATGAGTCTGAATCGACTTGATGGCAATAGGTTTTGGGTTTTTGGTTACCTGGGCACTAAAACCAAAGGAGCCCTGGGAGCACAGTGGTTAAGTGCTTAGCTGATTACAGTCTTGGAAACACTATGGGGCCGTTCTACTCTGTCCTGTAGGGTTGCTATGAGTCAGAATTGACTCAACAGCAATGGGTTTTTGGTTTTGCACTAAAATCACTTGCCGTTGAGTCGACTCCAACTCATGGGGCGCCTTTGTGTTTCAGAGGAAAACGCTGCTCCATAGAGTTTTCAATGGCTGATTCTTCAGACCTGGATCTCCAGGCCTTTCTCCTGAGATGCCTCTGGGTAGACTTGACTCTCTAATCTTTTGGTTAGTAACCAAGATCTTTAACTGTTCGTACCACCCAGGGACTCCACCCTAGATACTAGGAATACAGTAACGGAACAACAGAACATGTCCTCATCTTCAAGAAGTTACAAAATATATGTGGGAAGAGATGGACAACAGACGATTAAATGATACAGGCTAATAAGAAGGGGATGAGAGGTGTGGAGTGGGGTGGTTGGCAAATTTGGGTGGAATGTCTGGGTAGACCTCACTGAGAGGGTGGAGTCTGGGTCAAAACTTGGGGTTGTGGAGGAGGTGAGGTGAGAGGGTGTCTGGGGAGAGACCGCAGCAGGCCATGGGAAGAGCAAGCATAAAGGCCTGAGGCAAGGGCACCACTGGCGAGGCTGAGGCACACTCAGGACGCCCGTGAGGCTGGATGGAGCTGGAGTGGGGGACGTGAGGTCGGGGAAGAACTGGAGCCTGGAGACCATCGAAGGACCCTGCTTTCCTCTGTGATGAGCAACCATTGCAGAGTTGAGCAGAAAAGTGATAGACTCTGACCCACATTTACAAAAGTTGCATGTGTTTTTCATTTTAATTGTAAAGCCAATTTTATATCCCTAGCCCTGAACTTTGCCCCAAGCTCCAGGTTTATATACCCAACTGCCTTCTGTTCTTGTTGTTGGGTGCCGTCAAGTCGATTCTGACTCCTAGCCCCCCAATGTGACCGAGCAGAACTGCCCCATAGCTTTTCCAAGGCTGTAATCTTCACGGAAGCAGACCTACATCTTTCTCCCGCAGAGGCGCCGATGGGCTTGAACTGCTTGCCTTTGGGTTAGCAGCGGAGCACTTAATCACTGTGCAACCGTGATCAACTTCTACATGTCATTAAAAAGCAAGTTGCTTTTTTGCAGGGAAGATGTGGGTGTAATTGGAACACGTGGCACACTTTAGAAACCATCCGTCTTCCCTTTCTTCGCAGCTGAAAATCTTGAGAATGTCCCCGATTGGCTCGTTGTGGGCACAGGCTGGCTCCAAGGCCAGAGGTGGGGCTTGAAGATGTGCAGGCAGCCCCTCTGAGAACTTAGGTGTGAAGGGAGAAGAATTTCCCTGGGATGAGTGGGTGGGGTAGGTGTGGGTGTGCTTCCCTTAAGAAGGAAGAGATGCTGGACAAAGTAAACAATATTCCCCTGAGATTGTTATTCCTACCTTGCACCATATTTGTTGTTGTTGGATCCCTGGTGGTGCAGTGGTTAAGAGCTCTGCTGCTAACCAAAAGGTCAGCAGTTCAAATCCACCAGCTGCTCCTTGGAAACCCTATGGGGCAGTTCTACTCTGTCCTGTAGGGTCGCTAGGGTCAGAATCGACTCAACAACAATGAATTTGTTTCTTTGTTTTGTTTTGTGGTTAGTTGCCATGGAGTAGGCTCCGACTCATGGTGACCTTACCTATAACGGAACGAAACGTTCCTCAGTCCTGCACCATCCTCAGGATCACTGGCATGTTTGAGTCCATTGTTTCAGCTATTGTGTACTACCTTCCAGCACTATATCGCACAATATTCTATTGTGATCCACAGGGTTTTAACTGGTTAATTTTTGGAAGTAGATAGCCAGGTCTTTCTTCCTAGTCTGTCTTAGTCTGGAAGCTCCACTGAAACCTATCCACTATGGGTGACCCTGTTGGTATTTGAAATCCTGGTGGCATAGCATCCAGCATCATAGCAACTTGAAAGCCACCATAGTGTGACAGACTGACAGATGGGCACTGATTTGACCATAAGAAGGGGAGATCTAGAGTTAAAAGGACTCCGACTCTCGGGATCAGGGACTGCCTCAGTATAAGAGCCCACAGCCCCCGGACTTTGCCTCCTGATGTTTTTCTGCCTTTGACTGCTCTGAAAACACCTGCTAAATTCCCACTCAGAAATTATCAGTATGTGTGCTCATATTTTCTCCGGAAATTCACACAAATCTGTCTGATGAATTCTCCCACACGACTCAGTGGCCATAATTACTTATGTGTAGGTCCTGGTACCTGCTGGAGCTGATGAGTCTGAAGTGCAGACCCCGGCGTGGAGCGGCAGCTCTGGGAACTTAGCTGTTGGAGGCTGGTGGTAATTAGCCGGGGCTCCGCATCTGCACGGGGCTTTAGGGGATTTTAAAACATGGTAAAAATCCCTGCCCTGAGTGCTGTGTGTTCATTGTGTTCCTTTTCTCCGGGGCAAGGAGACGCTATCCATAGTGTACAATTTATCCCTGTCATCTGAGCCAGATGTTACTAGGTAGATGCCTCGATCGCGTTTTAAATGGGAAGAAATTGACATTATTTACTTTCCTGGTCTCATTTAATACACGAATGGATGAGTTCATGCTAAGTTCATCCCAACTCATCATGAAGTATCCTTTGCCCTCCATCCCCCCTAAGATACATGTGCAAATTGAGGGTTCTCCTATTTGTCTAGCCTTGAGCATAGCTCAAAGAAGAGGTACTAACGTAAGATCACTAATACCGTATTTCCAAGTGTGATTCTGATAAGAATTGCTTTCCAAGTGGGCTGGGTAAACCCAGGATTATAAGGAAAACAATCATTAGCTTCGGTGCTGACTGTTTTCATTTCATAAAACAATTCTTGTCAGCTAGCGGTAGGCACAATATCAAACAGCACTTTATAGAGGCGTGGAAAAAATCCTCCCTTCTGAGTGAGTAAAATAAATCATTGCTCACTAATAGTGATATTTAGTGAGATTAATTTGAATTGCTTCTCCCTCTGGCTACATTTCACAACAGTTAGTATTTATCTTTCTATGGTTTCCCCAGTCATCCAAAAGAGATGGATTAGACTGAATTAGTTTCACAGGTGGAAGTGTAAAATCAGAAATATAAATTGGAGTCCAATGATCATGATTTGGACAACTTCATGTACAGTGTTCTGAAGACCACTAAAATAAATATTTTCCATGTGGACAGGGCTCGATTTTAATCCCTGACAATAGTTTCTGAAAGAATAGAGGCTGAGTCATTATATTATGATTTGTGGCTAGTCATGACATCTCAGTGAAATGATAACCCAGATGAAATAATCTTAACTTTTATTTGGCAACATTTAAAATAAGAGGATTGAAAAAATCATGGCACGATTTTTTTCCTGATGATGCTCTATGCTCTTGAAAGTTAAGAACAATAATCTTCCATAATCCTCTTTGATTTTTTTTCATTCTCAGTAGATATTGGCTTCTTGCTTGAGGTATGGAGGAGTTTTGGGTTTTAAAGATAAACGTTTTTTGGCAGTAAGCACACAATATTATAATTGTTAAATGTCGCAGGAGAGAGTTAGGCTGCTCATATGACACGAGTTTATGGAGTTGATTCCAACTCAAGGAGACCTCACGAGTGCCAAAGTAGAACTGTGCTCCACAGGGTTTTCAATGGCTGATTTTTCAGAAGTAGATCACCAGGCCTTTCTTCCAAGGTGCTTCCGGATGGACTCAAACCTCTAGCCTTTTGTTTAGCAGCTGAGTGTGTTGACTGTTTGCACCACCCAGGGACTCCTATGAACACATACTGATCACCTTGTCAGCACCCATTTCCCCTTCTCCCTTTTCCTAACAACACTCAGATCTTCTCTGGGAATCCTTATCTAATCTTGGTCTTGCAGTTGGAGGAGGATTGATCTCCCTCCTATCCTGAGGGAATACAGGCTTATTCTCGTGATCTCAGTGATTGGCTGAGGCATGAGCCTCAGAAGAAAGGCCTGTCTTAAGTTCCTCTTCTAGACCTCCCAGAGAGAAAGCATCAAAAAATGTAATGTCCAAACTACAGTTTATTCCCGGATCCTTCTGCATCCCTACTCCCAGTCTTTATCCAAGGTGTCAAAGCGGAAGTCCCTTGTCTCAAGGGAAATCCTACCGGTCTGCCTCCATATCCCCCTTTGCTACCACCCCTAAAAACACCGACACCTCCCATCCCCTCTCTCTTCTACTCCAACCTTTTCTCCCCCCATCTTCACTCTCCATGTTTTTTCTTCAGCCTCATTCATTCAGCATTCACAGGCGCTTGCCACATTCAGAAACCCTACACAGAAGCCCACGCAGACTGCAGCAGTCACCTCCCATACTCGGTGGGGCAGGAACCCTACCTCTTACAAGACTCTGGAACTTCCCACCATGAGAAGCAAGACATTTACATTTAAATTTGATGCATGAATGTGTGAGGTGAACAGATTTTTTTGAAACTTGCCAAAGGGTTCAAACAAGGCTCGCCCATTTTCTTTTACAAATGTCCCATCTGTCAACTAGCCCAGGTGTTGTAGAGAAAATGATACCTATGGTGACCATTAGTCCTGTTTGTCATATATATCCAGCACATGGTAGGATTATCGTTCCCGGCCACCTGTGGTTGAATGGGGCCATTGACTGGTTTTTGCCAATGAGTTACAAGCAGAGGTGATATGTATCATTTCTGAGATGTTTAATTATCAGTGTGAGACCCTCTAAAGCTCTCTCCCTGAGGCATGGAGAATGGCAATATTTGAGATAATGGTTACGTCAGGTGTCAGCCTGGACCCTGAGTGGCAGATAGGAGCAGAGCTTCCCTGTCAGTCAACCCACTGTGTCCATGTTGTTGCTTTAAGCTATGGAGATATGGAGATTGTTTGTTACTACAGCATATCTCGCCCATCTTGACAGATCCAATACTCTGACCAAGTTACAGACAAGCAGTGTAAAACTAAGTTCCCTGCAATCTGTCACAGAAACTGGTTTGGCGAAATTTCACAAGTGGTTCAATAAAAACACAGGTTTGACATTTATTTTCCTGAACCCATGTTTTGGCATTGGGGCGCTAAAGCCACGTCCCTGGTTTCCTCAGTATGATGTCTAGCACAAGGATAAATGAGAGGGGCTCTATAGGTCAATGCAATGAAGTGCTAGAGGAGGAGGAAGAGGAGGAGACAGACACAAGAGGCTGTATGGGTTGAGTGAAGAAGAGAGTTCTTTTTCTTTTTTTTTTTTGGTGGAGGGGAGAAGGAAATTAGAACCAAAAGGAAGAAGGTTTTTATGAAATGTTTTGGGATATAAATTAGATTACCATACATTTTCCTTGAGTGATACAAGTAAAGACTGGAATGCTTATGTAATTACTTTTGGTTACTATTCAAGTGCTTTGCTTTCATATATAACGTAGTTGAAAGGCTGTTCCACATAGGTTTAAACTTTTATGAGGGTTATGTGCGTAATACTAAGAGTATGATTTGCTTGTGGGGGTGAATGCATTATTATTTAAATTTTAAGTAGTATTGTGGTACTGGTTTATTTTTGGATATTTCTACTTGTGGAAAAATGGACATACAATAAGTGCTTTCATTTTCATTTAGTTAAATTTAGGATGTTTACCATATGGCCCAGAAATTCCACTCATAGGTATTCACCCAAGAGAAATGAAAACATACGTCCATACAAAGACTTGTACAGAGATGTTCATATCAACATTGTTTACAATAGCCAAAAAGTGGAAACAATACAATTATTTATCAACTGGTGAATGGATAAACAAAATGTGGTATAGCCATACAATGGAATACTATTCAGCAATAAAAAGGAGCAAAATCTTGATACATGCTACATTTTTGAGGATGAGTCAAATTAAAAAAAAACACATATTAAATGATCCTATCTATACAAAATGTCCAGAAAAGGCAAATCTATAAAGACTTGCCTTTTCTGAACATTCTGTATAGAAAGGATCATTTAATATATCTCTAAAGACAGGAAGTAGATTAGGTTGTTTGGGGCTGGGTGTGTGAATGTAGATTAACTTGAATGAGCACTAGTAATCATTTTTGGATGATGGGAATGTTCTAAAACTGGATTATGGTAATGGTTGCACCTTTACCTTTACTGTAAATCTGCTAAAAGTCTTGACTTGGACACATCAAATATGGAGGCTCTCGATGGCGCAAATGGTTAAGTGCTCAACTGCTAGCCGAAAGGTTGGCAACTGAAATCTACCCAGAGGTGCCTTGAAAGACAGACCTGGTGATCTGCTTCCAAAAGGTCGCAGCCTTGAAAACCCTTTGGAGCAGTTCTCCTCTGCACAGAGGGTTGCCAGGAGTCGGGATCGCCTTGAGAGCGACTAACAACAACATATCAGACCAGTGAACTTTAGAGTATGAAAATAATACTTCAAAAAAGCTGCTCGAACAAGTTCAGGCGTTCATCCTAAAATTTATTGTTTCTTTTAATAACGTGCAAATAACTTAGAATCAGGTGACTTCCACAGTGCCTGGCATGTAATAAGTGCTTGATACCTATGTTAAATTGAATCAAAGTGGTATGTCCCCGAAAGGCTGCGGAGGTCTGCGTTTGTGTATGGCTGCCCCCGAGGCAGCTGGCCTCAGCAGCTCAGTTGGAGAGGAAGAGGACAGAATGCCTGACTTTTCTCTTCCTGAAGTTTCGACATCTGCTCAGCCAACTGTGATCATCAATTATAAAATCCATTTGATTATAGTGAACATATGCTGTTTTATAGCCACCCAGCATCCATTACTTCTTTGTTTGGTGGCAGTATCTAAATTTTCTTTCGGGGAAACACTCCTCCCTACTGTCGGTCCATTCGGCTTGAGTGGGGTTGGCCCCACCTGCAGTACCTGGATGGACCAAGCATGTAGACCAAACTTCAGCCAATCAGTGTATCCCATGCCCCTGACCACTGTGATTGGTCAGGGATGGATATGTGACCTTTGAGGGAGGGGGCTTTGAGAATGGGGCTTTAGACTTTGGTGCAGATTTCAAGGAAAAGAGGCTCTCTTTCCTTCTGGATTTGAACCAGGGCTCTTGGTTATGGTAACAGGAGCTCTTGACAGGTAATTTTCCATCACGTAAAGCTTGAGAATGAAGCCAACTTGGAGGAGAGCATAGCCAAGAAATGGAGAGAGATGTATCCTGTGGTCTCATGTGAGTCCCTGGAATCAGCCTTCCCTGGACATTTCACAAGCCAAAGACCACACTTTGTTTTGGGGTTAGTAGGGATTGGGACTTGTGAAAATGGTGTGGGGGTGGTGTCTGACCTCCCTGAACTTCACAAAGGGGAAGGAGAATCAAAATCAACAGGGCAAGGCTGATTCTTATGAGGTGAAGGGCAGCCTCTTCCCAGCCGTGCCTCAGGCATGCCTCTCTCTGGCCCACCACCACCAAGGAAGAACAGCCAGGAGTGGAGAGCACGTTGGTTGGACCCAGGGGACAGAGAGTGAGCTATAACCCTGAAGACAGTGAGAAGAGGTGGCAAGAGAGACCAGCAGGAGAGACCGGCAGGAGACTGCGCAGTGAGCTTCCTGACCCAGGAAGAAGAAAACTGAGTGCCTTTGGGCCAAGGCTTACTGGCAGAGTGAGGTGCCTCTGCGCACTTATTGGCAGGGGTGAAAAGAGCTTTGTAACACTTGCCTGAGCAAGGCAGAGGCCTAGAGCTAGAGACTATGCGAGCACAGCTAAAAAAAGGCTGTCTTGATGGAAGAACTGTATCCTGAGTGTTCCTAAGCCTGAATTGTAACTTGTTACTTCCCTAATAAACCTCATAATTGTGAGTATTTTCTGTGAGTTCTGCGTGGCCATTGCAACGAATAATCGGACACAGCAGAGAAGTAGAGTGCTGTGGGAGGGAAGGCTGGTGTCAGAACTGGTAAGAATGGCAGAGAGAAGAGTCGTGTCTGACCTCCACCTCATAGAAATCAGCCTTGGGCTGTTGATCTTGATTCTCCTTCCCCCTTGTGAAGAGAGAGGAAGTCAGACTCTGCCCCCATGCCGTTTTGCCGTTTTTGTAGGATTTTAGTCAATCACAACCAGCACCTTAACACAAGGATACTTGTTAATCACACCACACACAAATCAGTTGCCGTCAAGTTGGCTGCAACTCATGGTGACCCCGTGTGTGTCAGAGTAGAACTAAGCTCCATAGGGATTTTGTTACTTTTCTTTTTTTAAAAAAAATTATTTTGTTTTCTGTTGTTGTTGTTGAGAATATACACAGCAGAACATAACCAATTCAATAATTTCTAAATGTACAATTCAGTGACATTGATTACATTCTTCAAGATGTGCGACCATTCTCACCCTCCTTTTCTGAATTGTTCCTCCCCTATTAACATAAACTCACTGCCCCTCAAGCTTCCTGTCTGACATTTCTAGTTGCTGTTGTCAGTTTGATCCCATATAGAGAGTTCTTAAAAGAGCACAATGCTCAAGGCAGACATTCTTAACTAATTAAGCTAAACTATTGTTTGGTTTAAAGAATACTTTAGGGAATATTTTTGGTTTAAAGTTTAAAGATTATCTCAGGGCAATAGGTTTTGGGGTTCATCCAGCCTCTATGGCTCCAGAAAGTCTGAATTCCATGAGAATTTGAAATTCTGTTCTGCATTATCCCCATTTTCATCAGGCTTCTTCTATAGAATCTTTGATCAAAATATTCAGTCATGGTAGCTAGGCACCATCCAGTTCTTTTGGTCTCATGGTGAAGGAGGCTGTTGTTTATGGAGACAATTAGCCACATATTCCATTTCCTCCTCCTGTTCCTAACCCTCCATCTTCCTCTGTTGCTCCAGGTGAACAGAAACCAATTGTTGAATCTTGGGCTCCATAGGGTTTTCAATGGCTGATTTTTTGGAAATAGATCACCAAGCTTTTCTTCCAAGGCACTTCTGGGTGAACCTGAAGGACTGGGCTTATAAAGGCCCCCCAGTGTATACCTCTTTCCATTTTTAGATACATATACCAAGTGGTGGCCTGGGAGGAACTAATGAGGCCAAATCTAAAATCCTCATGGGTTTGAAGCCAGAACTGGGGCAGGTCACCCTTTGGCTTTTATTCATATTAATGATAATAATTACAGCTACCCTTTTAGTGAGTGCTTAATCTCTGCCAAGTTCTATTTGAAGTACTGTACTCACAGGCACTGTGCTGAGTACTTCCTTGCCTCCACTTCATTTAATGGTCCCACCAGGTTTGTGACGTTGGTGCTGTTACTGTCCCCATTTTATACAGGAAGAAACTGAGGCTCAGAGAAGTAGACTAACTTGCCGAGGGTAATAATAACCCGTTGCCGTCGAGTTGATTCCGACTCATAGCGACCCTATAGGATAGGGTAGAACTATCCCATAGGATTTCCAAGGAGTGGCAGCTGATGGATTCGAACTGCTGAACTTTTTTGGTTAGCAGCTGAGCTCTTAACCACTGCTCCATCAGGGCTTCAAAGGTGATGACTGGAAAAACTTAACGGGTCCTTAATATGTACCAGACACTGTTTTCAACATGTTATGTGTTTTAACTCATTTAATCTCCATAACAATCTTATGAGGCAGGTATGATCATCTTCCCATTTGACAGATGAAAAAGTTGAGGCTCCAGTAAGTTAAGTAGCTTTCTCAGGATGCACAGCCAGTGAGGGTTGAGCTGGCCTAGAGTACAGATTCGAGACCCAGACCGAGATGGTGCTGAGTCTAATGCTCATGGTCATAACCACTAGCATCTCCTGCCGTTTTTTACATATAATTTTTATTTTGGAGTTATTTTAGATTTTAGAAAAGTTGCAAGGATAATACAGAGAGTTGCTGTATGCCCCTCCCCCAATTTCCTCTAATGTTTCACCTCACATGACCTTGGCCTATTGGTCAGAATGACGAAGTCAACATTGGTTCACTTCTGTGAACTAAGCTCCTCACTTTCTTCTAATTTCACCAGCTTTTCTACTCATGTCCTTTTTCTGTTCCTGCACCCAATCCACGATACCACGTCGCATTTCATTCTACCATCTTTTTAACAATGCTTCTCATGTTGGAAGCTTTGTCTGGAATTAATAAATGCAGTGTTCACTCTTGGTCTTTTCCTAGTTGGAAGGGGAAAAAAAAACGAGATTAAAAAAAAACAACGTTCAAGTGCTGATATATTAAATATTCGTGTCAGGAGTTAAGAGCTGGAGTTGGGAATATTATTAGACAATGCAAGCAACTATCAGCAAATGTATTAATGGGGCTTTATTTAACCTTCTGTATTTGCCATACTCACTTGTTTCCGGCGGAGCCCCCCAACCCCTGACAGTTTAATGCAGCGTTGCTGGACATTAGCAAGGGAATGTTGGCTTCGATTTGTTAGATGTGAAAAGGATGTGAATTTTGTCGCCAAACAGTTCCGCTCTAACAACTTGGTGACGCTGAGCCCGTCGGCCTCAGGGTCATTAGTTAGTCACAGATCAACTCTCTGGGGGTGGGGCCCCAGGGTCAGCATTTCAAGCATGCTCCCCAGGTAACTGGATGCCAGTGTTTGAGAACCACTGGCCCAGGGCCACACGTGCGCAAGGGACATCCCTAAATCAAGCGTCTCGAACTAAAACCTGATAAACACACAGCCTGACACCATGTGATCAAACACATGTCTTCTTTCTTCTTCGTACTAGTGTAATTTATGCAAACCGTACTGTATGCATTTGACTAAAAACTACACCCAGGGGAGGGAGGAGGAGGGAGAAAGAGAGAATTTTAGGACGCGCTGGTTGCTTAAGCATGAGATTGTTGTTATTAGTTGCCATGGAGTTGGCTCTGACTCATGGCCACCCCGTGTATGACAGAATGAAAGGTTGCCCAGTCCTGTGCCATCTTCATTGTCACTGGTGTGCTCGAGTCCATTGTTTCAGCCACTGTGTGTTTTCAGTGACTTCCAACCTGGGGGGCTCATCTTCCAGCACTATCTAGGACAATATTCTGTTGTGATCCATAGGGTTTTCACTGGCTGATTTTCAGAAGTAGACTGCCAAGCCTTTCTTCTTTCTTGGTGATAATGAGGTCCCTCTCCTCTCTGCTCGCTTCTCTCTTTTATATCTCAAAAGAGATTGGCTCAACGTACAACATAATCCTGTAGATTGAGTCTTGCCTCATTAACCTAAGTGCCTCTAATCCTGCCTCCTTAACATCATAGAGGTTAGGCTTTACAACATGTAGGTTAATCACATCAGATCACAAAATGGTGGACACCCACACAACACTGGGAATCATGGCCTGGCCAAGGTGACACACATTTTTGGGAGCCACAATTCAATCAATAACAGACTCCTTTTCCATTCCCATTGCCATCAAGTTGATTCTGACTCATAGTAACCCTATAGGACAGAGTAGGACTGCCCCATAGGGTTTCCAAGGCTGTAATCTTTACAGAAGCAGACTGCCACATCTTTCTCCCATGGAGCAGCTGGTAGGTTCGATCTGCCGACCTTTCAGCTAGCGGTGAGCTAACCAGGGCTCATTTCAGACTTGTCAGAGATGCTAAAATCCTGTCTTTTATGTGTGACCCAAGGGATTTGTCAAGAGTAATTGTGACTAGATAAGACATTAGAGCTTGATTCCTGTCTTGTAGAAGAGATAAATCTATTACACTTAAAGCAAATAGTCTCTGTAAAATATAAAAATTTATATAACAGACACATATACAGCACTTATAAGCTAAGTGAACTAAGTGAACACTCATGACTTATTGTTGTTGTTAGGCACCGTGGAGTCAGTTCCTACTCATAGCGACCCCACGCGCTACAGAACAAAACGCTGCCCGGTCCTGCGCCATCCTCACAATTGTTGCTGTGTTTGAGCCCGCCGTTGCAGCCACTGTGTCAGTCCATCTCATTGAGGGTCTTTCTCTTTTTCACTGACCCTCTACTTTACCAAGCATGATGTCCTTCTCCAGGGACTGGTCCCTCCTGATAACATGCCCAAAGTATGTGAGACGTAGTCTCGCCATCCTTGCTTCTAAGGAGCATTCTGGCTATCCTTCTTCCAAGATAGATTTGTTTGTTCCTTTGGCAGTCCATGGTATATTCAATATTCTTTGCCAACATCACAATTCAAAGACATCAATTCTTCTTTGGTCTTCCTTATTTAACTTGAATAACAATCTTTTGAGATAGGCTTTTTTTTTTTTTTTTTTCCTTAAATTATCCCCAATTTGTGCACCGTATCTTAAGATCAGAGAGGTGAGGGAAGTTGTTCGAGGTCACCTAGCTAGTGAGTCATGGAGACTTGGCTCAGGTGTTCTACCTCCAGAGCCTGTGCTCATAACCCCTGGTAGGTGCACAACATTATGTCGAGGTCAGAGGGTGTGATAATCAGCTATGTGGACTGTTGGATGACAGGAGGATTAAGCATTAGAACCTGGCAGCAACCGTCCCATGTGGCCACACATCACTGCTTGTTTAAGCCTACTGTGTCAATATTTTTCGCCAATACCACAGTTCGAATTTGTTAATTATTTTTCAGTCTTCCTTATTCATTGTCCAGTACACACTCACATGGCAACTAAATAGAAGTACTAAAGATGTAGCACTTTCTAAGCAATGGTAGATGAGCTGAAAAATTGAATTATCCATGGCTAGTAACTAACAATAAATATAATAAGGTTAGGGCTGCTTCCAAGTGTCTGTAAATGAAAAAGAACATGATGAGGGCAATGGATTACACTGAGGCTCTACAGAGAGACCTAGGTGACTACTCAAAATAAATGCAAATTGTCTCATCTCTGACTTCTTGGCAAGGCCTCCCTATTTAGCTTTGGTTGTTATTGTTAGGTGCCGTCGAGTTAGTTCTGACTCATAGCGACCCTGTGTACAACAGAATGAGATACTGCCCTGTTCTGCAGCATCCTCACAATCATTGTTATGCTTGAGCTCATAATTGCAGCCACTGTGTCAATCCATCTCACCGAGGGTCTTCCTCTTTTTCACTGACCCGCTACTTTACCAAGCATGTTGTCCTTCTCCAGGGACTGATCCCTTCTGATAATATGACCAAAATATGTGAGACAAAGCCTCTTCATCCTTGCTTCTAAGGAGCACTCTGGCTGTACTTCCTCCAAGACAGATTTGTTCATTCTTCTGGCAGTCCATGGTATAGTCAATATTTTTCGCCAGTACCACAATTCGAATTTGTTAATTATTTTTCAGTCTTCTTTATTCATTGTCCAATACACACTCACATTTCTCCTCCAAATGTTCACAGAAGTGTGATTCTTGTGCAAGGCCCTGGCTTTTGTTTTGCTTGCAGAAGGTTATCCTTCTCAAGGAAATGCAAACAGGGCTTATTTGTGTTTTAGCTAATGCCTTCTCCTTCTTTGAGGACATCGTAAGATATTGTCATACACATTGAATAAAATATCTGTGGCTGTGTAAACAAGACCGTAACGAGTTCTGGGACTGACGTGGGAAGCACACCACCAGCAAAGCAAACTCAAGTGTCTCCTGGGTTTTTGCCCATCTCGGTTGATTTACATGGACTGCAGGCCACATTTTATCCTGATGGCCCTCACTGCTCTGAGGTACCTGAGCAAGGGAGACAGTTATGAATGGTGCTGCTACTTGGCAGCCTTGCCTCTCGTGGTACCAGGTACTATTACTGTAAGGAAGTAACATCATTCATTTCCTCTGAGGAAGCTTGTCAAAAGAAACCAGTAATATTTCCTAATATGTTGAGCTCTGCTTTGCACGGCCTCTTCTTGAGGGCATTTTTTCCATGACACATTTGAATGAATTCATGAGCAGGAAAAATATTTTAATATCCTGATGAAAAATGAAACAGTAAACAATGTTTCATTACCACCAAAAGGATATGAAACATTAAATGGGTAGAAATAATTATCATTAGGTTTATGAGAGACAGTCTCTTCTCAATAACCTTTTTAAAAAACTATAATTATCGTAAATGTTCATTGCAGACAATTTAGAAAATACAGGAAAATTTAAAGAAGAGTAGACTTCACCAAATAGATGACCATATAGAAACATGGTGTTATTGTTTTAATGTATTTTTATTCTTGGGTAGATGTAGACTTTTTTTTTTTTTTAATTTGTTCAATATTTGGAGTCCTTGTGTGGTACAAATGGTTAATGCGCTCGTCTGCTAGTCAAAAGGGTGGAGATTCAAGTCCACCCAGAGGCACCTTGGGAGAAAGGCCTGGAGATCTATTTCTGAAAACCAGCCATTGAAAACTCCATGGAGCACAGTTCTACTCTGAAACACATGAGTTGGAATCAATTCAATGGTAACTGGTTGTTTATTAAGAGGAAAAAAAAAAGGTGAGCTGAAAGTAACTCTTACAGACAGATGGAATACATTCTCTGGGTACTAAAAAAAATCAGTAAAACTTTTCTTCTTAAGAAATTCATGATTGTCATTTGAATAACTTACAGGGCTTGGACAGAGATTCCAAAGGACTCCATAGCATTGGGTGACCTTCTGATCTAGAGGAGAACATCAGTATTTCTGCGTTTCTGAAGTGCTGCCTGAGGGCTTTCAAGGAAGGTACTAGAAAACTTGAAGAGCTATTTGTTTGATTATTTCTCAGAACTTTGTTTGGGTGTAGATCGAAAGAAGACAGTCAAAGGAGGACAAACCATTATTTTGTCATTAAAAAGGAGAAAAAAAAAAAAAAAACAAGTTCCCAGTAAGGCAAGTACAGATGGAAAAATTCTGAAAACTCGTAACTATTCAAATCTAGGACTGTCAGTGACAGCATTTCTAGAACAAAAGTCTAGGATAAGTCATTTTTAAGATATACATCAAAGATAGGTTAAAGAAAATAATTAATGGATGAAAATGGTCTGATCCCACCTCCCCTCACCACCCAGGGTACAGGGTTAATATACATATTAACCTTTCCAGACTCCCTTGCAGCTAGGGGTGAATATGCAACAAAATTTTGGACAATGAAATGTCAGCAGAAGTTCCTGAAAGGTCTGTCTTTCCAAGGAAGAAGGCAAACTCATTAGAATTTTTCCTTTACCCTTTACCCTTCCTCTGAGCCAAGGATATGAGGTGGTAGGGGCAGGAAATTGAGACCCCTGAGCACTGAAGCCAGCAGGTTATGACGCTGGGGCAAAAGGTGAGAAGAAACCCGTGTAAGCCATCATTAGTCAGGATTTCTGGTCTCTTCAGAGTACTGATCTGCTTAGAAAACATCTAACTCCTAATCTCTGCTTCAAATCTCTCTGACTCGCCCTTCTGCCCACCAGCCAGAGGAAACGCTCTGCTTTTAAAGGGCTCATGTGATTAGATGAAGCCCACCTGGAAATCCCTTTTTGTCATATAATATAATGAACCACAGGAGTAGTATCTCATCCTATTCACAAGTTCTGGCCGCACTGAAGGGGAGAGGGATTACGCAAGGATGAGGGTCAGTGGGGCTCATTGTTAGAGTTCTGTTTACCCAGTGTATTTTTAAAAATCATCAACTGTGTAACATGTTCCTGTTTCAGAGATGTTAAACTGTAAAAAAATAAAGTGCTTAATAATATCAGTGAAACGTATTATTATTCCCAATTTAATACCGATGTGACTGGTATCTAATAATTTACACTGAGGAAACTGAGACACAAAGTCAGTTACCGTAAAACCTGCGTAAGTCGGAACCTGTGTAAGGCGGAAACCTGTCAGAGAAGGAAAACTCAAATGAGTGATAGAAAAGTGGTAAGACTGTACCCTGTCGAGGGCGGAAAATTGTGAATCCTGGAAAAACAAGACAGTCTTGGTGAGTTCTGGCTCTCACAGCTTTCACTGTATCTGAGAATAGAAAGCTGATACCGAAGGCTTGTGCTTCTTTTTTAGTTCCAGGCTGCTAGCCTGGAAAAGCAGCGTGTGGAGACATCTCTTCATATGGGATCAGGTTGTGGAGAAAATTTCCCTGGTAATGCTTCTCTATCTGCCAAGATCTAAGTAATTTGCATACATTAACTGAATTACTCTTCACGAACAACTCTATGAGCAGGGATAAATATTTTTCCCGTTTTACTGATGGGAAAACTGAGGCTCTCTACACTTGATATTATCCCTTGCCATCCATGACTGCAGTGGCTTCGAAATTTAGCCTTCTTGTTTTCAGTTGTGTCCACCTGTAATCCATTCTCTTTGCAGCAGAAAGAGAAATTATTACAATGGAAATTAAATATACCATTCCCCACCCCTTGCTTAGTACCCAGCTCTGGTTCTCCATTCCAGTTGGAGAAGATCTAATCCCAACTCCTTAGCCCACATGCGAGGCTCTGTCTGCACTGCCCACTTCACCAAACTCACCTCAGGCCACTCTGCCTTACTCATCAACTTCTAGCCACACTCCAGCGTCTTTTCAATTCCTTGAACAATGCAGGTTGTTGTCTTGCCTCAGGGCCTTTGCACACCCTATTTATTCTCCCTGGAATGCTCATTCCCTCTGTCACCTGGACAACCCCTATACTTCCTTTAGGTCTCTGTTTAAATGCCCCTTCTTCCACAAGTACTTCCATAAAATTCTCATTTCAGTTGTGCCTTCTGCCATTATTCTTTCTCATTCAAAACAAAATAAAACAAAACAAAAATATAGAGCTCTGGTTTTCCTTCCTATCCCTGTGCTAACTTATATATTAACTAGTGTGTTGTTTCATGCCTATCTCCACACTGGATCCAGGAGCTCCATGTGAGCAGTGTTAAAGTCTGTTTTGTTCACCATTTTAAACTCAATCCCTAACACAATGTTTTGCACCTAACTGACATTTAATAAATATCTGTTGAATAGATGGATAGGTGGATGCTGAGTGAATGAATGAATGAATACCCATTGCCAACAAGTCGATTCTGAGTCATAGCGACCCTATAGGACAGAGTAAAACTGCCCCATAAAGTTTCCAAGGCTGTAATCTTCACGTAAGCAGACCGCCACATCTTTCTCCCTCGGAGTGGCTAGTGGGTTTCAATGGCTGACCTTTCAGTTAGCAGGGAACGCTTACCCAGTGTGCCACCAGGGCTCCTTGAATGAATACTGCAGCTCAAGTGTGGTTTCTTCTATGTAGAAAGGAGTTTTTACCGTTTTCCATAGAAGCATGTGTGTGCAATGACTTCATGACCCATGGCGTTGCTGGTATTTTCGTTTGTCCATGCACACAGATCGGTTGGTGCTGTTTATTTATGAGCCCCTTGAAGCCAGGGATCTGTTCCTACTCAACTCTGCTTCCTCTTCAGCTTTGAACACAGTCTCTTGCATCTGTTTTGCTGAACTGAAACCAGAATCTGCTAGTTGACTGGGATAGCTAATTTGATAACCGAATTGCTGTTGATGAGTGAAAATAGCAGTATGCGTTATTCTTCCTAGCTAACGTTTTTGCATTGATATGGATTTTTCTGTTAGAAAAACCTTAGGTGACTTGAATCATAGGGACCTGGGGTACTGAGAGAGATTCGATAAACTTTGAGATGGGGACCTGTTGTATTTCTTTCTTTCTTTTTTCTAAAAATTAAGTGTTTATTTTGGGTTGATTTTGAGACTATACAGAGCAGAACATACACCAATTCTACAGTTTCTACATGTACAATTCAGTGACACAGATTGCGTTCTTCAAGTTGTACAACCATTCTCATCTCTGTTTCTGAGTTGTTCCTCCTCCATTAACATAAACTCACTGCCCCCTAAGGTTCCTATCTAATTTTCGGTATTTCTTAAATAACCTCATGTAGGTAAAACTCAACCAATGAAAACCCCATGGATCACAACTGGGTCCGGTCTGCAACTGATTGTGGGGATGACACAAGACTGGGCAGCATTTTGTTCTGTTGCGTACGAGGTGGCCGTGAATTGGGAGTTGACTTGAAGACAGCTAACAACCACAACAGACAAGTGTCTGGTTTGTCTAGGCATAAGACTTGGCCTGAATATGCTAATAGGAAACAAAGAGAGCTGCCATGACTGTTTCCTGTGTGCCAGGCACTGTGTTAAGCATTTCACATATGCATCAGCTTAATGCATTAATCCTCATTAATTTGATTAATCCATTTGATTAATCTTCCCCATACAGCTATGAAGATGGTATCCTTGTCTCTTTTTTTACTGAGAAAGGAATAAAGGCAGAGAAAATAGGTAATTCCACCAAGGTCATCCAGCTAATAAGGAACACAGCTGGTATTTGAACCTGGTCTGCCTGACTCCACATCGTCTTTCGTGGTACTCTGTTCTTACTGCCTCCCAACAGATTGCAGGATGGTCCCGCTGTGTTTTCTGTTTATGCAGTTGAATGGCAATATTGCACGGTTTGGGGAGGGAAGATGTTATGAGGCAGCCATCAAGGCCAACATAGGCAGAGCCTGCAGTCTGCAGGCAGAATGTTAATGCCTCACTAACGGGGGAAGCGTTGGAAATACGCCAACATCAGGTGGAAATGGAGCCAGCAAAGGAGCACAAGTGGTGCATCACTGAGACAGAGCAGAGGCAGGACAGGGCAGAGTTAGAATATTCGTACTGATGGAAAACTGGGAGGAACGGTTTCTTTCTGGATGGGATGGCATAAATGCAAAGATTCTATTGCCCTCTTCTTTTGTAACCTGGCTGCATGTTTAGATGGCAAGTGTCATTTGCAGAAATTTTCTATCTTAATCTGATTTTAAGATTTATGAAATATGCTCTTAAAAAAAAAAAAATAGAGGAGCTGGATACTCTCCAGTTCTTGAAAGCAAATAATTAAAAGCATTAAAGGGTATTTGTCTGTGGAGCTCAAGGAAATCTGTGAAGGAGTAAGTCTAGAAATAAAGAAGTTATCTCAAACGGTGAATATTTAAATAGTCCTTAATTCTCTAAAAGAGATGGATTTTTTTGTTTTTTTTTAGTGACAAAGTATTATACTATAGTTCTCAGCTTAATTTTTTGTTGTGGGTTACATTCATAATTTAGTTATTATTTTGCATGATTTACAAATATGCTCAAACACAAACTAGCCACACTGAGTAGGAGTGTTGGTTTGGGATGTATGTTGACAAATGTTTGCCCGAGGCAAAGCAGTTCTTGAAAGGAAGCTGCACTTTAATTAAAAATGATGTTTTTTTATATCCAAATATTTGATTGTTTTTCTTTAATGAAAGTTTAGATAAAGGGACTTGTTAATTATATATCTGTCTCCCAATGTGGCCCTTTTCCATTTGCTTTTGTTATCATGCCTTTGCCAATTTCTCTTAACTGATTAGGACATAGCAAATATTCCATGTCATTAAGGGTTACAGCAGTAGACTCTTAGTAATTAGTAAAAATACTTTACTAATTAATGCAACTTTCCGACTTTGAGGTCCTACGGTTAGATGGGCTGTAGGTAAGACTGTTCAAACCCATTAGTGCTTTTCACTTCGATTTCAGGTAAGTAGAGTAAATAAATTTTTGGTTCAAATGAGGTTCAGTTGTTAGCAGAGCACCAAATGTCTGACCAGTAAAAAATAAAGCATCATAATATCATAATTTGTTGTTGCTGTTGGCTGCCATCCAGTCGGCTCCAACTCATGGTGACCCCACACGCGACAGAAGGACGTTGCCCGGTTCTGTGCCATCTTCCGGATTGTTGGATCGAACAATGTTTTGTTGTGATCCACAGGGTTTTCATTGGATAGTTTTCAGAAGTAGATTGCCAGGTCTTTCTTCCTAGTCTGACTTAGTCTGAGACCAGAATGAAGCCTGTTGCTGTTGAGTCAGTTCTGACTCATATCAGCCCTATGGGACAGACTAGAACTGCCCCATAGGGCTTCTGAGGAGTGGCTGGTGGATTAGAATTACCAACCTGTTGGTGAGCAGCCGAGCTCTTAACCACTGTGTCACCAGAGCTCCTCTTAGTCTGAAAGCCCCCCTGAAACTTGTTTACCATGTGTGATCCTGCTGGTATTTGAAATATTGATGACATAGCTTCCAGTATCACAGCAACACGCAAGCCACCACAGTATGACAATCTGACAGGCAGGTGAATCACCCGGAGGTCTCCTTAAGACTCAGAATGCAGTTACTCACAGCCCCAGAGCTTCTGATTCAGTAGGTCTGGGATGAGACCAGAGGGAGTTTATCTGTGAGGAGTCCCCAGATGATGCTGATGCTGTCAATCCAGGGGAAACATTTGGAGAGACACTGAGTCAGATACAAGAAACCAAGCAAAAATCAAGCAGATTGTTGTTGAAATCAATTCAGGAACTCCCTTAGAAATCAGAAGTACTACCATTAGTTGTAATTTTAAGCCATGCTTTAACTTTTTTTTTTCCTTTCTGAGATACTTAAAGTCATTTGGTCCAGTCTATGAAACAGACCCACGGAGGTGATTTGACTTGTTCAAGATCCCACAGCTACTCTGTGGCCAAGCTCAGAGTGGTTCCCTCTTCTCACTCCATCATGCCGTCTTCACAGAAGGGTCCCCAGGGAGCCGCTCTAGGGTGTTTTGCAGAGAGCATCCTAGTAGGAGAGCGGTAATATAGGAGCACAGCAGATGTTTAGAGAGTGAATGCAGCAGTTGAGGGGTTTTCTCCTATATCCAAGCTTTGGATGGGAACGGGATTAGCACCTCAAATCTGAGATGCGTCTTTCCTCTCATGAGCAAAAAGGATGGCCTTGGGCTGCTGAGGGCATGTTCAGTTCCTTCCTCATAAACACCAAGAAGACAGCAGAGGTTGAACTTCTTGCTTCTGAACAGAGGTTGAGGCTGAAAGCAGGGGACCTTAGAGAGAATGACTCAGAAGTAGAATTTCACCTTTCACCAAGGTGACTATTAAAGGAAGAAAAAAAATAAAAAAAGAATGTGTCTTTGAGAGGCACCCTTTAATGAGGCAGACCATCTGGTTCTCTGATTTAAAAGCTCTTTCCTTGGGCCTCTTGGGAAGGCGTGTCTCTCACTTGCTCCACTTTGACTTCCCATGGTTCAGGAGCTGCCCAGAAGAGAATTCTCCAGTACCACCTTCCTCATGCCCTCAGACGCTTGACACAGCTTCTCTCTCTGAATTAGTTCTGAGGAGTGGAATTCTGACTGCCGCACGCCCGGCAGGAAATTCATGGCAGCCTGTTTCAGTGTGTTGTTGCAGGGAAGGACGTTGCCCATTTGATGACAAATTCCTTCCATCTCTCCTTCTTTTCTTCCTTCCTCCCTCCATCCCTCCCTTCTTCCCTTCCCTTCCCCTTCCACCTCTTTTCCTCCCTTCCTCCCTTCTTCTTTTCCTTCCTTCCTTCCTCCCTCCCTACTTTCCTCCCTCCCTCCTTCCCTTCCTTCCTTCTTTCTGTCCTTCCTTCCGTCTTTCCCAGTCCCTTTCTCCCTTCCTTCCTACTTTCCTTCTTTCAGCACACTTTTCTGAGCAATAGGTGCTACAGGGGGAAAAAGGTGTATAAGATAGCACCCCTAGCCTCAAAGGGCTCTTAGTCTTTGAGAGAATGTTAAACTTGATCTGGAATACTTAAAATGCAAGGCAGCAGTGCTAATGTGGAGTAGAGCCCAATGTAGTTTACTAAATGACCCCCGTATTCTCTAGAGTCTTTCATTTGGCCTTTTGTTATTTCAACATATGGCTATTGAGCTCCATTCCACGTACTAGTATACTGTTAGTGAACAGCACAGACAAGGCCTCCTGTTGGGAGTCGGGGAGAAAATAAACAAGTAAAGAAACAAATGGGCAAGGTATGCAGATCCTGACAGGGGGCATAAAAAGAATGGGTCCATATAGAGAGAGCGAGTAGACAGGGATGCTCTGGGTAGGGTGGGCTTGGGAGACTTCTCGGAGAAGATGATAGGTGAGCTGAGACATGACCAAGGAGCCAGCCAGCCACTCAAGGGTTTTGCTCTCTGTTGTTGTTAGGTGTTGTCGAGTTGGTTCCAACTCATAGAGACACTGCGTACAGCAGAACGAAACACTGCCCCGTCCTGCACCATCCTCACAATCGTTGCTATGTTTAAGCCCATTGTTACAGCCGCTGTGTCAATCCATCTTGTTGAGGGTCTTCCTCTTTTTCGCTGACCTGCTACTTTACCAAACATGATGTCTTTCTCCAGGAACTGGTTCCTCCAGATAACATGACCAAAGTACATGAGACGAAGTCTCACCATCTAGCTTCTAGGGAGCATTCTGGCAGTACTTCTTCCAAGACAGAATTATTTTGCTCTTTAGGCAGTGGAAATGCAAAAGCAGGTGGGAAAACATTCCTAAATTCCAAAATCAAACCAAGTCCCAGCCAATGTGGAAAACAAAATGCCCACTCAGTCTGTAAACCACAGCAGAGCCTCTCACTGACTTTGGAGTAAAATTAATTGCAAGAGCCTAGGCACAGGCCCTAGGATGGACATGTTGGCAAAGTAAGGAGCTGAGAGAAACCCCATAGGCTGGAGAGTAGTGATCTTAAGGGGGATGGTGGATGATACTAGAGGAGGCTGAAGAACTAAGCAGATGCCAGACCATGGGCCTTACATCTCTTGGAAAAGGGCCTGGATTTTTTTCTAGTATAAAGAGAAGAAGCCATTGGAGAGTTTTGGGCCACAGAGGTGTCTCTAGCCAAATAGATGAACAAAGTTCAGATGTCCTGGAACCCTACCAAATACCATATACCAACATAACCCACAATATGAGCTCAATTAATATCAGTTGAATTGAATGTCCTTTTATATAAGCAGACAATGACCTCCTGTATCCTTCTTGGATTCAGAACTGATGTAATTTCAGTCTTCCTAACAGAGGTTATAAAATGTTTATCCCAGAAGAATTCTTAAGAAAATGGGTTTAGATCATGGGCAGTGTAATTTGAAGGTCGGGGTTTAGACTGTGTCATCTCTCCAGAGATAAGATGGTCATGGACATTTTCCAGTTAAAAAAAAGAAAAATTAAAATGGCCTTGTATGATCAATGTTGTTATCACCAGAGAGGCCTCCCACATGCCTTTCTTAAACCCCAGTTCATCTAACTTCTTGAGGTATGGCTTATGGTTTTCTTGCCATGCCATGGGAATGCACTTCCTAAAATTCTCCTTTCCTAGCTCCATTAGTTAATTTCTTGATACTCGATGTCAGCTGGCATATTATCCCTTATCTTAATTATTTTCCACTACTTGGTTTGAATTAGCTGGTTTTACATATGAGGAAAAGGATTGGCGCATGAAAAAAAAAAAAAAAAAAAAGTCTGTTACATCTTCTCATATTCCCAAAACAAAGAGGAAAACAAGCCCTTCAAAAACTTCCCAATAAATGTTAAAGGTATTTCCCCTTTGCGGCCAACAGTTCTTTATTGGTCTCTTTTATTTTTGCACCACTAGCAAAAAAAAAAGCTTGCTGATTTCACTTTATGGGCCAGTATTTTTTGCAGGGCATATCTTCATGACCTTGAAACATAACTACAAAGTCAAACAAAGCTTTTCTGCATCTACCCAGTGGAGAGGCAGAAGGCAGGAGACCAGCTTGTTTCCCAAGGAGCCCTGAGGGGTTATTGCTGCCTCAGTCCAAAATCTTGCCAAACTGTAAGCTCCAACTTCAATCCTTAAGCAAAATAATTGCTGAGTAAAAATGGTATTTGCACCAACCCTTCTCTAAATGTAAGCAAAGCATGGCCTATAGAATTCCAAAGGAAGCGTTGATTAAGAAGTGACAGCAGACTGGTGGGCATGACGGAGGAATGGTGCTGGTGGTTGGGGACCCGCCAGGCTCTTGCAATTAATTTTGTTTGGAAGTCAGCTGGTGACCCTGCTGTGGCTTGCAGACTGAGTGGACATTTTACTTCCCAGATTGGCTGCGACTTGGTTTGATTTTGGGATTTAGGAGTGTTTTCCCACCTGCTTTGAGCAGCCTTTCTAAAGTAACAGTAGTTTCATGTGTAAAGAGCCCAGGCGGGATCAGTCCACATTCATGGGGTGAAAGGTGTCGCTGTTGGTGTTTGTTGCCTCCTAGTTGGGTCCAACTCATGGGGACCTTCTGTACAATAGAACGAAACATTGCCCGGTCCAGCACCATTCATGATCACTGATATGGTTGAGTCCATTGCTGTGGCTATTGTGTCAGTGAAATGTATGTCATCCAGTCAATTCCAACTCATAGCGACCCCATGTGACAGAGTAGAGCATATGGTTTCCTAGGCTGTAATTTTTATGGAAGCAGATTGCCAGATTTTTCTCCTGCAGTGCCTCTGGGTAGATTTGAACTGCCAAAGTTTTGTTTAGCAGCTGAGCACTTAACCATTACACCACCAGGGCTCCTGTCAGTGAAATAGCAGAGAGGAAATGTAGCACAATGATGTCGTTGTTCTTAGATGCCATCGAGTCAGTTCCCATTCATAGTGACCCTACGTACAACAGAAGGGAACACTGCCCGGTCCTGCCCCATCTTCACAATCCTTGCTATGTTTGAGCCCATTGTTGCAGCCACTGTGTCAATTCATCTTGTTGAGGATCTTCCTCTTTTTTGCTGACCCTCTGCTTTACCAGGCATGATGTCCTTCTCCAAGGACTGATCCCTTCTGATAACATGTCCAAAGTACATGAGATAAAGTCTCCCCATCCTCGCTTCTAACCAGCATTCTGGCCGTACTTCTTCCAAGACAGATTTGTTTGTTCTTCTGGTATTCCATGGTATATTCAATATTCTTCACCAACACCATAATTCAAAGGCATCAATTCTTCTTTGCTTTTCCTTATTCCTTGTCTAGCTTTCACATGCATACAAGGTGATTGAAAATACCATGGCTTGAGTCAGGCATACTTTAGTCCTCAAAGTGACATCTTTGCCTTTTAAGAGGCCTATATCATCATGGCCAGGTGTAAAGTGCAAATGTAGGTTTCTTCTCCAAATCCTAACACATTACATTAGAAAAGATGTCATTTTCCAGCAAGTCAATGGAAAAGCACACGGTGTACAGTAAACAAATGGGACACCTGAGGTCGGCACTGGCATGGGCTGAGCGTGTGATTAAATTCCAGGAATGTCTAGATGAATGATTTGGTCACCATGACAAACAAAATTAATATGAAGAGTTTGTGCCATTGGGTTAACGTTTGTTAGGGAATAAGATGATTATAAAATATGCAGGCATCTCCCCACAGATACTTCCACAAAGGAAAAATCCAAACCAAACCAGTTGCTGTCCAGTCAACCCTGACTCATAGCGACCCCATGTGTGTCAGAGTAGAACTGCGCTCCATGTGGTTTTCAGTGGCTGAGTTTTTGCAAGTAGATCACCAGGCTTTTCTTCCAAGGGTGGACTCAAACATCCAACCTTTTGGTTAACATACCCATCTGCACACCCAGGGACTCCTACAAAGGGAAAATATATCTTTAATTAAAAGTAGAGATATCTCCTGGAAACTACCTCAACCATGAGATCAAATTTAGCATCACCAATAGGATAGACTAATATCAAAGCCCTGGTGGCACAGTGGTTAAGAGTTCAGGCTGCAAACCAAAAGGTCAGCAGTTCGAATCCACCAGCTGCTCCTTGGAAACCCTATGGGGCGGTTCTCCTCTGTCCTGTAGGGTTGCTATGAGTCAGAATCGACTGGATGGCAACAGGTTTTTTGGTTTTTTTTTCTGGGGTGCTGCGAAAGAAACAAGACCACTTACATAATGTTCTCGTGGAAGCTGAATCTAATCATGAAGAAACAATTGGACAGACCCAAATTGAGGAACATTCTACAAAACAATTGTTCTGTAACCCTAAAATATCTTATGTCATAAAAGACTGTTCCAGATTAGAGGACACTAAAAAGACAATTAAATGCAATTTGTGGTCTGCTATTGATCCTGGATCCAAAAAGAAAAATGTACAAAGTATGTTATTGGCTCAATGAGTGAAATTTGAATATGGAATGTACATTAGATAGTAGTCTTATATTAATGTTAATTTCCTGAAATTGATCATTAAATTGGGTTTGTACAAAATAATTTCCTTGTTCTCAGGAGAGATGCATGCTGGTACATTTAAGGTGAAACATCGAATCGTTCATCAAAATAATAGTAACAGTAGTATTACATATATTGCTGGATTGACGCAGTGGCTACAACAATGAGCTCTAATATAGCAGCTTTTGTGAAGATGGCATAGGAGTGGGCAACATTTCATTCTGTTGTACACAAGGTTGCTATGAGTTGGAGCTGACTTGATAGCATCCAACAACAACTTGTATATTGCATATGCATATTATATACATATGCAGACAGAGAGAGAGAAAGCAAAAGTGACAAAATTAGTGAATCTAGGTGAGCAGTATATGAAATTCGTTTTAGTATATGAAGTACTATTTTTGTAACTTTTCCACAGGTTTGTGATTTTTTTAAATGAAAAGTTAAACCAATAGAAGAAGAGGAAGAAGGTTTTGGAGATGTTCAAGGCCAACTGTAGATCACCTTGGAGAGGCTGTAGCCTCCAAACCTGTCTTCAGAGACCTGACCTTGGGCGAGGTGACCCTGCCGGCTGTTTATTATGTTCATGGAATAAACCAGAATGCCTCTTAGAAACAAGGACGGCAAAACTTTGCCTTGCTTACTTTGGACATGTCACCAGGAAAGACCAATTGCTAGAAAAGAGCATCATGTTTGGTAAAGTAGAGGGGTTGGCAAAATAAAGGGAAACCCTCAATGAGATACATTGACACTGTCTTAGTTATCTAGTGCTGTTACAACAGAAATACCACAAGTGGGTGACTTTAACAAACAGAAATTTATTCTCTCACCATTTAGAAAGCTAGAAGTCAGAATTCAGGGCGCCAGCTCCAGGGGAAGGCTTTTTTCCTCTGTCGGCTCTGGAGGAAAGTTCTTGTCATCAATCTAGGAGCTTTTCAGAGTAGGAACTCTGAGTCCAAAGGATGCACTTTGCTCCTGGCTCTTCTTGCTTGGTGGTAGGAGGTCCCTCTCCTCTCTGCTCGCATCTCTTTTATATCTCAGAAGAGATTGGCTCAAGATACAACCTAACCCTGTAGCTCGTGTCCTGCCTCATTAACATAACTGCCTGTAATCCTGCCTCGTTAACATCCTGGAGGTTTGGATTTACAACACGTAGGATAATTACATCAGATTACAAAATGGAGGACAACCACACAATACTGGGAATCCTGGCCTCGCCAAGTTGGCACATATTTTTGGGGGACACAATTCAATCTGTAACAGACACAATAGCCACAACAATGGACTCAAACATATCCATGATCATGAAGATGACACAGGGCTGGGCAGCATTTTGTTCTGTTACATATAAGGTCGCCATGAGTCAGAGCCACCTCAGTGGCAACTAATGACAACAACATACTTTTCTTCATATCCACTGAGATAAAACAGTGGGAAGAAGGAAGGGCGTGCTCCCCCTTCATTAAAGTCTGTACAGAGTGAGCTGTACTCCAGTCACAATGGCCTGCTAGACTCTCCTAAGGACATTGAATTCCACAGGAAATGTCCCATTGGCTGCCCTTCTCCTAAGGCATTTCTCTGTTCAGTGTTGTTGGGGTCCATTGGGACTAACCCAGGGATCTTTCCTCTTCACAAGTGCCAAAGCCACCTTTCCATCTTCCTAAACTAGCTTTTGATTTGAGAGAGAAACATTCTCCTCCCTCCTCTCATCAAAAAGACCAAACCCATTGCCGTCAAGTCGATTCCTATTCATAGCAACCCTGTAGGACAGAACAGAACTGCCACATAGTTTCCAAGGCTGTAAGTCTTTACAGAAACAGACTGCCACATCGTTCTTCCACAGAGTGGGTGGTGGGTTCAAACCACCGACCTTGAGGTTAGGAGCCAAGTGCTTAACCTCTGTATTACCAGAGCTCCCTTCCTCACCCCACCTACCCTTCAAAAAAAGAAAAGACAGGACTCAGGAAAAAATAAATAAGCATGAAATTTCTGTAGTTAAAAATCTTTTAAAAAAATTGTATTTATTTTAGGGGAGTCCTGCTGGAAAGTGGGGTGGAGTCGGGGGAAGTAGCTGCATAAGTGGTAGTGGGGAGATAAATCTCTCCAAGTGTTTTCCAGCCTTAAAAGTTTCTGAAAGTCTCTGAGGGAAGGCAAGGTAATTAATTACTCAGAATTGATTAAATGCACATTCTATCTAGCCATTATATTTTTCATTTATGTTTATGTTGCTTTGAAGATTTTCATTCCATAAGACCATTTTAAAAATGTTTCAGCTTCATCATTATGCTCAAAGGAGTTACTCCAGTATCTGAATTTAATGACCTCTCATTTATAAATGAGTGTCTGGTAACCACTAGACTGTATCCTCTGACTGAAGTCCTAATGACTGGGGTCTGATGCTTTGAGGAGTTTAGGATGGTGTCTTAGTTCTCTGGTGGTGCTGTAACAGAAACACCACAAGTGGGTGGCTTTAACAAATAGAAATTTATTTTCTCAGAGTTTAGGAGGTTAGGAGTCTGAATTCAGGGTGCTGGCTCTAGGGGAAGGCTCTCTCTCTGTTGGCTCCGGGTTCCTTGTTCCCTGGCCATCTTCATGTGGTGTGACATCTGTCTTCCTCCATCTCTGCTTGCCTTTCTGTGCCGAGTCTGCTCTTCAGGCTTAAAACACGCCCTACACTGATAAGACCTTTTAACAGAGAAAACCTATTCCCAAATGGCATTATAACACAGGTATAGGGGTTAAGATTTACAACACATGTTTTGGGGGAACACAATTCCATCCATAACAGAGTGCGAGAGTTGAGTCCTGGAGGGAGGCAGAGTGACTTTTCTGAAGGGAGTCCCATAAACTCCCATGAGCCAGTTTAGGTGTCTTAGACTCACGCTTCTTAAAGTGTGATCTTCAAACCTGTGCCAGTTCCCAAACTAATTCTTACTGATCCACAACAACAGAAGAACGGAAATTAAACGTGTTTAGAAACTTTTGTAGCAGTTTGTTAGAATAATTTTTTTCATTAAATCTAGTAATAAAAAATCGAGGCATTGTGTTTTTTGTTTTAGTAGCATTTTATCTTTATTGTATATTACAAAAAAAAAGGATTAGTCTGTAATGAAATGGGAGATGAGGGGCTGGGTCTTTACCATAGACAGTTTGAGAAGCTCTGTCTTGGGGAACCCAAGGTTTGGCATCTGTAATTACTTTTATGTTTTGAAAACTTCCTCTCCATCTCTCAACAATGCTTCTTACTGGAAATACCTGTGTCATTCTCCCTTCCCTCTACATTTCCCTTCTCAGAATTTCAGTCCCCAAAGCAGAAAATGGCTTCTGACTGAGCCCAACATTGAATCTCAGCCCTGTGCCTCTCTAGCTGGATGACCGTGGGGTAGTTACTTAGCATCTCTGAGCCTTATGTTTCTCTGTAATACAGAGGTGATATTAGCACCTGCTTCATGGGATTACTTTGAGGATTAAATGAGATAACATGTATCCACTATAGGGTTGCTGAATCTGAATCAACTTGACAGCAATGGGTTTTTTTTTTAAACGTGATCAAAAAGGAGCCTTGGTGGCACAGTGGTTAAGTGCTCCGCTGCTAACCTCAAGGTCAGCAGTTCAAACTCACCAGCCGCTCTGCAGGAGAAAGAAGTGACAGTCTGCTTCCATAAAGATTTACAGCCTTGGAAACCCTATGGGGCAATTCTACTCTGTCCTAAAGTGTCGTTATGAGTGGGAATCGTTTCGACAGCAATGGGTTATGATCTCAAAGGAGCCCTGACTGGGCTCTGGGTAAGCCTGCTAACTACAAATGTTGGCCGATTGAATTCACTCAGAAGTCCATGGGAGAAAAAACCTGGTGATCTATCTGCTCCTGTAAAGATTACAGCCTAGGAAACCCCGTGGGGCAGTTCTACGCTGTCATATAAGGTTGCTTGTGAGCACCCAACAGCAACATGTGCTCAATAACTACTAGCTGTTATTCCCATTCAGAACCTAGTTGAATTTTTTCCTGTCTACAGTAAGCAGATAAGTTTCCATGGCTACTATCAAATACTTAATTCCAGTAGGTCTTTGACCCTCCTCCTTCCACTGCCCTGTGCATCTTGCCTGACCCTGAGGGGCACTGTTCACACAGATGACAATATACATGGCCAGGGTGGAGCGCTGCCCAGGACCCAGGGTCCTCATTCTCTGCTAATCTGTTTGTAATGACAACCTTTAAATAAAAGGGGGGAAAATGTGGTGGGATAAGGAACAAATACTTGTATTTAGACTCCTTTTCTTTGTCATTATTAAAATGAAATGATGAATACAGAAGTAAATGGTTTAAACTTTTCTATATTATTTCAAATATTAAATAGGCGTCCTCATTACGATTACTTGATTAAGAAGAACATTTATCCAGTTGAGGTGGCTTAATAGATTGTAGAGGAGCCCTGGTGGTGCAATGGTTAAGCGCTTGGCTGCTGACTGTAAAGGTTGCCAGTTCGAACCCACTCAGAGAAAGACCTGGCTATCTGCTTCTATAAAGATTAAACCAAACCAAACCCATTGCCGTAGAGTCTATTCCGAGACTCATAGCAAGCCGGTAGGACAAAGTAGAACTGCCCTATAGCGTTTCCAAGGAGTGGCTAGTGGATTTGAACTGCCGACCTTTTGGTTAGCAATATGTGGCAGTTCAACTCTGTAACTCATGGGGTAGCTACGAACCGGAATTGACTCAATAGCACCCAACAGCAACAACAGATTGCAGAATCTGATTTTAAGGCAGGCTGCAAGCAGAAGGCACTCACTGAGTGATTTGGATGGTCCAGTGTTGCAGCAATGAATAAACATTTCCTTGATCTACACTTCTCTGTCATTATTCTCTTTTGGATTTCTAGGCTAATCTATTAGAGCCATCGAAGAGGAAAATTCATCCAGACAAAGCTAGACGGGAAAGGGATAAAATGATAACTCGTCAAAGAAAGTGAGTATCTACTTATTTATCAGCGAGCAGGGGACACCTTTAATCTTCTATGCCTGACCATGGAGAGATCAGAGTTTGGGTACAAATGAAATGGGATAAATAACAAGATGACATTTTTATAAAGTGAAGCCTGAATCACACTCATTCCGTATCTTCCAGACATGCACTAGATGTTTTGCAACCAAATTACTGTTTTAGTCCCACTCCAGGGGCGATGATTAGCATATTTATTGGGTAATGATGAGCTATTAAATTATTAACAACTGGTCAGAAATGTGTTACTTGCCAGGTCCGTGGTGAACAGCCTGCAGCTAAACAGGTGGCTCTCGGCTATGGAATGCCAAAAGTCTTGTTGGAAGGCTCTATTTTTTTTTTAAATCTTTTTATTTTTTCCCATGCAAAAATTTATACATACATTGTTATGTGACCCTAATTGCTCTCTCCATACTGTGACAGCACACTCCTCCCTTCCACCCTGATTCCCCATGTCCATTCAACCAGCTCCTAACCCTCTCTGCCTTTCCATCTCACTTCTGGACAGAAGCTGCCCGTTTAGTCTCTTGTATCTACTTGAGCTAAGAGGCAGAGTCCTCACAAGTATCACTTTATGTCCCACAGCCCAGTCCAATCCCTATCTGAAGAGTTGGCCTCGGAAATTGTTTTAGTCCTGGGCTGATAGAGAATCCAGGGGCCATGCTCTCCAGGGTTCCTCCAGTCTCAGTCAGACCATTAAGTCTGGTCTTCCTATTAGAATTTGAGTTCTGCACCCCACCTTTCACCTGCTCCATCCGGGACTCTCTGTTGTGTTCCCTGTCAGGGCGGTCATTGGTGGTAGCTGGGCACCATCTAGTTCTGGTCTCAGGCTGATGAAGTCTGTGGTTTATGTGGCCCTTTCCATCTCTTGGGCTAATACTTTCCTTGTGTCTTTTCCCAGTCTGTAGGTTGTCTTTTGACTCTTTTGGTCAAGTCTTTTGATGAGCATAAGTGTTTGAAATTTTTAGGAGCTCCCATTTATCTAGTCTCTCTTCTGATGCTTGTGCATTGTTACTTATGGTTCATATTGTGTTTATGCCATGTATTAGGGCTTCTAGCATTGTCCCTATTTTTCTTCCATGATCTTTATTGTTTTTAATTTTATATTTAAGTCTTTGATCCATTTGAGTTAGTTTTTTTTTTATTGATGTAATTAAATGAAGTTTACATTTCAAGTTAGTCTCCTATACAGAATTTTTTTTCAACATAACATTATTATGAGACCCCTACCGCTCACCCCATTCTGCGACAGCATACTCCTCCCCTCCGCCCCTGATTCCCCATGAACATTCAATCAGCTCCTTACTCTCTCTGCCTTCCCCTCTAACCTATGGACAGAAGCCGCCCCTTTGGTCTCTTATATCTACTTGTCTAAGAGGCACATTCTTCACGAGTATCACTTTATGTCCCACAGTCCAATCC
>NW_004443944.1:8746664-8749018 GCF_000243295.1 Trichechus manatus latirostris
AGACTGGAGAAACCCTGAGAGTATGGCCCCCAGACACCCTTCTAGCTCAGTGGTGAAGTCACTCCCAAAGTTCACCATTCAGCCAGGGATTGGACAGCCTCATAAAGCAAAATGGGACTAATGAGGCACAGAAGTCCAGGGACAAGGACTAGAAGGCAGGAGGGACAGGAAAGCTAGTGATAGGGAACCTAAGTTTGAGAAGGGACAGTGTTGACATGTTGTGGGGTTGTTAACCATTGTCATAGGGCAATATGTGTACTAACTGTTTAATGAGAAACTATTTGTTCTGCGAACCTTCATCTAAGGTACAAAAAAAAAAAAAAAGAATTATCTATGTGAGATCAAATTGACAACAGCAACTCAAAAGATTTGATGGGAGCCTAGGGGTCAGTGAGTTGAAGATAATGGTGATGGAATAATTTGGAAAAGGATAGTGAGACTAGCAGCACAACTGGAAGAATGTAATTGATGTCACTGAATTGTACGTGTAGAAACTTTTGAAATGGTGTAACTTTGGCTATGTATATTTTCACCAAAAAAAGGTCCTCTGAGGTCGAGAAGGGAGAGTGTTGACATGTCGTGGGGTTGTTAACCAATGTCATGAAACAGTGTGTACTGACTGTTTAATGAGAAACTATTTGTTGTATAAACCTTCATCTAAAGTACAATAAAAAATAATTAAAAAAAAATGTCATGTAAAAAAAAAAAAAAACAATGAACATTTATTATTGCTTGCAAGTCTACAGGTTGAGTGAATGGTTATTCTCATCTGGGCAGAGCTTGGGAAGGCTAGGCCGATCTTGGTGGAGCTTGGCTGATCTTGGCTGGGCTCTTTCATCCTTCTGTGGTCAGTTGGGCATCAGCTGAGCTTGGCTGGTCTAGGATGACTTCATTTGGGAGGTTCTCCTCCATGTGGTCTCATTCTCCAGCAGGTTGGCCTGGGCTTGTTCACATGGTGCCTTCAGGGCTCTGAGGACAGAGCAGAAACATGCAAGGCCTCTGGAGGCCAAGTCTGGGAATTAGTGGACCATCACATCCGCTATATTCTATTGACCAATATAAGTTGCAAGGCCAGTCAGATTTAAGGAGTAGAGAAATAGACCCCACTTCTTGACTGGAGGAGCTTCAAGGTCACATTGCAAGGGGTGCGGCTTTACGGAGAATTGAGACTATTTTTGCAAATAATCTACTGTATACTTTCAGTAAATTGAATAACTTAACCAGTCTAATCTTTAGCCTCCTTGCCTATAAAAGAGAGATAATAATTATATATTATCAAAGTGTTGTTGTGCAGATTAAGTGATATAAGGGATGCAAACAGCTTAGCTTATTGTGTGGACACACAATAAATGTATATTATTACCCTCATTGAACCAGAACTGAAAATTATTCAGGAAAGGAGACAATTCCTTCTTCTGGTGTTACTCTTTGCCCTATACTGGATAAAGCTACATGCCTCACTTAATTTAGTTCCAAAGTCATCTAGAATTTGAAATCCATCTCTCTAGTGGTTTAGAGCTCGGCTGCTAATCAAAACGTCTGCAGTATGAATCCACCAGCCACTCCTTGGAAACCCTGTTGGGGCAGTTCTACTCTGTCCTATAGGGTCTCTATGAGTTGGAATCACCTCAACGGCAACGGACATAATGCTCCCTCTACTCCAGCTACACTGCTGTTTCTTCTGATTCTCAGGAAAGTGCTGATATAGCATAGGTGCTCAATAAGTACTTGTTGAATGAGCAGACGTATGTCCTTGTCTGAAGGAATAAGGATATTTAATTTGCGCTGGCCTCTGACGTCTATGTTATATTGTCTGTTCCTTGTGTATCTCAATATTCCATAATCACAACGCGAGATTTCATGTTAAGTACTCAATTTATACTTGCTGAATTAAATTTGTTTTGTTAACCCCATGAAATTTGAATCTACTCATCACCCCACCCCTTCACCTCTTCACCACCAACCTCCCACCATACTGATTTCCAACCTTCATATTCAGTTTCCCTTCAAGGAAGGGCGTTAACCTCTGGGGTTTTTTGTTTGTTTTACGAAGATTAGTGAGGATCATTAAAATTTTACCTGGACTTTGGAGTGTAAACTGGGTGACTCTTTCAGGCAAAATGAAGGCAATAATTGCCTCCCTCTCTATACATACATACATGTTGTTGTTGGGTGCCATTGAGTTGATTCCAACTCATAGTGACCCCACGTGACAGAATAGAACTGCCCCATAGGGTTTTCTTGGCTATAATCTTTACAGGAGCAGATCACTAGGTCTTTCTCTTGCAGAGTCATTGACTGAGTTCGAACCACTAACCATTCAGTTAGCAGCCAGCTACTTGACCACTGTGCCA
>NW_004443944.1:8749118-8750463 GCF_000243295.1 Trichechus manatus latirostris
CCCCACATCTCTGCTACTCTGTCTCTCAAAGTATTTGATTGTATTGAGGAAACTTCTTAGCTTTGGTTTAGTCCAGTTGTGCTGGCTTCCCCTGTAGTGTGTGCTGTCCTTCCCTTCACCTAATATAATTCTTATCTACTATCTAGTTAGAGAATAACCCTCACCCTCCCTCCGCACCCTCGTAACCATCAAAGAATGTTTTCTTCTGTGTTTAAACCTTTCCTTGAGTTCGTATAATAGTGGTCTTATACAGTATTTGTCCTTCTGTGCCTGACTAAATTCACTCAGCATAATAAGTTCTAGCTTACACCAAGATACATGATGTTTCACAGCTTCATCATTGTTCTTTATCATTGCATAATATTCCATTGTGTGGCTATACCATAGTTTGTTTAGCCATTCGTCCATCAATGGGCACTTAGGTTGCTTCCATCCTTTGGTTATTGTGAACAGTGCTGCGATGAACATGGGTGTGCATATGTCTATCCGTGTGATGGCTCTTGTTTCTCTAGGATATATTCCAAGGAGTGGGATAGCGGGATCGTATGGTACTTCTATTTCTAGCCTTTTAAGGAAGCGCCAAATCGATTTCCAAAGTGGTTGTACCATTTTACATTCCCACCAACAGTGCATAAGTGTTCCAGTCTCTCCACAACGTCTCCAGCATTTGTTATTTTGTGTTTTCTGGATTAATGCTAGCCTGTTGGGGTGAGATGATATCTCACTGTAGTTTTGATCTGCATTTCTCTGATGGCTAATGATCATGAGCATTTCTTCATGTGTCTGTTAACTGCCTGAATATCTTCTTTGGTGAAGTGCCTGTTCATATCCTTTCCCATTTTTTAATTGGATTATTTGTCTTTTTGCTTGAGTTTTTGTGCATGGTGTGAGGTATGGGTCTTGTTTCAGTTTTTTGCCAGCACCATTTGTTAAAGAGACTGTCTTTTCCCCAATTAACGAACTTTGAGAAAGGCTCTGTCTTTACCTCTGACCTGGAGTAGCTGGAAATGAGGATTTAGGGAGGAAAAACAACCTCAGAGTGGAAAACTCAATTTGCATAAACATGATGGACTTCTTGTTTGGGAGGCTTGGAGAAAGAAAAGCACAATCATTGAAAACACAGTCTCAGGCCACCTGAAATAGAAAATCCTGTAATTTAAAGGTGGAGAACTCTGTTCCAAAATTGGTCATGACAATGGATAGTGTAGCAATTAAATGCATAGTATCTGCAGTCAGGCAATATTGGGTTTCAATCTTATAATAAGTCACCCCAAACTTAGTGGCTTAAAACAATGGGCATTTAAAGGATGTAGAACAAAATTCTAACTCACAAAAAAAAAAAAAA
>NW_004443944.1:8750563-8779450 GCF_000243295.1 Trichechus manatus latirostris
TTATAATATGTATTATGTAACTATATCTGACTGGATTTGTCCAGATGTTTATATCTCAAATTAAATTATCTTTTAAAAAATCTACATCATTTATTTCTTATAGAACCACTCTTTGAGTATTTGGTTTTATATTTTGGGCTCCTTTTTAAGAAGACTCTAAAATAAAGCGTAAAAGACTGGTGAAGGAATTTAAAATCACGCAGACAGAAAAAAAAAAGAGAGTGTGAGACAAGTTGAAGGAGCTGGGAGTATTTTATCTGGGTTGGCAAAGACTTCAAGAAAGTACAACAGTGCCTACTGTCTGAAGGGTGGTCCTATTGACAAGGATGTTGGCCTTATTCTGTATGGTATTAGAAGAGGGCTCTGGAAACTTCTTTTCTCTTTCTATCAGAGTTATCTGAAATCCAGTTGGATTGCTTTGGGGAGCTAAGGGGTTGCTTATGTATAGACTGAATGCTGTCATTAATGCATTGTTGTAGCTTAGAGTAGACGGCTTCTGAAATCTCACCATCCTGAGATACATCAGACTTTGCTATGGATTCTCTTATCATTGTGAAATAATTTATTGTTAATGAATCTGTTATTTCCCCAGCTTTATTTCAAACCCTGGGTACTATTCAAATCATTCATTTCAACAATTTTCTAACAACGCATTGTGATTTGTAAACTATTCAAGTTAAAAGCTGTATTGCTTGTCTTCTCGTTTAGTTTGCATGTACTCAAAACAATCTCCCCTAATTTTTGAGTTATCATGAAGTATAGACTGTTAGCTCCTAGTGCCAGACAGGAGTGACACTTGGGGCTTCTGTTAATCTACCATGTATTTGTTTACTGCTGCAATGCAATTTATGTGTGTGTGTGGCCCAGACACACCTTCAGGCAGAGAACTTTCTTCATATGAACTGATTTACCAAGAAATGAATTTGGTCGGAGTCTCAACATCATGGGCCCAGAAGGGAAAACATAAGATGAAGTTAACTAGATAATATGATAATCCCTCAGATGAATACACTGCGCATCCAACTCCAAATACATTTAACAATACGGCAGCAGGGCACAGTTACCTAAATGTCTACAGATCGATTTGTGCAAAAAAGTCTCATTTTAATGCAAAAGGTTGATCTTTTTTTAAAAGGATTTTTGTGTTTCTAATTTTAATAGTTGAATGTTGTGTTTGCTCTTCGTTTTCTTAGTGCCCAGGAGTCTCTGAGGAATCTTTGACTCTTCTGTTGTTTTTGATGAAAAGTATTGTTCTCTTTCAGCCACTGGTTATAACTTCCCAACTGAAAGCAGGTCACCCTGCAATTTAAAGGAAACAAAGAAGTTAATACAATACAGTGCCGGGGGACAATGTCTGCGACCTGTAACTGCCGCCAATTGATGGGCCTGCTGGCTGTTTCCTGAAGTGGAACCCAGGGGCTGAGCTAGATGTGCTGGAATCTTTTCAGACCTCTAGTATAACGTAAAGATCAAGAAGATCGGGGTAGGGTGGAGGACAAGTGGCATGGGACAGGTCCTGGGATTTGAAATTTGGTACCTTTCACCTTTCAAGGAGAAAACAGGAAGATACTGTGACGAACCAGTTAAACCAATTGCATTGCCTGGGTTCTGACTCATGGTGACCGTGTGTGTGTCGGAGTAGAACTGTGCTCCACTGGGTTTTCAGTGGCTGATTTTTCAGAAATAGATTGCCAGGCCTTTCTTCCCAGGTGTGTCTGGGTGGACTTGAACCTGCAATTTTGCTTAGCAGCCAAGTGTGTATTAAATGTTTGTACCAGCCAGGGACCCCAAGACACCGCGACACCCTCCTACAGTCCAGATAGAGAGAGGGAAGAAATCTTCACAGGCATTTTCAACCTCTGGCATTTTCTAAATTGCCACATTCCTGATGTGTATACCCAAACCAAACCAAACCTGCTTCCCTGTCGAGTTGACCCTGATTCGCAGTGACCCTATAGGACGGAATAGAACTGCCCCGTAGGGTTTCCGAGGAGGGGCTGGTAGATTTGAACTGCCGACCTTTTGGTTAGCAGCCAGAGCTCTTAACCACTGCACCACCAGGGCTCCAATATGTATACGTTGAATATGAAACCAAAAGCTTCACTGAACTGATCAGAACTGTGGATTTACTCAGAAAGGAGAACACTGTGTTTTGACCTCTGAGTGACTTTTGATCATGAGAATCCGTGTGTACCTGCCCCTGAGCAGAGGTAACGCGGGGTTTGCTTATTTGTTCATTTTTTACTCCTTTTATTTTGGGAAATATTATTGGGAGATTTTTTGAGTAATTTTTAAAAGTACAGAAAAGTTTAGAGAATAATATAACAACTGTTTTCTTACCACCCAGAATTGACCGTTGTTACAAAATTACTATATTCTTCCAACTTCTTTTTTCTAGAAATAAAATATTTTAGATAAACTTGGAGTGCCTTTTGATCCCAATCTCAATCCCATTTTCTCTCTTATTTCCTTATAGGTAACCATAATTATAAACATGTTTTATCCTTGTAGTATATTTTTTATGCCCTCACAGGCATATATATGTTTCTGTCTAAGTATCTGTGTGTATATATAAAATTGCATATTTTAATGGACAGACGTGGCATAAGAAGCCCTGGTGGTATAGTGGTTAAGAGCTTGGCTGCTGACCAAAAGGTTGACTGTTCTAATCCACCAGCCGCACTTTGGAAATCCTATGGGGCAGTTTTACTCTGTTCTGTAGGTGGCTATGAGTCGGAATCGACTGGATGACAACTGGTTTAGTTTTTTTTTTGGTTAAGTGACATGATACTATACAATTTTGCTATTTTCTGATCTTTATTAATGTTGAGAGATACAGATTTAGTCTATTCTTTTTACTTGCTTCACAAGTAAATACACCACGTTATGTGAATATACCACGTTTTGTTTATAGTCCTGTGGATAGATACATAGGTTATTGCCAATTTTTCAGTATTACAAAAAAGTTCTCCAATAAAACTTCTTGTATAAGGTATATGTTGGTGTTTCTCCTCCCTCTAGAATACATATTTAGGAAGGGAATTATGCTGCCCAAACATATATGAATTTAAGTTGATCTCCAAAATATCTTTAGCCAATTTTTTTAGCAATTTTTAGTCCAAGCATTAGTTTATTAGAGTACCTGTCTTTCTGCTTACAAACACTCAATGTATCTGGGCTCAGTTTCCTTCTCTTTAACAGGAGGCAGGTAAGTTAAAGGCACCCTGGTGGTGCAGTGGTTAAATGCTCAGTTGCTAACCAAAAGGTCAGTGGTTCAAACTCATCAGGCACTCTGAGGGAGAAAGATGTGGCAGTCTGCTTCTGTAAAGATGACAGCTTTGGAAACCCTCTGGGGCAGTTCCTCTCCGTCCTATAGGGTAGCTATGCGTCGGAATCAACTCGATGGTGACAGGTTTGGTTTGGCTTTAGATGAGTTAGACAATCACTGATTTCCCCTCCAGATGTAGCGCTCTGTGATAAAATGGTCACTTAGGCTATAAGCCGTGTTCTCCTCTCCTTCTCTTCTTCCTCTCCCCTGCCCTCCTCTTACCTTCCTTTCTCATCTCTTCTCTCTGGCCTCTCCTTCACTAATCTCATCCATGCCCATGGCTTCAGTAGCCAACTACATTAAATATATGTATATACATAGCATTTCCGTGAGATGGGGGGCAACTCTGGAATTTTGAATGATGGAGAAGAGAGGCCGTGTGACCCCCAACCAACCAGCACTGTCCCTGTCACATAGTGGATGGTCAATAAAATTGTTTGAAATAGATGAATCTGAGATAGATAAAGGCAGAATTAGAAGACATATTGTAAGATTCCAGAACTTTTTCCACTTACAGAAAGGAACCATTAGAACTGGCCATGAGGCCAAAGTTACAAGTTACGGGGGTCTTGTTGGTTCTTGACTCTTTTGTCAGTTCTCTTATTTACCAGATATTTCTTCATCATGTCTTCTTAAACCAAAATTCTCAGTGGAAAATGTCTCAAGGGTTTGTCCTCTGGGTAAAATTGATGCTGTTTAGTCATTTTAGTTGCTCTTCTTTAGAAAAGGAGACTTTTCCAACTTTAAGATAACTCTGAGAATGAGCAGAATTTAAATCCAAATGGATTTGCACCATGGTGACAAGAAAAACGCAAGCACTACGCTACAGCTCGGAATAAATGGTTTCTGTTCAGCTTCACTCTGTAGCACACTGGACAATTTGAACGTGCGGTTGACCAGAGCTTGGTGGACTGGTTCCTTCCTTTGCCTAGCTGTGTCAAATACTCGAGGGACAATGGGTAAATTGTTATGGAACTGGTTTAGAAGAAACTTTTGTTTAAGATATACAGGCAAGAATACTTTTTATTTTGTCATTCTTTTCCCATCATTGCTCTGTTGGACACCTTTTTCTGATCAATCCGAGGGAAGAAAAGGCATGGTAGAACTGATACGATGTGGATGCAAATTCCTCAAACAGTTTGACCAGGAGTTGAGTTCCTGATACACTGCTAGCCCAGTATGAGCTGTGTGGAAAGAAGCCAAAGGTGTGATTTATTTTCCACAGTAAACAATGGAAGGAAGGTTGAAATTTCCTTCCTCGGTTTAGATGTGTAATGATTGTAGTGGATGTTTCTATGTTTGTTTATTTTGTTTCAATTACTTTTATAATTAATTAATCAACATTTACTTGTTACTTTATTTGCTGACTAATTTCCGTCGACCCTTCTTATAGTTTTATACCAGATTTTATTGGGTTAAAGCAGTCTTTTAGTCAATGAACTTTTGTGGGGCTAGTCCCACTCCCGGCTCTAGTAATGGTCGTGTGACCTAGCATTTCTCCCTCCTTGTCACAAGGATTGGTTCAGGCTTGGACACATGATGCAGTTCAGGCCAGTTAGGGTGAAGTCTGGGACTTCTGTTTCAATCGCTGAGCGAGGGGAGACCCCTTTTCTGCTGCTCTTTAACCTAGGAGCCCATAGATCTGGGGTGGTTGGCAGCCATCTTCCGCCAGGTGGAGCCTGAAAATAAAGCCAACATGGAGGAGAAAAGAGATGCCAGAGAGTCTAGGACTGGTGGCATCATACGAGCCAGTGAATCAAGCTATATGCTGAGCCAGTTCTAATCCTGTACTTTTCAGTTACATGCATAAAAGAATTCCCCTTTAGCTTTAGCAAATCAAAGATGTGTTTTTGTCATTTGCAATCAAGAGCGCTTAGGTGGCTCTACTACCTCTAGCAGGGAAGTACACAATAAATGAGAAATGTGTTCTAACTTCATTCTCTAGAATTTAGAAAATCTGGAATCGATAGAGTCTAGATGGCTACATGATAAGGATCACAAAGAACAGTAGAAGATTAGAAATTAACCTATAAATTCAATCAGAACACATAGTGATATTAGAAAAATTCAGGTCCAGGCTTAATTTTATTTATTAGAAAATTTCCATAAAAGGTTTTCCCCAATTGTTTTCCACTGTTTGCACAGCCTTGCCTGGTAATTAAAAACTCTCCTTTCCCATTGAGCTGTGTAAATAAATTAGGAAGGAAAGACCCTGAGTAGGTCTAAATACCTGCCCCTGCTCTATAAAGTTCCCGAGAGTTTAAGCACGTGGTAAGTAAGAGTCCTATTAATCAATAAGATGCACGGTGATGGAATGGCCATAAAAATGTAAGCTATTTAGGGAAAGATCTACTGTGAGTAAAATGAGATTTGAAAAGCATTAAACACTGGATCATTTTCTTTACAAAAACATCCCGTCTCCATCTCTGTCTCCTTAGAACATTAACCACAAATGAGTCCATGCGAAATATTAAGTCTTGTGATGATTTATGGTTAATAGTAAATTCAGAGACAAACACAGCAATTTGAGGCATTATTGTTATTACGGGACAGTCTGGGCTTTTATCTTTGGCAATCAGCGTGTTAACTCATCCTCTCTCTTTTGCATATTCATAGTCATGGTCATTTTAGAGGCAACATACATAACTGGATTTTTTTTATTTCTTCGCCATGGCTTCTTCGGCTTGGCAAGATGCCATAATTTAATATGTTCCCCTGCAGACAAGCTTTAAGACTTTATTTTATTTTCAGAGAAAAGATATGAAATGAAGCTCAGGCAGAGGAGAAACAGGTCCAGGACGTCTCGTTATCGAGATCTGGTCCCAGAAGAACTTGCCTTTACATCCTCTGTGCTGTGAGCTGCGCGCATTTGTATTCTGCGGCTATTTTTCCTTTCGTTCCTTTGTCCATCATTTCTCCCATCATATTGGAAACCAGTTTCTTATCTTTTCCCATCCTGTTTGAGGAAAAAAAAAATGCACTATTTATACCAAGTCAACAGAACCTCATTTATAAACTATGATAGAACTGAAAATATCTGAAACTGAAAAACGGTGGGTGGTGTTCTTTGCAAACTGAACCATTTAAGGAAGACAGAAAACTTATCAGATCCCACCCTGACACACAGCGAAAATCAGCCTGGAGTCCATTCAAACTCTTCCACTCTGCTCCCGACGATGTTAAGAATGGGAAAGCAACCACAAACAGGTGAGACCAGATAATGCTCCCTTTTTCTACATATCTAAAGCAGAGTAGACATTTTTTAAATTATTTGGGTGGACAGTCAAAGACAGCTGATATGAGTAACACAAAGGTGGGATGACACATACAGGAGGCACAGTTTACTTGTCAAAGGGTGACCCACCTAGTTCAAAGGATTCTACACAATTCCCGGTGAGTTTATTAGCACAGCAAAAGGGTTTATGGGATAAGAGTACGCCTTGAGCTATAGAACAGATTGAGCTGTTAGTAATTATGTGGAATTATAACCTTAAAGTATAAATGGAGTGAACTAAAAAAGAAACAAACAAACAAACATTGCTGTCGAGTTGATTCCGACTCATAGAGACCCTACCGGACAGAGTAGAACTGCCCCATAGTGTTTCCAAGGAGCAGCTGGGGGATTCAAACTTGGTTAGCAGCCAAGCTCTTAACCACTGCACCACCAGAGTTCCATGGAGTGAACTCAGGGGCAGAAATCGCCCTAACTCTCTGCTCTGAGAATTGGTTTCCAGTTTGTCCCGGAAAGATTCTCTTGTTCCACGTCTCATAATACAGCCATAATACAGCCTACCTGCCATTAAAAGCGCTTTCCGAGTTCAATTTTAAGGCCTCAAGGGAAGCACCGCATCACTTTTTCCTCATCATTGCATCCTCAGAGTCTAATGGCTGTGCTTACACATGGCAGACACATAAATATCTGTGAATGAATTAAAAGTTGATACAAAAAGTGGCTGCCGAGTATTGTTTATTGTAGGATTTGGAAGCCTAAATGTTAAACAATAGGGAAATTGTTTTAGATGGATTTTGGTATGCACGTAACATTGGAATGGTGCAAAACCCCCAAAATTAATGTTTTCAACAAATTTTAAGAGCGTTGGCAAATGCATATGGCCCTTAGTGAAAAAAAAGATAGGATAGAAAACACATGACTTGGAATAACTATTCTAAGAAATTTGCAGAATTATTTTCCTTTTATCTCTTTCCTTTTCTGTTCCTCTAATTAATTGCTTTAGAAGAATTTTTGTCACTCTTCACGTTTCTCAGATAGGAAGCTTGTCCCATGGATTTATCAAACCAAACCACACGCATTCTTTTTGAGTCGATTCTGACTCACAGCGACCCTGTAGGACAGAGTAGAACTGCCCCATAGGTTTCCAATGAGCAGCTGGTGGATTTGAACTGCTGACCATCTGGTTAGCAGCCAAGCTCTTAACCACTACACCACCAGAGCTCCATGGATGGATATGTCAAAGTGGACTTTAAAAACTCTTGGTGGAACCTATTCCCTTTTATATCACACTTGGTTTGGGCATTGTTTGACTCCCAGATTATCATATACATCATATAAACAAATAATTCCCCCAAGATTCTTCCAGGCAGTTGATCTCTGGGTAAGATATCTCAGGATTCCAAAAAGCACTGCTTGTAAAAAGGGGGTTCTGTTCTATGGGGACAGATCGAATAAACACAACCTATGTTTTACTGTTAGGAAAATCCAACATACTATAGACTGCATAACTGAAACTAAATGTATGGATTGCTCATATAGTTATACAGTGAGTCTGTGTTTCTCAAACTGTGTTTCAGAAAACCCTGATTCCTAGAGATCGTTATCTGATAGTTCAAGGAGAAAGGATTTTTCTGTTCAACCAAACTGGGAAAATTCTACACGCGATATCCTTCTGAAAATCCACAAAATATACCTGATATTAAAGGTTCTGAGAAATCTCTCCAGCCAATAGCAAAAACTTGATTAATATAATTCATAATTAAACAAATAAGCTTTTTGCAACAGATAACATTTTCTAGGTACATCTATTAGATTAATACATAGCCATTCCCAGCCATTCTCTCTCTCTCTCTCTTTCTTCTTTTTTTGGTGTATGTCTGTGTATTTTTAATAATTTTTTTTTTGTTGTTGTTGGAGATGTACACAGCAAAACATACACCAACTCGACAATTTCTACATGTGCAATTCAGTGACATTGATTACATTCTTCAAATCCTGCAACCTTTCGCACCCTCCTTTTCTGAATTATTCCTCCGCCCTTAACATGAACTCACTGCCCTCTGAGCTTCTTCTCTAATCTTTCGAGTTGCTGTTGTCAATTTGATCCCGTATAGTAGTTCTTAAAAGAGCACAGCGCTCAAGGCAGACATTCTTTACCAATTAAGCTAAACTGTTGTTTGCCCAACCATTTTATTTTAATAGCAAGTGAATAATAACATCATTACACCTTTGTCTTTCTGAAGGATAAAGCCCCAAGACCTTCCTGAAGCCTCCAGATTCTCAAACATCACTATTCCATATACTTTTGCTCATAAAATCTGGTACTATATAATTTTATAATCATTACAGCATGCACATTGAATAGACTATAACAGAGCACCCTCAGGTTAGAACTGAGTCATCTCAGTTGGGCTTACTCATTTGCTAAGGAACTTGTCTTCTCCAAACAGTAGCAACACAGATTCCATTCAAATTAATGAACGTGCAAAATTATAAAGTACTGCATGGTGGATATACAACGGATATTTTGGGTCACTGTTGAAGACATGGTTTAATATCATACATTCTGTAGTACCTTTGTACAAGATGGGTTTAGGTTACATATGACTTAACTTTTCTAAATTGTTCTGTATCGCCTGAAACCATCTTGCATACAGGTATCACACTTTTGGTAACACTGCATATGTTAACATGTATTAGAAAAAAAATACAACCCAGCACACCCAACTTGTGATTTTCCAGATGCTATTGCTTCAAATGGGGCTAAAGTAAGTATGTAAGGTTTTGGAAAATGAACTGATTTAAAGAAAAATATTATATGCCTTGACAGTATGAGAAATACACGGCAAAAATCTCAAAGAGGTCATGTGAACGATTGAAGTTGGGGCAACTCTGGGTTCGCTGTTGCATGGGGTTAGTGTTAACTACCAGTCTGTCGCACGAAGTGACGCTTCTCTTGGATGGACTGGTAGTTCCCAAGCCTGATTGGAATGCTTCTATAGTTGAATTTTTACTGTTCGAGCTGTTTGTGCACTAAACACTATTACGCAAATCCTGGGCAGAGAGTAGATATGTAACTTTTCTCCAGCACAAATAGACTATTAGAAATATTTCTCTAGAAAATATTTGAGAAAGCTTTCTATGAGATATTTTCTGTACAAGTTTTCCATGACTGCTGCAGTCAATTTGTTTTGTAGCTCTCCCTAGATTTAGGCTATGAAGAAACCTGTCTGGACTGAGTTAGAGGACAAGTACCCCATTGCTTAAAATATAAAGTTTTGCTCCCTCCCTTCTCCTCCACCCACCCTACTCCTACCCCCACCCCCCAGACTCCCATCTCAAACCTCTCTGCTATAGCAGGTGAGGTGAAAGCCTATCTACTTGCATGAAAATCTATGTTTATTTTCTTTTTTATTCTATAAATAATTACCAAGTGCCCATTTCATGCACATGACCTGTGAGGGTTATACATGCAAAAATAGATTTTAGTCTGATATAGCCATACTGGCTGTCCAAATACTTTAGTTCATGATGCTGGGACCGAGGTAGGGAATGTCAACCTTTCAAAATTCAGAAAACCAAAGAGATAGAAAGTTACTTCCCTGTCTCAACGTTGACCTATTTATTCTCTACACCTGCAACTAATTTGTTCTTTTCTAAATTCATGCAAATGGAAAAAATGGTTCGGATCTTTTTTCTCTTTAGGTTCATCCACATTTTTAACCAGCATTTTAGAAGCGGCCCTTTCGCCTTAAATCTTTCCTTGTCTAACTTCTATTTTTAGTAACCTCATCCTTTTCTGAGCCTCCAAGTTGTTTCTGGATGGATCGCTGATGTTCATAAGGGATCCAAAATGAGATTTTGTGAATTTCTGATTTGACAGTTATTCTCTAGCCTGCTTATAGTCAGCAAACTGTTTCTGTAAAGGGTCAGAGAGTAAATATTTTAGTCTCTGTGGACCATATGGTTTCTGTTGCAACTAAGCAACTCTGCCCTCGTAGTAAGAAAGTAGCATGGTCAGTCCCTAAACAAGTGGGCATGGCCATGTTCCAATAAAACTTTATTTGCAAAAACAGCCAGTGCACTAAATTGAGTTTGCTGATCCTTGCTCTACGGCATATAATTTCTCCCACAAAGCAGAGTAGAATAAAACTGAGAAATTTTAGTGACTGCTTTGCCCCCTTCCAAACCAAAACCTGTTGCCTTTGAGTGAATTCTGACTCATAGTAATACTATATGACAGAGTAGAATTGTCTCATAGGGTTTCCAAGACTGTAAATCTTTATGGAAGCAGAGTGCCACATCTTTCTCCTGTGGAGTGGCTGATGGGTTCAAATTGCCAACATTTTGGTTAGCAGCTGAACGCTTTAACCATTGTACCACCAGGGCTCCTCTTCACCTCCTTAAAACCAAGAAAATTAAACTCACTGCCGTTGAGTCAATTCCAACTCACAGTGATCCTCTACCAATGTCACTTATAAAACTATTAGAGTAAATTCTGCCCTTAAAATATACTCTTTATCATTGCACCTTGCACAGTATTCTTTTAACATTGTCCATGGACTTACCTGAATCTGCACCGTCATGTCCCTTCACCAGAATCAGGCACACAGGAGACAAACAGAGAAGGGAAACGCCATGCTGAGATGCAAAGGCTAGATTCTGGGCTCGGCACTAGCCCAAGTGGTCCATTCCCACGACCAGTCCGTTACGAGGAGTGTGCCGCTGACTTTCAGCATCCCTAATGAAGAGTGCAAACTGCAACATTTAGATCTGTGTATGATGAAGCTTCTTTGTAGCAGTCGATTTCGTTATGTACCACCTTAAATCCTTCACTATTCTGTTACGCGTGTTCTCGTATGTCTACCCAACCAGACTGTTTTCCTCTTGGCCCTCAACTCATGATGACCTCATGCACAACAGAACGTTGGGGTCCATAGGGTTTTCAATGACTAATTTGTGGAAGTAGAACACCAGGCCTTTCTTCCTAGTCTGTCTTACTCCAGAAGCAGTGTTGAAACCTGTTCAGCATTACAGCATCGCACAAGCCTCCACTGACAGACGGGCTGCATATGAGGTACATTGGCTGGGAATCGAACCCAGGGTCTCCTGCATGGAGGGCAATAATTTTACCACTGAACCACCGCTGCTCCCTTCCCAACTAGATCACCAACTCTTGTTTGTGCATGTCTGCCACAGCATTTAGCAGAAGACGAATGAATAAATGAATGTATTTTGATTATACCACCACTAGGTTAAGGTATTGTCCTAGGTCAGATACTGTCCCTGATTCTACATACATTCATAGGCGGATGCATTTCGGTTACATGATGGAGTAATACAGGCCAGCTCTATGTGAAATAAGCTGGAAGGATGGGGTCATTGTACAGGGAGGGTGCCCACACTTGCATGATATGGATGTTGTTGTGTTATTAAGTGCAACTGAGTCGATTCTGACTCAGAGTGATGCCCTCTGACAGAGTAGTACTACCTCATAGAGTTTTCTAGGCTGTGATCTTTATGGGAGCAGATTGCCAGGTCTTTTCTCCTGAGGAGCTGATGCGTGGGTTTGAACTGCCAACCTTTCCGTTAGCAGCTGAGCACTTAACTGTTGTGCCACCAGGGCTCTTTTTGACATGGATAGTCATTAGTAATCTTGCCCTGATACTTAAATAATGTCAGCAATCTTAGTAGGATTGGAGAGTTCTAATTATTCACTTATTTATTTATGGATATAGCAATTATTTACCTACTTACCGGCATTTGCTATACACTGGGCTCTGTGCCAAGTGTTGGAACAACAGAAGCAAAGCCTGGCCTCTGGCCTTGAGGAGCTTGAGGCAACTGGAGAAGAAAGGTTACTCCAGATGTGGCTCCTGCGTCGCCCGGCAGCTTCTGTTGAGTCATGCCACACTACTAAAAAGATTCATTTAAAAATCAAGATTCTTCCTTATGTATTATGTCGGTGAAAACTCTTTCAAATCTTATCAAAATGTACCACTAGAAACGTCTTATATTCTTCTGATGGAAATACAATGTATGTAAGTATGGATGCAAAGGCAAAGTCACTAGTTTGAGATGAGAGGGATAATTCTCGTGGTAAAATGCCAGCATGCATGTACTTGTATATTGTTTGTAGGGCACATACTACTAAGCACAGAAGGCTTATGGAGGTGCAGCATTAGAAACAGAGGTTTGGTGGTTTTTGATGAACCTAAGGGGGAAAATCTACACTTTGTATTTTTGATATATTGTGCATTTACATATCTTATTATAGACAGGAAAATGGCGACGTTTCCTTTAAATTAGGCATTTCCTTCATGAGTTCAAATCACTGTATCTTCCGTTTCTTTTATAAGCCTTTCTCAGTTCTAAGTCAACTCTTGACTCCTTCCTCCCACTGTTTGTTGACTGTTTTTTTAGGACAAATTAATGTTTTCAAATCTATAGCTCGCATGTTTGCGTTGGGTAACACTTCTCTCTCCTTTTTAACAGTAGATATTCTTGTCCAACAGTCTTCTTGATTTTGGGTCTTTTTTCCTTTAAGTGATTGTCAGTATCAGTTTTTGTCAATTTAGGCTATCTTACGACTGTACACTTACAAGAGATTGAATTGGCGGTAACATTTCATCGCGCCACAGTACAGACAGTGATTCCCCTGTAGATCTGTAGCCACAGTACAGATGGTGATTACCATGTAGATCTGTATTGCTTTTTTTTTTTTCTTTTTATTTTTTTGGTGGGAGGGACTTCATCTTTAGGTTCCCTCAAGATTTAAATGAACACATAGCAGGTCGTTTATACACACCAGTTCCTTGAGGAACACAAAAAGGTTGTCCCCTCTCCTCCCCTGGGAAACTGTTTAAGAGCCAATGAAACTATGAAAAATAGAAAGTTATTTATTTTTAATGTAATTCTATGGTCCTGAGCAAATCTGTACTCTGTACATACACAACTGTGACAGTGTAATTCAACGCCAGTCTACGTAGTGCTTGCAGCTGGGAGGAAAGGCATAAATAATAAATCTTCAATTAAAGAAACTTCATCCTATGTATTTTTCCTCCAAACTGTATGATATTTGGCCACTTGAGTCTTCATATTGGCAGAAATTTGAAATCTCTGGATGTTTAGCAAATTATGATTACAGATTGTTTTGGGCCCCTGAAGTAGTACATTGGATCATCATCGTCCTTAGCACCAGATTTGGGGGCAGGGGCGATATATAGAAGGTAATTTAAAGGTGATAACTCACTCTAAATCAGTTTTCCCTGAATCAGCATTAATGACTTAGAACTGACTGTAATAAAAATATGTATAAGGTACATAGAAAAATGTCTTAGCACTGATGTTAGAGTGGGGGAAACGTGGGTAAATTCAGCTGGATTGTGCTTTGCTTTATGGCATATGGATTTGTGGTAACCAAAGTATTTTATAGCTTTTTCATTTTTTTAATGAATTTTTTTTAGAAAATGTAAATTTAATGTTAGAAATCCAATACTTGAAAGAAAGATGCCTCAATTATCAGTGGCTTTATGAAGCACAGTTAAAAACAAGCATGCAAAATGTAAAAACAGATTTGTGTTTGTTTTGTCCGAATAGCTTGCTGCTAATTATAAACGTCCTCATAAGTGTGAAAGTTCTTTGCTGTGTTATTGTCGCCTTGCCTTTTATTAAATAACCATTGCTTTTGAAAATCTTAGTGTACCGATTAGGGGTTAGGCAATAGTACTACATTTACATTTTCAAAAGCTTTATATTATTTATTATGAGAAATTACAGTAGTAATAATTTGATTAATCTGAATATTTTCAAGCACTGAAATAAATTTTGACTAAGTAAAATAAAAAGTTAAAAAGAGTACCCCCAGAGACAATGGTCACTGAGTTCTTCTGTAAGAAAAATACAGGACTTTGAGAGAAGAGATTCACCTAGCCATGTTAGTGAGGTCCAGGATGGCCTCTGGAGGTGAGACTGGAGTCAGCTGGGGGAAGGGCAAGGCAGAAGGTGAAAGGCAAAGTGCTCCAAAAAGAGAAAATTGCTCTACACAGACCTGGAGCACAGTCACATGATGCCAATATCTGCAGAAAAATATGGCCAATCACTGGTATTTAGTTGTAACAGTTAGTTATAGCCAGGATATGTGACTTTGCGTGGTGCATCTTGAGTATGGAGCCTCCGGAGAGGTGAGGCATCTGGGGTGCTATACTGATGGACTGAACAAACGCCCGCGGGCACTTGAAACATGGGGGTGCCCGCATCAGGAGTAATCTTCCCAGTGAAGTTAAAACTGGGAGCTGATGGTGAGGGGAGGTTGTGGTTTCTCCTTCCTCTGACGCTGGTTAGGAAACGATAGATTGTAACGGGCTTTGGAGTGTTTGTAACTACGTAACTCTTGCTTTGTCAACAGAGCTGACCTCCTTGTAGCATAGAAATAAGGTGACTGTCAAATGACACTTGCCTCACAGTTAATCTCAAGACACACATCACACGTTTCCTGATTAACCCAACATCTTCGCCTCGTGCCTCAGCCCCTGCTCGACCCGCCCCTCTGTGCACATCTGCTGTCCGAGGGCCCTATCACTACCTCGCCATCTGGTTCTAAAGGGTTTTCACTATCGACTTTCTGAATTTTCTTGCCGGAATGCCTGTCATCTTTGCTTTGGTAGTGTGCGTAGCGCTGAGAGGCCCGCAGTGTAGTTGTTTACAGTGGAGGTAAAGAAAATGAGTTTTCGGCATTACATTTAAAAAAAGTGATACCGGGAGTTTTGGCTAAGGTGCCGTTGAGTTTACGTCAATGGTGGTGGAATGATTTGGAAAGGGATAGCAAGAACCGCTGGACAACTTGAAGAACGTAATCAGTGTCACTGAATTGTACATGCAGAAATTGTTGAGTTGGTGCTTATGTCTATTTTCACCACAGTGAGAAAAAAACAAAACTAAATAAAATTGTACACACACATATTCATTTTAGTATATTCTTGAATTAAAAAGCACGTTGTTCAGATACATACTAAGGAAATGGTAGCTCAGGTGGTACACAGATATTTTGATAACTAGAGGTGACTGACGTGTGAAAAATATTATTTTAGTAAACCAAGTGTGCATTTTTGGAGTCTGATCTTAGTTTTGAATCCCAGGCAGGTCTGGATCGAGTCTTTGCTACTTTCCACCTGCATTTACCTGGGAGTTTTTTTGTTTTTTTTTTTTCCATTCAGGTTCTCATCTATTTCTTTCATTTTCAGAATTATGGAGCAAAAAGGCAAATTACTTGATCTCTTCGCACCGTTTCTGGGTGTGCAGTCAGCATTTCCACAAAGGAGACCCCAGCCCACGTTTCCGTTTTCCAGTTGCTGGGTTTACCGCGATGGTGTTAAGATATTTTTATCGCGGGTTTGGTGCAAAAATAAAGTGTGCAGTGTAAACCTTGGCAGTGGAGTGTGACTTATGCCTCATCTCCCCCAGAAGTTATTAGTTTTTAGTTAATGGAAAAAGCACAGTTTCCTACTTAAAAGTCCTTTTTTTTTTGAATCTCCATGGTAGGCTTTATTTGCATTTCACCGTTTTTTTCATGAGTGTTGTCTTTCTGTCCCGGATTCCAGCCGCAGGTACCACAGCACATTTAGATCTCAAGTCTCCCGCCCCGCCTCTGCTCTGGGACCGTTTCTCAATCGTTCCTCGTTTCACGTGACTTTGAAAGTCTTGAGGGGCGTTGACCTGGTGTCCTGCAGAACGCCCCCCCAATCCAGCTCTGTCTGATGTCTTTCCTGTGATTAGACCAGCTTATGGGTTTCACGGAGGAGCCCTGATGGCTCAGTGGTTAAGTGCTCGGCTGCTAACCGAAAGGTCAGCAATTGGAACCCACCAGCCTCTCGGAGGGAGAAAGATGCGGCAGTCTGCTCCCGGAAAGATTACAGCCTTGGGAACCTTATGGGGCAGTGCTACTCTGTCCTACAGGGTCACTGTGAGTCGGAGTTGACTTGAGAGCGGTGGGCTTGATTTTTTTTTGTTTGTTTATGGGTTTGAGGCAACGCAATTCACGCGCAGCTACCACCCGTCTGTCAGTGGAGGCTTGCGTGTTGCTATGGTGGTCAACAGGTTTCAGTGGGACTTCCAGACTAAGACAGACTAGGACGAAAAGGCTGGCAATCTACCTCTGCAAATCGCCCAGTGAAAATCCTGTGGATCCCCACGGAACATTGTCCGACCTGTGACCAATCGTGAGGATGGTGCAGAGCTGGGCAGTGCCCCTTCCCTTCCCTTCCCTTCCATTGGGGTTGCCATGAGTCGAGAGACTTGATGGCAACTAACAACGACATGGGGCTGGGGGAACAATACCACGGAGGTGAAGGGCCTTCTCGTCACATCCCGTCAGGTGGCACGTGATACCCACACGCCGCCTCCCGTGAGGTTAACCTTCATCAGCTGGTAAAGGTGGTGTTTGCCAGGTTTCTCCACCGAGGCCTTCCTATTTTTACCTTTGCTTATTCTGTGCTTTGGAAGCAAGTCACAGAGAGACGTGGAGACTTATTCTTTCTTTCCCGGAGATGGAAGAATCTTCGTGTATTAAATGGAATTCTTCTGTAAGGAAGATTTGTCTCTGTAAGGTCATTTTTTTTAAAAATTACACTATTTTTGATTTTTTTTTTCCCCTATAAATCAGCCCCCATACAACATAATAAACCTACTCCTAGTGGTCTTGGAACCCTGGTGGCACAGTGGTTAGGAGCTTGGCTACTAACCAAAAGGTTGGCAGTTTGAATCCACCAGTTGCTCCTTGGAAACCCTATGGGGCAGTTCTACTCTGTCCTACAGGTTCATTGAGTCAATGGCAACGGGCTTGGTTTTGGTTTAGGGTAGTCTTATAATTCCGTTTGGTCCTCTGGATTTGAAGTATTCGTACAACCAAGTGCAGTTGACATGGATTCCTGATTTTTATCTGTAAGACAGGAAGGCTAGTCTCATGTGCTAGGCTTTCTGTTTTCTTTTGCAAAAAAGAAATTCTTATATTAAAATACTGGAAAATACATAATCCCACAGGGACTTGGCAAGAAAGAACAAAAGATGGATTGCTAGCAAGTCTAGAAAGCTTTTCTACCAACATCTGTGGAGCATCTGCATAATGTAAATGTTACTTACCTAGAGGAGTAGTTCCTTAAACATCATATGCAGATAAACTATGGCAGTTTGTACCCCTGGTACTCGAGTTCATAAAAATGGACAGGTACTCCAGAGACATTGGCTTCACACTCTCAACCTTTGATAAAGGCAAAACTGTTCTAAATCACTTAGAAAATGCTGTTGTTGTTGCGGGCCATTAAGTGGATTCCAACTCATAGTGACCTTGTGTGACAGAGTAGAACTGCCCGATACTTTCCTAGGCTGTCATCTTTGTGGGAGCAGATCGTCAGGCCTTCTCTTCCATGGAGCCAGAGCGCCGGGTGGGTTCAAAAGGCTGACCTTTCGGTTAGCAGACAAGCACTTAACCATTGCACCACCAGGGCTCCTTTGGGAAAACATTAGTTACCCAAAAAAGGACAGCCTGCTGAATACTTAGTGTGAGAGTCCTGGGGCTCCACTCAAGAATGTCTCTGCCCTTGTGAAGAGATGCCAGTAGCTCGTTGCTTCAAAAATATTTCTTTGGAAGCAGCAAGCTGAAAAGATGTATGACTTTTCAGTGCAGTTACCAGCTTTTCCCACTTTGCTTAGGGAAATCACAGTGTTACAAGCTCAGCGGCGGGATTTAATTTGGTGATTTGTTTAAGGAGGCAGAGGACTAGACGTTAGGCTGAGGCCTGCTGTGAGAACGCAGACTAAAGACAGTGAGCCTGCTCTGTCCAGGGACTGGGTCTAATATTTGTCTGTGGCCTCAGGGCCTGCAGCAGAGCCTGGTACATGGGAGAGTGGAATTAAATTGACATCAGCCTTTACATAACTAGGGAAAAAAGGGGGGAGGAATTCAAATTTCCATTATTTCAAAATTGTGTGGGAGGCTTGTTTAAAAAAACAAAAGCAAAAATCCCCAGCTCTTATAGAACACAAAAAGGAGCCTTGGTGATGCAATGGGTAAGGGCTTGGCTGCTAATCAAAAGGTTGGTGGTTGGAACCCATGCAGCAGCTCCAAGGGAGAAAGACCTGGCGATCTGCTCCCATAAAGATTACAGCCAAGAAAACCCTATGGGCAGCTCTGCTCTCTCACACGGGTTAGCTATGAGGTGGAATCAACTTGACAGCACCCAAGAACAACAATAGAACACAGAAAACGCAAAAGAAAAAGAAATTTTTAAATGCTAATTCGTACTTCATAAAAATTTAATCTTTTTCTCTTCGAAAGACACAATTAAAAACACCAAAGGCAAGCCCTGGCCTGGGAGAAAATACTTACAGTTTGTACCTTCAACAAAGGACGTGTATCTAGAATACGTAAAGGGCATTTCCAATACAATAAGAAGAAGACAAACAGCTCAAAACATGGGCAAAAGATATGAAAAGGCCCTTCATAAAAGAAGATGTATGAATGGTCAATAAACAAAAGGGAAATGGCTCCAAATCATTAGTAAGCAGGGAAATACAAACCAAGATCCCAATGAGATACAATTAAACAGCCATTGGATTGGCTAAACTGAAACGAAATGAACCAACGCTACCAAGTGTTGGGAAGTATGTGGAGCAAATGGAACTCTTGTTCACTGCCAGTGGGAATGTCAAATGGTACACCCACTCTGGGAAACAGCTTGGCGGTTTCTTAACAAGTTAAACACATGCTTACTGTCAGAGCCAGCAATTTCATTCCAATAGACATGAAGACATATAATATGTCCACACTATGACTTGTATGCAAATAGTCATAACGGCTTTATTTATAATAGTCCCAAACTGGAAATAACCCAAATGTCCATCAACAGGTGAGTGGAAAAAAAAAATGATGGTATATCCATACAATGGATACTAAAACACTCATTGCCGTGGAGTTAATTTTGACTGATAGTAATCTACGGGGCAGAGTAGAACTGCCCAGTAGAGTTTCCAAGGCTGCAATCTTTACGGAAGCAGACTGCCACATCTTTCTCCCCCGGAGTGGCTGGTGGGTTTGAACCACTGACCTTCCGTTTAGCAGTGGAGTGCTTAACCGCTGTGTCACCAGGGAGCCTTACAATTGATACTGCTCTGTAATGAAAAGGAGTGAGCTACTGATACATGCAACAACGTGACCAAATCTTAAAATAATTTTTTATGCTGCCTGAAAGAAGCTGGATAAAATGAGTACATACTGTATGATTCCATTTATATAAAATTCTAGAACACACGAACTAATCTACAGGGACAGAAAGCAGCTCAGTGGTTTCTGGGGATGGAGTGGAAGGAGAGATGGATGGTAATGGGGTGTGAAGACGTTTTGGGGAGTGATGAACATGTTTGTTATCTTGGTGGTGATAATGGCTTCGTGGATGCATACCTATGTCAAAACTGATCAGATTGTACAATGTAAATGAATGCAGTTCATTGAACTTCACTTGTACCTCGAGAAAGTGGTAAAAAAAAACAATTAAAATGGCCTGACGTTTTGCTCAAATGATCTGATTATTTGTGGTACAATCCAGTGGCTATTCTTGGAATGCAGAATCCTTTTCTAGAGGGGAGAAATGACAATCCACAGAGAACAAGAGAATCAAAGTTAAAACAGTGTGGAGACCCAGTGATATCAAAGTCACAACTATTGGTCTCATAAACTAACCTAGATGTTGTACAATCATTCTACCTGTTACAGAAACCATGGTTTACAATAATTCTGAAATTACAGTTGATGCTTGGCATTCTTAGATCCAACATCCATAGTTTCAACAGCTCCAGAGACACTTTCAGGGCCCAGGACAGGCAGCAGCTGGTAATTTTGCTGAGGCGGGTGCTTGAGTAGCCGACACTGCACGCCAGGCTTGAGGAGTAAACTGTGCGATTCTCAGTGGTGTCACCAGCAGCCCACGTGTACTTCTCGTCATGGCTTTGCTCCTCTCTAATCCTCTCTGTGTGGGCGACGGCACTCATGACATGATTGTGTGTATGTGTGCATGTGTGTGTGTCTAGAGCAGGTAACCCATCAGAGAAGGGGAAAAGTGGTTAACTTAGGGTATGAGTATATACATAGGAAACGGGCCCATCTTCACAGAAATGTGCCTCATTCATTCCTTGATCCAAGAGACAGTCATTGACTTTGGACCGAGTGCCTGGCATGGAGGATATGCCAGGCTTTTTCATCCTGGGCTCACAGCCCACCAGGAGAGACAGACACTGTTGAAACCACCCCTGAGGATGGCAATCATAAACCTCATCAACGCCAGAGACGATAGTGAAGAGCGCATGAGAGCGGCTGGCACCAGGACCGGTCTGATTGGAAGGTCGAGGCAGGCTGGCTGAGAGAGAGAGAGAGAGGTCTGGGCTGAGACTGGAGAAGTGAACTAGAGCAAAGGGTGGACAGTGGGCTGTGGGGAAGAGCGTTCAAGCCAGAGGGAACTCCATATGCTAAGACCTTGAGTTGGGACGGAGCTTGAAAACAAGGAAACAGCAAAGTAGTCATTTCTATAAGCTTCAGTCTATGAGTATTTCAAGAACTATCCTTTGTAAAGGTCCAGTCTGCTGTTCTGTTCCTAAAGTAATGAGGGTTCATCTTGGCTCGAGTTGTTGTTGCTGTTAGGTGCCATCCAGTTGGTTCCAACTCATAGTGACGCTGTGTGCAACAGAACGAAACACTGCCTGGTCCAGAGTGCCGTGTTAATTTATCTTTTAACTTGCATGGGCTCATTTTTCATGGATTTTTGTATTCTTATTTTTCGGCATTTATGGAGCCCTGGTGGCACAATGGTTACACACTTGGCTGCTAACCCATAAGTTGGCAGTTCAAACCCACCCAGCAGATTCACAGGAGAAAGACCTGGCTATCTGCTTCCTTCAAAACTAGAAAACTTTATGGTGCAATTCTACTCTGTAACACATGGGGTCACTATGAGTCGGAATCGACTTGATGGTACCCAGCAACAACAGTTTGTGGGCATGTACAGTCTGAAAAAAAAAAAATACAGTCGTTCTTGATTTTTCTTTGTGATTCTTTTTATAAGGTAATGTAATTAGGTGGATTTAGATACCCTGAAGGAAGGTCAAAAATGATTTTGGGTAAAGATAATAGACTATTTACAAACCTGATCACCAGTTATCAGTGCGGAAGTCACTGTCGAAGCCTAGTCCTCCCAAAAAGACAAAAAATGATGCAACACATTGATGAATGTGTTACAAGTGGAAGAAGAATTCTAGAGATTATTTAAATTTAAGCCCCAATTCTTTATTATAAAATTAATACTGAAGTTTTTTGAGTCTGATGAATCATTAATTGTAAAATACACTTTCAATTTTAAAGTTTGTTCATTTTACTGAAAAAAAGAAAAGAAACACTACCACAGTAAGCATAATACACCAATTGTCACATGGAACTTAATTTTAGAAATGTTGTAAAACCTAAAAATCAAGGAAAATGGCTTAAAAAAGGAGACAACCACAAGAATAAAGCCACTTAAAGAAGCTGACTACGAGCTGAGTGCTCTATTAGGTTGTCTCATTTCATCATGAGGAAAACCCGAGGTGACTAGTGCTATTTCTAATCGGTTGTGAAAATGAGCAAAGCTGAGGTCTGGGGCTGCTGAATAGCTGAGTGCCGGCGACAAAGGCTTCGTGAATTAAATTCCCTTTACTAGGTCACACAGCAAGTTTGCAGGAGACAGGAGACTCAGTGCTCGTTCCTCTTGTCTCAATGCAGAATTTTGCAACATCTTTCCTCCTAACAACTAACTTCAGAGGCAAACAGTCCCCAAAGAGATGGAGCTGAAAAGAAAATATATGTATATATATTGCCAATTCGCCATCTCATGTCCGCCAGCAAACCTCAGTCCAAACTGGAGTTCTGAGCCTTCTGTATTTGCTCTGCCATATGAAATCTAGGAGCCCTGGTGGGGCAGCGGTTAAGCACTCCGCTGCCAACTGATATGTCAGCGGTTTGAACTCACCTGCTGTTCCAACGGGGACAGATGTGGCAGTCTGCTTCCATAAAGATTACAGCCTTGGAAACTCTGTGGAGCTGTTCTGCTCTGCCCTATAGGTTGTTATGAATCAGAATCTACTTGATGGCACACGACAACAATATTAAATCTCTTTCCGATTCGTTAATCAGAGCCACTAATCTCTTAAAACCTGTGCCTGATGCAAAGCTTCTACATCAGCTAATAACCCTCAAATGGATAATAAGTGATGATGGCTGGTTTCTGCAATTCCACCGTTTTAAAACACTCAGAGCTTTACGTGATTTAGTTCGAAAAATAAAAGCAACGACTTGTTGGGGTATAAAAATATATACATGATAGACTTGTGAGTGGCACAGAGAGACAGAGAGTCAAAAAATAAGATGAAGAAACGTTTGTGTTTGTGTTTTTTGTTTGTTTTGCTTTAAATAAAGCCTCCACTGTAAGCTTTGGTTTAAGGCTGGAATAAAATAGTTATGCACTTGTTTAGCATATTCAAAGTATGAAATTCAAATAATGATTGCATTTAAGCACATTTAGAGCGTACAAAATGGGCATGATGCGTACAGCTTTGCCTATGAGGAAGTTCAAATCAAACAGGGCAGGAGAAAGTAGTTCATCAACTGTAAAGGCCCATCTAGAAGTAAGGGGCTATTATCCCAATGGTTATCAAGTTCCAGCCCAGCAGCCAGTGTAAGCTGGGCGTGCATTTTAATGAAGTGCTGTGCATCACTGATCTATGTATTCTTGCCGCACAGAAAATAGCCAGCGTGTTGTTCTCGACCTTTTGTTGTTTCATGTCTCCAAGCCCTCTTGCAGGAGATATTCTTAGCTCTAGGTATTAGCTCTCTAGTCCTCAATCCTGGTTCTAGCTGCTAGGGAAAAATCTAATGAAGACCTGCATCCGTAGGAAATATTCTTGGGATGTTTTATTGAACTTTTGATATACAGAGTCAAGATAGATGATGACAAAGTAATATTTCAACCCCAGGTCATGGAATCCCCGTTAGACTGTGGGCATCAGCCTTACCTTGTAGCGTGGAACATACTGGACGCACAATAAATACTGGTGCAATGAATGAATCAGCTCATGCCTGGAGAAGCTTACAGGATCCACACTCCTGCAGGAGAGGCAAGAATTCTACCACTGTACCACCAAGGCCTCATGGAACATCTTTAGGGGGTCACTATTCTGCCAAGCAAGGAGCTCTGGTAGTGCAATGGTTAAGCACTCAGCTGCTAAACGAAAGGTCGGCAGTTCAAACACACCTAGCGGCTCCTCGAGAGAAAGACCTGGTGATCGGCTCCTGTAGAAATTACAGCCTAGGAAACCCTATGGGGCAGTTCTATTCTGTCCTATAATGTTGCTGTGAGTTGAAATCCACTCCATGGCACCTAACAACAGCATTCTGCCAACCACATCTTCCTTGCTCCCAGGACCCCAAACTCTTCAAAATTATGGTCCCTTCTCTTAAATTTTCATTATTGAGTCTCCCTAGGGGTAAAAGGTTGGAATGTAAACCCCATGGGAGGAGTAGATTACATGACTAGTTCTTCAGTGAACTCTTCTCTCAAGTCGTTAATAAGGAATTCTTGCGGTGGATAGTAGCCCCTCTCCACACGCAAACTTGCCGACATATCCTTTGATGCTTCTGTGTTGGGGTTTATCAAGCTTCCCCCTGGATTTCGACACTGTGAGGTCGCCTCTCTCTTTAAAGGAAACAAACCTTCCTTCCTCGTGATGAGGGTTTTTCCACCAGTATTATTGCTCCTGCTCTTACTTAGCTTTCCAGAAGGAGTGGGTTGCTTTTACAGCAATTGCTGTTGGCTCAGAAACGTATCAAGTCAAAGGGTCTGTTTGTGGCTTTGCGGCTATACGCAGTCAGAAGTTTTCCCACAATTGCGATTCAGCCCACCAATTTTTGTTATTTTTTATCACTTTTGGATTGCCTACTCTGGAGCCGATCAGCTAGACGGGGCGTGAGTTTTGACATCCATCAGAGCTGTTAGGCAGTTGTAAGTAAATGTGACTTTTGACCATTTCTATTGGGTGCTATTTCTGATAAGATTTCTTTAGCTGATGAGTATTATTAAATTATATTTCATATATTATTAAATGTTATTTCATATAATGATCAAATTTAATTTGTTAACTTCATAATCAAATTTAATCCAGTTATTAAATGATCATTTGATCTGCTGTACGTTAGAGGCTTTCTGGTAATTTGGCAACAAGCCCCAGTTGATTGAGAATTTTTAGTGATTGTCATTTGTTCTTCATTCAATCTTCTTCTTATACATCTTGCCCCCCTCTCTCTTGGAACTCTATAACTGTGTCTCACTGCTGATCTTCCCTTTCTTTCTTCATGCATTTATTAATTCATTAAACAACTGTTAGCAGGTGAGGGCAGGGCCTGTATTTGCTTTGTCTTCAACATACCTCTAGTGGCTTGCACAGCATTAGCTCAATGGTTCCCTAACAGTTGGGATTCCTAAGCTCTTGGTACCTCAGCGGTCTGCCTAGCATGCAGTTGGTGCTCAATCAGTGTTTGCTGAATGAATGACTGGACAGATAAATAGATGAATGAATAAGTACTGATCGATTGTTGTAGTTGAGGAGTTGACAAGTTTTGAACTGGACCTCCACTCCTTTTTAACCACTTTTGAAATTGAAATGTTCACCTATGATCTTCTAGCCTTGGGACTCTGGGGCCTAGTATATTGGAGGCAAATTATCTGCCTGAGAGCTTTTTCTACTTAAGAGTTTAGCAAAAATGAAGGGACAATGCCTAGAAATAAAGTCCAAACTCTAGTTAATTTCCAATTAAATGCCTGAAATCTCTTTGGTGAATAGGTGGCATACAAGCAAATGCATATAAAAAGAATTCTAATTATCTTGAATGGTTAAAAATGAGATATTCTGTTTTAAGTTAGTTTTCTCATTATTACAGTTTTATTATTAAGTTAGTTTTTTCATTAATAGAGAGTTATATATTTTATGCAGTATTTTCCAGTTTTCCTTTGATAATTTTTATTTTTGGCTCTGATCCTAAAAAGTAACCAGACCCCATTGTACAGAATGTTGAGTGGAAAAAAAAAGAAAAGAAAAATCAGACTGCTATTAGATAATACTGCTAATATTAGTTTGGGGGTTAAACTTTCTACAGCTATATAAGTAAATTTAAAATTTATCTGTGTGTATATAATATTGTAATATTGAGATTACATTGTATTTTGAGCTCTGCTTTTATTTTGTATGGCATTGTATCAGGATTATTTCACCATGCTGTGAAATATTCTTTGAAACCATTTTTTTTTTCATGGCTGTATAACATGACATCACGTGGCTATTACGACATTTATTTAACTAGTCTTGTCTTCTTTAGTGTTTAGGTTGGCTGTCCTTGCTCATATATATGCTTTTGTTTTCTCCCATCATAGTTTAATTAAGAATGGATTCCTACCTGTGGAGTATTCATTTGACACATCAATACATATTCCAGAAAGTGCTCCCAATTTTCATTAGTACTAGCATTACATGAGAGTTCTTATTGTATTATAATGTTACTGTTATTAAATATTACTATTTTCTGAAAAAGGCAGCCAATTTCATTGATTAATTTTATAAACTCCCAGAGCTTTAAAATAGAGTGTCCTCTAAAATATTGTGGACCGCATGTCCTTTCAATTTTCAGAGGTCTGAAAACTGTAGATTTTAATGTACAGGAGAGTAGGTATAGAAGTTATAGGAATTTGGGAGGAATAGATACTTGTTGCATGATAAACTTTTGCCTTTTTCTTCCCCTGAGTCTGGTCCTGGTTTCTCTGTTTTTAATTTCTTAGAAAAATAAGGACTATAATAGCTTTCTACCATATGGTCTTCCCACCACCCGCCATCTACCTTTTATAGAAATTTGTTGAATACATGAATTTTTTCTCTCTAAAATTTGCATACTAGATTTATGCCTGCTTAAAACTGTCAGTTTGTTGTACTGTGTTGGTTTGCATGTTGCTATGATGCTAGAAGCTATGTCACCGTGATTTCAAATACCAGTAAGGTCACCCGTGGTGGACAGGTTTCAGTGGAGCTTCCAGTATAAGGCAGACAAGGAAGAGAGGCTTGACAATTTACTTCCAAAAATTAGCCAGTGAAAGCTCTATGGATCATAACAATATTGTCTGATATAGTGCTGGAAGATGACCCCCTAGGTTGGAAGTCACTCAAAATACACGGTGACCACAACAATGGACTCGAGCATACCAACGATCGTGAGGATGGCGCAGGACTGGCCAACATTTTGTTCTGTGTACATGGGGCTCTTCATGAGTCAGAGCCAACTTGACAGCAACGAACAACAACATGGTACCTGGTAAAAATTGAATATCTGTATTTTAAAATATCTTTACCTTATTCATCAAAAAATTAGTTTCTTTTCCCAAATTAATTTATTAACGCGTGACTCCCTCAAAGCAAGGACTGACGGTGGTTTTCTTCATCATTGGTCATAGTTGTCACTAGTTGCCATCGAGATGCTTATAGAAGTTCCTCAGAATAAACCAGATGTACAAGAGAAGCCCATTTCTTTTGTCAGAGAGGACAGAATATCATAAGAGATTTAGAGGCACACGAAAGCTCTCTGAATTTAGAGGATATATTGCATAAATGAGCACAATTCAAATTTCAGTTCTGCTTAAAAGAAATCCTTTCCAGCAAGAGAATTTATATGCCCTGTCTCTCCCCACTCCCCACCCGATTTCAGTTTCCTTCGAAGCATAGAACCACAAGAAAAATAAATGAAACCCAAATCTCTGCTGATGACTACGTAATCGTTGGTGGTTTGGGGGCTTCCTCTCCATCCTGAACACCATGGGGCCATCATGGTGGGCTGTAAGCTCTTGGAAACACGGTTGGCTCTCACAGACTCTCCGCTGCATATCTCGCTTCAACACAAATCCTTTAACTTCCTTCTTTTCCTAGAGCAAGCAGGGAGCCTGGTGTGATGACTCCAGCGTGGTGTCTCTCTGCAGCGTATCCATCCTTGCTGGAACTCTCTCAAAGACTCATGCAAAAGATAGTTTACCAGCATTGTCATCTCTCTATCTACTCCCTCTCTCGTCTTATTTGTATATATTCTTCAATCTCAATTTCCACGTAACTTATTTAGCAGTAATTAGTTGGATGTCCTTGGGTAATTCTATTTATTCAGTCAGTTATTTTGAACACTTTCTAAGGCAAGGCTCTGGATATAACGAGGAACAAAACCACACCAGGGCCATGTTGGGAATCACGCATTAATAAAATCCTCAACCAGATATATATGCAATTACTGCCATTATAAATGCCTTTTTGGAGGTATACTTGGTGCTCTTAGACTGTTTAATAGAACTGTTTGACACGGCAGGCAAAAGAAGGTACAGAAGAGTGTTTCTGGTGGAAGGAAAAACCTACACAAAGGTCTGGGGTATTGGGGAAATGAAAGACTTTTGCAGGTGAAGCTCAGAGAGAAGGAAGGTGGGACCTGTTGAGGCTGAAGTAGCGGGCAAGGGCTAGATTATTCAAAACCTTGCGGGTCATATTAGGATGCTGGTCTTTTAGCCTAAGAGCAATGGAGAATTACTAAAATATTTTAAGTAGAGGGGTGACATTATTTGCTTTTTTTTTTTTAAATTTCCTAGTATGGAAAATTTCAAACCTACAAAAAATAGAAAAAATATAACAATGAAACCCACTGTACTCATCAACTAATTTTTTTCAACTTATGAACGATCATGTTTCACCTGTAGCTGAACCCACTTCCCGTCCCTCATCCAATTTATTTTGAAGTAAGTCCTAGACATTCTGTCATTTCATCACTAAGCATACCTCTAAAATTCAAGAATTCTGTTTCTAACCCTAACCAGGCATACCAGCATCATACCTGAAACAGACAAACACTGGTAATCCTTAATAACATCAAATATCCAGCCAGTGTTCGAATTTCCCCCGATCGTCCCGTGTGCGTGTATGTGTGTGTGGATCTATCTATTTATAGGTCTGTCTATATAGTTTCTTCAAAATAGGATCCAAATAAGATTTATATATTGCAATTGTTATATCGCTTAAGTCTTCTTTAAACTATGCATTCCCCACCCCGCCACACACACACACACTATTTTTTTATATCCCTTGCAATTTATTGTAAAAAATCCATGTCATTTATGTTGTAGCCTTTCCCACTGGCTGAGTTTTGATTGGTGCATCTCCATGGTGACCTTCACATGCTCCTCTG
>NW_004443944.1:8780236-8782689 GCF_000243295.1 Trichechus manatus latirostris
ATTATGTTTTAAGAATCAGTATAGACTCATGGATTTAAACCTCTTTGATTATTGTAATTCACTGTACTTACTATCCTTACTGATGCTCCATAGACCAAAAGAGTAAAGTCAGGGCTAGACCTTTGGACTAGTGAGGTCTCCCACCTCCATCTTGAATTGAGGGCTGGAAGCAGAGCACAGAATATTGGGGTGTCACTGAGCAGGGCACTGCATAAGGAGGAATCAAGGGCATGTGAAACCCTGGTCATGTCTCTATTAATTTATGTCCTGAAATATCCATATCATCCTAATCAAAGAATCTAAGACTAGTTCAGCCCAGAGATGGGAGGGAGAGAGTCCTACGGGCAGTAAATCATAGAACAAGGTTATTGCTTAGTTTTCTATGATGCATAACTTACCACAAACCTGTTGTTGTAGCTGCCATCAACATTGACTCCAACTCATGGCAACCTTATGCACAACAGAACAGAACATCCCCCAGTCCTATAACATCCTTACAATCGCCAGCATGTTTGAGTCCATTGTTGGAGCCACCGTGCCCATCCATCTCACTGAAGGTCTTTCACACCCTCGTTGGCCCTCCGCTTCACCAAATATGAGGTTCTCCTTGAGCAATGGATCTCTCCTCATGTGTCCAAAGCAAACAAGTCAGACAATGTTCTTTTGTAATCCATAAAGTTTTCATTTTCAGAAGTAGATCACCAGGACTTTCTTCCTAGTCTGTCTTAGCCTGGAAGCTCCACTGAAATGTGTCCACCATGGGTGACCCTGCTGGTATTTGAAATCCTGGCGGCATACCTTCCAGCATCATAGCAACATGCAAGCCACCGCAGTATGACCAACTGACCGATGGTTGGCGAACCACAATTCAGCAGCTTAATGCAACACCCGTTTGTTATCTTGGAGTTTCCATGGGTCAGGAGTCGGGGTACACCTCAACAGGTCTTCTACTCGGCGCGTTGAAAGACTGCAGCACCAGTATGTCTGTCAGGGCTGCAATCTCATCTGAGGCTCTGCTTCCTCGTCCAGCTCGACAGTTGTGCCTCTATTCAGCTCACTGCACTTGTAGAACTGAAGCTCTCAGCTCCTAGAGGCTGATCCCCATTCCCTCCCATGTGGTCCTTTCCACAACATGCCGGTTTTCTTCTTCAAGGCTGACAAAAGTTTCTTTGTGTCTCTGACTGCTAGACCTTCTTTGAAAAGGCCCACTTGATTAAGTCAGGCCCACCAGGGTGATCTCCCTTCTGATCAAATGAAAGTCAGCTGATTAGGGACTTTAATGATATCAACAAAATGTCTTCACCTTTGCCGTATAATGTAACCTAATCAAGTAGTGACATCCTATCCTATCTATCCTATCGCACGTCCCTTCCTATAGAAGGCTGTGATTCATTGGGGCCATCTTAGGATTTTGCCTACCACAGTTATATTTGCAGCCCTACCAGGAACTCAGGGTATTGTTGAGGCCAAGCCATAGCCCATCTCTGGGCCTCAATTTCCCTGAATCTAGGACTAAACTAGAAGGGCCCTTCCAACACTAACGTTCTATGAGTTCACTGTTGTGCCATATATACAACTTAATGAACATTGATTCTATTACCTCATATTGACACCTTTGCAAAAAAAAAAAAAAAAGTCAGCAAAGTTCCAAAATCACTGCTACAAAGAGAGATACTTGTAAATAATTAAATGAGCTACACTGCTTCGATGGGTGGTTTTTACACAGATCATCAGTTGGTCATTGATTTTTAAACTCTTCAAGTTCTTAAATCTAGTGTACAGATTCCATAAATTTGCCTTTCCAGGATAAATACTTATTTTAATAGGATGTGTTCATGTGTGCCCTTCATTGCACAGTTCATTCTAAAAATAAAAACATGCAGACAAACCTTTTCATTGTTTGACAGAAATTGGAACAGATGCTAAGGGTGAGTAATTTTTAATAAGAGCAACAGCAAAATTAGTAAGAACCCTAGTTGATAAAATATCTGTTTAATTTAAGCAATTGGCATGCTACCTTTACAATAATCACAATAAAGTCAAATACAGTACTTGGAATTATTTTTATGTATAATTTAAGACTCTATAAACTGAAATAATATCATATTCAAACATTCACTATAGAATCCAGGGGAGATGACTCAAGTCTAGAAGCTACATAATAGGAAGTGGCTTTGACTGCAGGCTACTTCCCCTTAAGCTTTTACCCATTTGACACAAAGGCAACATAAAACAGACCGTGGTATAGTGCAGGAAGGTAAAGGGTAATTTGTGGTAGATTATGCAAATTGGCCTAAGCCGATTCCATCAATTTTTTAAAAAGACATTTTGATAGTCTTCAATAGCTATTAGACAAAGGAGACAAATGTTCAACACCACAACCTTGCTACAGGGTTGCATGTTAAAATGAAAGCAGTTGTAGCCTGAAATAAATATGACTATGGACATGTGTG
>NW_004443944.1:8784293-8785919 GCF_000243295.1 Trichechus manatus latirostris
GTTCTGTTATACATCAGGTCACCACGGGTAGAAGCCAACTCGACAGCAACTAACACCACCAAGTGCCAGCCCCAATGTAAGCACTTCATGCATGTTAACTTATTTGACCCTCATAACAGCCGGGTTTATGGCGTTTATGGTTAATACCCCAGGAGTTAGGAATTATTATCAGAGGACAGAGAGGTACGGAAAGCTTACGGGAATTGGCCAAAGCCTCAAAGCTAGCATGTGGCAGAGGCTCGAATCCAAACAGACTGATTCCAGAGTCTGTGCTTTTAGCCTCTCTGCTCCACTGGAAATAGTAGGAGGTCAGTAAAAACTTGCAGAATGTGTAAATGAATGCAGCTGATATGGAGGGAAAGGCCGGGGATGGAGAGGGAACTGAGGATGGAAATCGACAATTCTGCTCTGGAGTAATGGCTCTCCGTGCGTGACTTGGAAATCCAGCAACAGCAAAGCAGATGGTGCTGGGGAGTGATACACCGGGATATGAATGAGCTTTCGGTGTTCCAAGAGCCTCCACTTAGCAATTCAAGGCGAGTAAGCAGAAGACCACTCTGAGCTCTTGTCTTAGAATCTAAGGAACATACACGTTAAACTAACCCAAAGCCTGTTTTTTTTTTTCTCAAGTCTTCAAGCCTTGTTAGTTTCCAGCCATATGAAATAAGAATTTCCAAAAGGGCTCATATCTGAATCTCACTCCCCAAGAAAAATGCTGCCTAGAATTAGCACCTAGTAGAGATTTTTTTGCGTACTTTTAAAAGTTATTTGCAGGTTAATACATGGAATTTGTGTGTATGATGGCCGTAGCTCCAGAAGACAACGTAAATCAGGGAGAATTCTGGCATCACAAAGAATCAGCTGGTCCTGTTCTTCCCAAAGGCTTGGTGTAGAACTTGGCATCTGTGCAACCTTGATTGTTGATCACCTGTGTTAATGATCAAGTGTTATTAAATAGCCACTCTTCAAAAGAAACCTGGAAGTGTTGTAGCAGCTCCATTAACTATTTATTGTTGATACTTCTCTTTTTTTTTTTTTAAATGTTTTAAACTAGAGGAACAAGGTGCACAGTATTACCCTTCCCTTCATTCATAGGATAAATGACTTGCTTATACTTGACTTGCTTGAAATTCAAGAGATGAACAGATTACCCCTTACTTTACCAGTTGCTGTCAAGTTGACCCCCATGCATGGTGACCCCACATGTGTCAGAATAGACCTGTGCTCCACAGAGTTTTCAATGGCTGAATTTTTGGAAGTAGATTGCCAGGTCTTTATTCTGAGGCACCTCTGGAGGGACTCGAACCTCTGACCTTTTGCTTACTCTCAGAGCTCCTTGACTTGTGCACCATCTAGGGGCTCCTTTCTATATGTACCTGCTGCAATTCCCCAAGACCAAGAAGAACAAAGATGAGCAGGATTTCAGGAGGATGCCCAGGGCATTTGGGATTGAGTGGGAAGTTGTGGTCTTTAGCAGTGGCTCTGAGGTGGGGAGTTGCCTGAGTGTTCGGGTCCCAATAATTAAACTATCTTCATTACGCAAAAGATCTGCTAGGGGAGTGGTGGGTGATATTACTGTGCAGATAAATTGGCTTCAAATTATAGAAACCTTGAGAACCAAGTGAG
>NW_004443944.1:8787864-8789125 GCF_000243295.1 Trichechus manatus latirostris
AGCGCTCAGCTGCTAACCGAAAGGTCAGCTGTGCAAATCCACTAGCTGCTCCGCGGGAGGAAGATGTGGTAATCTGCTTCTGTAAAGATTTACAGCCTTAGAAACCCTATGGGACAGTTCTGCTCCATCCTAGAGGGTCCCTGTGAGTTGGAATGGACTCAGTGGGGATGAGTTTGGTTTTTATGTATAGATCCTACTTCATAGGTTTTTATGATACATAAATGATACGGGGAAAATAAGCATACCCAAAAACTCATTGCAGTTGAGTCAATACCAACTCATAGCTACCCTCTAGAACACAGTAAAACTGCCCCATAGGGTTTCCAAAGAGCACCTGGTGGATTCGAACTGCTGACCTTTTGGTTAGCAGCCATAGCTCTTAACCACTACACCACCAGAGTTTCCAAAAATAAGCACAGCACCTAGCATATAGTGAGTGCTCAATAAACATTTATCTTCTTAATCATCACCATCATCATCATCATAAGACTGATGTTATTGATAAAAGTGTTATCGTTAAAGAAGGCTTGAAAGAGGTTTCATATGCAAAAGGGGTTTGTCCAGTTAGATAGGGCTTCCCAGTATTTGGTCAACGTATTGGACCTCAGCTTGGGGAAACATTCTTCACTCTGAAGTTTTAGAAATGGATGTATATATATATTTTTTTTTTCCAGAAAAAATCAACTAATTAGGAACTGGCACAAGGAAATTATACTCAAAAAAGATCTGTGTATACGTGGAAAATGATTTATTAGTTTAGAGTGATGGATACAAGGTCCAGGTAAAATTCAAGTTTATGTTAATTCAGTTTGCTCATCTGCAAAATTGAGATAATAGTGGTATTTTCCTTTTAAGGCGCTTTGAGGATTTCCAGCTAATTGATTGTTAATCCTATGTGTCTACCACAGAGTAAGAGCTTCTTAAGAGATAGCTATTATTATTGTCTGGAGTCCCTGGGTGGTGCAAACGGTTAACACAATAGGCTGCTAACTGAAAGGTTGGAGGTTCTAGTCCAACCACAGTTGCTTCAGAAGAAAGGCCTTGTGATCTACTTCCAAAGAGATCAGCCATTGAAAATTCCATGCAACATAGTTCTACTCTGACACACACGGGGTTGCCATGAGTCAGAACTGACTGAAGAACAACTGGCTTACTGGTATTATTATCGGCCATTGTTGATTTCTGCATTATTCCATATATAAAAGCTAAATGAAGATTCAAATAGTATGCATAAGGAAGACTGCTTATTCAGTTTGAAATT
>NW_004443944.1:8790403-8827473 GCF_000243295.1 Trichechus manatus latirostris
AGCTGCTCCTTGGAAGCCCTATGGGGCAATTCTACTCTGTCCTATAGGGTCGCTATGAGTTGGAATCAACTCAAGGGCACTCTACAACAACAATGTATATATATATATATTTTCTTTTTTTTTTCCTGCATCAGTATTACACTTGTAAATAATGTGTCATTAACATAGTGTATGTTGATTCTGATAAGGTAAGTCCTTTCTCTTCTTCACCAAAATAGTTTTGTTCTTCCTATGTTTACTCTTCCAGATGACATTTAGAACCAACTTCTCAAGTTCTAAAAAGTGTACCATTAGGGTTTTTATTAGAATTTTATTGCCTTTATGTTGGTGAGGTTAATTGTTAATTTAGGAAAAACGTATTGATTTACAATACTGGATTTTTTCATTTTAGTCTTTTTTTGTTCCTTGAGTAAAGCTTTACACCTGTTGCCATTGAGTCCATTCTGACTCAGAACGACCCTATAGGACAGAGTAGAACTGCCCCGTAAGTTTTCAAGGAGCTGCTGGTGGATTCGAATTACCGACGTTTTGGTTAGCAGATGTAGCTCTCAACCACTGCGCCACCAGAATATTCTTCATAATATAATTTAATTAGTTCAAGCGAGTATACAGGAAAGATACTAATTTTTAATACTTTTAACTTGGAAGTCAAAAAATATAAATACTAAACAATAGAATGAAATTAAACAGTATGCTAAGTATATGACAATATCGCATTTAATCCTTACAAACATTTTGAGTCAGGTATAATTATCGCTACTTCCATATTTTACAAATAAAAGGAGTGAATGCTTAGAGAGATTATCAAATGCCCACAGTCACATGGCTGGTATATTTACCATGCTTTTAACTGCTGATCTTAGACAGATCATTTCTAAGAAACCCTTTGAAATCCAACCAGGTCACATTAACTAATATTTTCTGACAAACTAGTTTATTCTTATGGATCATCCCATCAAGTATGCATGATTCTCCTTTTTCACTTTTGTTGTTGTTAGGTGCTGTTGAGTTGTTTTTGACTCATAGAGACCCCAGGTGACAGAGTAGAACTGCCCCATAGAGTCTCCTAGGCTGTACAGGGTCTCTGTGAGTCAGAATCGACACGATGGCAATAAGTTTGTTTTTTTTGAATCTTTATGGAGCAGATCTCCAGGGCTTTCTCCTGGGTTCGAACTGCCAACTTTTCGGTTAGTATGGGAACATTATTACCATCATTTGGAGTGTGAGCAGGAGCCAGCACCTTCCTGTCACACTGGTCGATTGTCCTGAGATTAAGTAGGGGATAGCTAGATGCCAATTTAGCTGCAGTTTTAAAACTCTCTTCGTTAAAAGTATCTCTTCTCTTAAGCCCGTATTCCCCGCATGAAGTGCTGGTTCTTTGCAAAGTAAAAAATGTTTCTGAGCAGAAATGCATCAACAACTTGTTGAAGTTTGTGGAGGAGAATATGCTAGGTCAGTGAAGGGTATGCAATAGTGTGTAGTATTTTAAAGGAAGCAGCACAAAATGCCGCAGAAAACACCTCATCTGAGAAAGGATGAATTACAAACACTCCACGAAACAAACAAGCAAACCGTATACCTGCTGTGACTGATCTGTTTTCAGAGGTGCTCTGTACGCTCCCAAATATTCTATTTCAAATAGAGTCACTGGATGGACCTATTTGAATCATCCTGCTATTTCCTTGAATTCAGGTGAAGGTTAAAAAGGCTTTTTAGAGCATTTCCAATGTGAGGACTGAGAACCACTTGCCTCAGAATCTTCCAGAATGATTGGTCAGCGTGAACATTCCTAGGTTTCATCTCAGATGCTGGACCCTGGATCCCTGAGGAATGATTTGCATGCTAATGTTTAAGACTTTATTGTTAAAAGCTAAAAAAACAAAAACAAAAAACAAACCAGTTGCCGTAGAGTTGATTCTAACTCATAGAGACCCCATAGGACAGACTAGAACTGCCCCATAGGGTTTCCAAGGAGTGGCTGGTGGATTCAAACTGCTGACCTTTTGGTTAGCAGCCAAGGTCTTAACCACTGCATCACCAGGGCTCTAGGTGCCCTGAATTTGATTCCGACTCATAGTGCCCCATGGGGTTTCCTAGGCTGTAATCGTTATGGAAGCAGATCACCGAGTCTCTTCTCCTGTGGAGTGGCTATTGGGTTTGAAACTCAGAACTTCAGGTTAGCAGCCGAGTGCTTAACCATCACGCCACCAGGGCTCTTTATCACTTTAGAATTGTTTGGCTCAACTAAGGTGCAGGAAATGATGACGACACTCAGCTACCTCCTATAGTAGAGATTTCTCAACTTCTCTGCATGCTGCTTAGTTAATTAAGCACATTTTTATCAGCAAACGCCCCACCCCTCAGTCAACTTTGTAAAAATTATACCATGCATGGATTAAGATACAAGATTCCGGGACTAGAGCAATTTCTATCCCTTGAAAAACTGCACGGCTTTAACCTGTCTTGTAGCAAGTAATGAAAAACCCATACCTTTGTTTTACCTGCTATAAGTGCACATAGCCTGCCTTGAGTACCAGTAGAGAAGAAGAGTCTGCAGAATAAAGCTCAGCCTGAGTCTCGCTGCATTTCCCACACAAAGGGGCCATCCACATGGTTACAACGGAAGTTCTGAGATGAATAATCATGGAAGCAAATGTCTTTTCTGGTCCTAGTTAAGGAAAGACTTGACAAAGTGATCAACTGCTAACCGAAATGTCTGCAGTTCGAAACCACCAATGGCTCTCTGGGAGAAAGATGTGGCAGTCTGCTTCTGTAGAGATTATGGATTTAGAAACATTATGGTGCAGTTCTCCTCTGTCCTATAGGATCGCTATTAATCACAATCGATTTGACAGCAACAGGTTTGGTTTTTGGTTTTTGGCACAACAGTTAATTGCTTGGCTGCTAACGAAAGATTGTCCTTTTGAACTCACCCAGTAGCAGAAGAAAACACCTGGTGATCTGCTTCCATAAAGATTAAAACCAAAACCAAACCCATTGCCATCTAGCCAATTTCGACTCATAGTGACTCCACAGGGCAGGGTAGAACTGCCCCATGGGGTTTCCAAGGCTGTAATCTTTATGGAAGCCGACTGCCGCATCTTTCTCTTGTGTAACTGATGGTGGTTTGAACTGTCAGCCTTTCGATTTGCAGCTGGGCACTTTAACCACTGTGCTACCTACCAGGGCTCCTCTGTAAAGATTACAGCCTAGAAAACCCTATGGGGCAGTTTTACTCTGTCACATGGGGTCACTGTGAGTCGGAATCGATTTGATGGCATCCAAAAACAATCATTTCCTAAAAGTGGGGAATATGGTTCTTAGCAACATGCCCATAGAAACAAAATTCCACAGTGGTCATGCAGGTAGATCACCCATGCAGTTTGCTAGTAGGGACTCTGATCTGCTTTCATTCTACTCATGTCATAAGCATTAGTTTATTGTCGTTGTTAGGTGCCATCCCATTGATTCTCACTCAAAGAGACCCCATGTGACAGAGGAGAACAGCTCCATGGGGTTTTGTAGGGCGCAATCTTTACAGGAGCAGATCACTAGGTCTTTCTCCTGAGGAGCTGCTGGGTGGGTTCGAACTGTTAACCTTTCTGTTAGCAGTAGAGCACTTAACTATTGCACCACCAGGGCTTTTTCAATGCCCCCCCAATATTATTCAAATCTGTTCATTTCTTTCCATATCCACAGCCATCATCCTGTCCAAACTACCAGCATTTCTCCCCTGAGCAGCTGGTCACTGACCCCCAACTAGTTTCTTTGCTTTCGTTCAGCACCCTCTGCCCTCCACCACCTTTCAAAGCCATTCTCCAACCTGCAGCCAGAACGATTTTTTCAAAAGACAGCCTTTCGAAACTCCTCAGTGACTTCCTATTACTCTTAGGACAAAGACCAAAATCCTTTATCTGGTCTATAAATCATGGCTTGGTCTGACAACTCCCAGCTCTTCACGTTATTTTTCAAGATGCACACTCCACCCCTTTCTTTCCCACCTTTGCCTAGTTAACTTGTAATCATTCTTAAGATGTTTGCCTAAAAATCTCTTCCTCACGGAAGCCTGAGGCTGAGGTCAAACTCTATTTTGTTGTGCGCACTCAAAGAGACGAATTGTTTCCTTATGGTGCCTTACATCAGATTGTTGTTGTTATTGGGTGCCATGAGTTGATTCTGATTCATAGCAACTCCATGTGACAGAGTAGAACTGCCCCATACAGTTTTCTAGGCTGTGTTCTTTACAGGAGCAGATCGCTGGGTCTTTTCTCCCGAGGAGCCTCTGGTAGGTTCTAATTGCAGACCTTTAGGTTAGCAGCTGAGTGCTTAACTGTAGTGGCACCAGAGCTCCTTTTATACCAGATTGTGTTTAAGTATTTACTCATTTGATAATTTTTATTAATAGCTGTCTTTCCTGCTACTCTGTAAATCAACATTTCTGGGTTTTTAAAAAATACTGTATCTTAACACCTAGCCACATACAATCCCTTAGTACATATTTGTTAAATGGATACACGAATCTTCTTCTAATCAATAATAAAAATATCTTATTTTCTTCCCAAAGATCACTTTGTTAGGAAAAAAGGAAAAAAAAGATTTGTCCCAATTAGATGTCAATTTATCTGGAATCCGTAGGTTAGTTTCCACCACATAAAGTGTCTTTTCATCATATCTTCTTGCAAAGATAAAAACCAAATTCAGAGAATTTCACCTCCAAAGTACTGAACTCATCACGTGTTCTGTTCTTCCAGTGATGACAAAAATAATGGTATTTCTAATTTTGGGTGCTCTGCTTAGTACACATTCGTTGTGATTTAAAAATTCCAAAAACTTTATTGACTTGTAATGTTTTCATGCCGTCAAAAACCTAAATTGCTTAGAAAAACACCAAAAATTAGTCTAACAGGATGTATTTATTGTGAGTAGGTATGATTCAAAAGGGCATCGGGCATCGTCGCCTGAACATATCCAGAAGGCACTCTGAAGAGGGGACAGTGAAAGAGGGTCATATAGATAAATGTTACGTTAATTTCTCAAAAGACAACATCAAAGCCCAGGGCGGGCTACAGAAATAGTCACCAAGGACATGCCACACATCCTAAAATAGCCTCTAGTCAGACCCTGGAGTTCCTGCTTCTCCAAACTGGCTGCACATAGATAGTTCTCCAAAAGAGCCCAATGCCTAAAGCAAAACACTCTCCTCTAAGCTGCTTACTAGGCTATTGGCATGCGGAGTGCAGAGGCAAAGGGAGACTGGGGCTGGCTCCTGGCATTCCTATGACCCGAGGCCACAAATAGCCCTCTCGGGGGATTTCTGCAGAATAAAACACACTCGAAAATTGAGAACAGCTTTACCTGAGAAAGCCTGAACCTGTGTAAGGTGGAAACTTGTCAGTGAAGGAAAATGCCAGTATTTTCCACTAAATAGAGAGAAATAGAAAAGTGGCAAGACTCTTCCCTGTCAGAGGTGGAAAATTTGCAAGACCCAGAAAAACAAGGCAGTCCCATCGAGGTTGCGACTCTGACAGTTTCCACTGTATTTCCACTCGGCATCTGTCCTGTGCAGCACAGAACCCAACATGGGGGAGATGCAAACAGCACCAAACCCGTTGCCCTTGAGTCAATCCTGACTCATAGTGACCCTATAGGGCAGAGTAGAACTGTCCCATAGGGTTTCCAAGTCTGTAAATCTTTATGGAAGCAGACTGCCAAATCTTTCTCCCATGGAGACGCTGGTGGATTTGAACTGCCGAACTTTTGGTTAGCTGCCGAGTGCTTTAACCACTGCACCACCAGGGCTCTGCAAACAGCACAGGACCTATATAGCCCTAAAGACCTGGGTGTGGCTCCCCAGTTTGCAAGCTAATTAAACTCACAGACATATACTACTTTCATTTATAAAATGGGATTGGGATTTTGTTACTGGGAATGTTTTTCTTTTCTTCCAATTTCTTTCTCTCTTCCTCCCTCCTTCTCTCCCCATCTCCTTTCCTTTCTTCCTTTCTCCCTCTTTTCCTTCCTTCCTTTGAAGAGAAGAATTAATAACAGACATCTTATTTTGATTTTAAGGTTTTTCTTACCCACGAAACCAAATATTAACTGTAAAAAATTTCTGACCAAAAATCAATCCTGCCAGGGGTCTTTTTCTTTCTTATTTGAAGCTGGACTTACTCAAGTTAGATTTCAAAAGATATCATGGCTGCAGGTGGGTGGAGGGCCAGAGACAACCTTGTGACCAGACATTAGTTGATCTCAGTAAAAGGAGGGCAGGGTTCAATCAATCATGTTAAGATCAGCCAGTGGTTGACCTTCTGTTCTACTCCCTCCTCTTCTCTTTATCAACCTCATTGTAATCAGCCTACTTTGAACTATTTGCTTTTTTTTGGAATCAGTATGGTCTCCCTATATGCATATAGGATAACTGCTCAGAATAAACCTTATGTTTCAATTTCTTTGAGTTTTGATTATTTTAACACCTTTTTCCTTCCTTCCTCCCTCCCTTTCCTACCTTCCTTCTTCCTAATAGTTTTTTTTTTTTTTTTTTTTAGGGACAGAATTAAACCCTGTTAAAGGATACTATTGAAAAAGATAAAATCATGACTCTCGTACAGATATACAAATAAATACTTGTTACAAATTTTATTTAGTGTATTAATTAAATGAGGGAAGCAGGCAGATGTTATGACTGGTTCAAAGGAAAATAGAAATATGAGGCATTTGTGGGTCAGGACTACTGAAATGAGTGTACAAATGGAGGCAAAACTGCCTTCTTCCACAGGGGCAGAGGGCAGTCGATTGCACCTTTTCTGGACAGAATTTGCATGTCTATAGACAAGACTATTTTGCACTGCTCTCAGTTATCTCCAATTTACAGCGTTATGAATAGCTCCCATAGAACTGATGACCCAGATGGGTTTGCTATAGACAATGCATGGTTTTCCATTGAAGCACACGTTTTCTCTATGGGCTTGACCATCATCCCGTCTTTTTTTTCTTAGCTCCTTAGTCATCCTTTCCCACTCAGGTCTTGAATACTCATTATGGGTCAGGTACACTGAGGAGGGTGCGTAGTCATAGAAGACAGATGTTCTGCTGGCAGGATGCTCAGTCGAGTTCAGACATGCTCACCCATAACTCAACCCCAATGAAAGACTCTGATGCCACGTATGAGCTGGGGCCTGAGAAAGAAAAGCTCTAGATATCCCTGAACTGATTTCTTACACTCAAGAATATCAGAGAGAGCTTCCTAAAGGAGGTGGCACCTTTTCGAAGGCTGGCACCCTAAACATCACCAACACGACCTATTGAGAAGATAATGCTGAATTCATTGTTTACCTGGTAAGGAAGAACGCCACCTGGTAAAGCTTTGGCAGCTTCTCAGAGGAAAGAATGTAAGGTCAGAAGCCACTGAGAATTGGAAGTTTCATTTAAGGAGGATTTTTCAAAATGGGGATCTTGATTAGGATTGGATAAGGATACTGTACCTGGTTGCATAATGCCCCCTTCACCCTCCTCCCCCAAATATGCCCATCCAGAACTTCAGAATGTGACCATATTTGGTAATAGGGTCTTTGCAGACGTAATTCCTGAAGATGAAGTCATACTGAACTAGTAAAAACCAAAAACCAAACCCATTGCGGTTGAGTTGATTCTGACTCATAGGGACCCTATAGGACAGAGTAGAACTACCCCATAAGGTTTCCAAAGAGAGGCTGGTGGATTCGAACAGCCAACATTTTAGTTAGCAGCTGAGCTCTTAACCACTGTGCCACTAGAGTGATTCCTAAATCCAATGACTGGTGTCCTTATAGAAGAGGAAATGACACAGAGACCAACAGAGAGGGAAGATGGTCATGTGAAGACCGAGGCAGCAATTGGCGTGATGAAGCTACAAGCCAAGGAACCAGAAGCTAGGAAGTGGCCAGAAGCTGGGAAGAGGCAAAGGAAGATGCTTCCTTAGGACCTTCAGAGGAACATGGCCCTGTCAACAACTTGAATTCAGACTTCGGGCCTCCAAAACTGTGAGATAATACATTTCCATTGTTTTAAGCCACCCAATTCATGTTACTTTGGTATGGCAGCCCCAGGGAACCAACACAATCTCCATACAACAGCCCAGGGTTAGTGGGAACAGCTGGATGAGGATTTTGAGGTGAGGGATTCAAAGGATTTTAGGGTATAAACTGTCTGTTGAAGTTTTCACTGAAGAGCTGATGGATCTTTTGGAAAGTTCCTGTAATGAACAATCAGACCACTTGCCTGAGCAGGAGACTTCTGAAAAAATAAAACCACACTAATAAACATAGAGGAATAGCAGAGTGTCATCCCAATGTAAACAGTAAGGTATGGTGTCAGTTCTTAGTGCCCGGGCTGAGTGTGGAGGAAGGTGGTTTCCATTCTCAACCTAGGCTTGTCCTTGAAGAATGATACAACCTTGGCATGCAAGGGTGGAAGAAGAGCCCAGAAAAGGGAAAGCATGTGGGACATTGTTTGTTGTTGTTGTGTGCCCTCGAGTCGATTTTCGACCCATAGCAACCCCATGTGACAGAGTAGAACTGCCCCATAGGGTTTTCTAGGCTGTGATCATTACAGGAGCAGACAGCCAAGTCTTTCTTCCACAGAACCTCTGGGTGGGTTCAAGCCGCCAACCTTTCGGTTAGCAACCTAGTGCTGTCCTAGGGCAGAAACACCCCAAAGTTTCGTAAAGCAAAAAGAAAGTTTTATTCAGCATATGTTCCAAGAGGCAAAAGTGAGAAAAGGGGAAGAAAGCTGCCAGAGCCACGTCTGCCCGAACCTGAGGAAATATTACAGAATAGACAAAAGCAGAAAAACAGACAAGCATGCTGCCAGAACCACGGAACAGAAGTTAAACATGCTGCCCCAGCCCAAGAAACGGTAGTCATCAGTATATATTAACATTACAAATGGGCAAAACTATTGAAAGCTTCACCTTTTCTAAGATAGCCTAGAAACTGTGATCCTACATTTTGAATTGTCTTTCTTAACAATCATTGGTACAAGTGTCAGTGAGGACAGTCAGGAGGCTCTTCATTGGTCCAACAAATCTTACTGTTCGCTAAATACTAATAGTAAAAGATAAGAGTGGAAAGTGTGTGGGTCTTTTGTGCTGTGTTTATGATTTATGTGCAAGTTTCCCTAAAAGATATTTTCCAAGATTGTCCCAGCTATTGTCTTTATACCTCAGGGGCCAGCTGATGTGTCCTTGTGAATCCAGCTCCGGCTGGGTCACATTTTAGGACAGGGAATAATGGCTCCAATATTATCTCCCAAATCAGCACTTAACCATTGCACCACCAGGGCTCCTCTGCGGGACGTTAGGAATGTGGTAAATTGGTGTCCTTGTTATTACTTCGGGTGCTGGATAAATTCTCCTTTTGGCTCTGTGTGGACTAAAGAAGAGGATTTGTATCCTGAACAGTCCATGGCCACCCTGGCGGTGGGTTGCCTAGGACTGGGGCCACCCTCTCTCTCAACCTCACCATCTCCAGATACCACTGGTGGGAAGGCAACTCCTCTGATTGGCTAGTGGCCAGGCTCAGTTATGAGCTGGCCCAGCTCTTTCTCTTCTCTACCTTCTCCTCACCCTCTCTCCGTTGTTGACCCAACTCTCTGCCACTTTGCCCCTTGCCCTCTGTTACCATCCCACCCTCACCTCTCTTCTTACAATGCCATAAGGCTGCTCACCCATAATTCCTACAAAAGGGAGAGTGGAAGGGAGCAGGGCCACCCAGCAGTGCCCAGCCCGCTCCTGCCTTCCCATGGGTTGCCTAGAGACTAAGGAAGTACATGGTTCTTACTAGGATGACTGCCTTCTGCTTGTGACTTTCCACCTGCTCTGAGTTATATCCATGTTGTTTGTCTACGCTCTTTACTCGAGACTCTGGCTTAGAGACTGCAGGAGGCTGAATAATTGCCGTCCAAATACCTCCATGTCCTAATCCCTGGAACATGTGACTGTTACCGTATATGGCAAAAAGGGCTTTGGAGGAGTGATTGAATTCAGGCTTTTCAGAGATTATCCTGGATTATGCTGGTGGGCCCTAAATGTAATCATGAAGTTCCTTATAAGAGGAACCCAGGAGTCAGAATCAGAAAGAAGGCCATATGGCAATGGAAGCAGGGATTGGAATGATGTGCTTTGAAGGTGGAGGAGGGGTCACAAGCCAAGGAATGCAGGCGGACTCTAGAGAGGGGAAGGGGCCAGGAAGCAGTTTCTTCCCTAGAGCCTCCGGAAGCCAGCCCTGCAGACACCTTGATCTTTGCCCCTTGAAAATGACTTGGAACTTCTGGCCTCCAGAACTGTAAGAGGATAAACTTGTGTTGTTTTAAGCCACTAAATTTGTGGTTATTTGTTAGAGCAGCAACAGAAAACTGATAAAGAGACCAAGGGGTCCAGAACAGAAAATTGCAGTTGCTCTAGGGACAGGGCCATGGAAAACCCTGGGGCTCAGGCTGACAGGTGAGCAAACAATTATGAAAACCTGTGACCAGGATTCATGGACATGTCACCTGGGCAGTGACACAGGGCCTGCACGCAGAAGGATCTGCACTTGGTTTAAGAATCTGCTGTCAAGGTCTTGAAACTCTTAATTTTTGAACAAGGGCCCCACATTTTTGTTTTGTAGTTGGCACCGCAAATGTTGTAGCTGGTTCTAACTATGACCAATGCCTATCTTCATGGTGTTAAAAATAATCAAAACTCATTGAAATTTGAACATAAGGTTTATTCTGAGCAGTTATTCTATAGGTATATAGGGAAATCATTTTGATTCCAGGAAAAGTAAATGGCTCGGAGAAGGTAGGTACAATGGGGCCTATAAAGAGAAGACCAACCCAAACCAAGCCTGCTGCTGTCGAGTTGATTCTGACTCTTAGAGACCCTATAAAACAGAGTAGAACTGCCGCATAGGGTTTCCAAGGTGCAGTTGATAGATTGAAACTGCCAACCTTTTGGTTAGCAGCTGTAGCTCTTAACCACTGTGCCACCAGAACTCCATAAAGAAAAGAGGAGAGATATAGAAGATCAACCATTGGCTAATCTTAACATGACTGATTGAACCCTGCCTCCCCACCCTTTACTGAGATCAACTGATATCAGCATACTTCTTGCTAATAATTTGTCCCTCCACCCACCTGCAGCCTTCAGACTTTTTTGAGATTTAAATTAAGAGTTAAAGGTTTGATGACTCTCCTTGTCTAGCAGGATAAGACAAATTCACATTGCTGTAGAGCCCTTTCTTGCAGGCTTTGGCAGCTTGGGCCAGGCTATTTATGGTTAATATTTGCTTTCAAGGATAAGAAAAACCTTAAAATCAAAGTAAGAAGTTTGTTATTAATTTTCCTATCCAACACTGGTATTGCTAAAGTGTTAGGAGACCACAGACGTGGGGTCAGTTAAATTTTTTACAGGAGCAACAGAGTGACAGAGCAGAGCTGGCCAGTGACCTGAGGTCAGGCTTGCTGAGTGGATAGCAGCTCCTTGGGCAGTGATGGGGAGCCACCTGGGCGAGGGCACAGCTTGAATACAGAGAAGGGGGCTCAAAGATTGCCTGTTTTGTTTGGAAATGAGGGGTCCTTTGTCTTGCTTCTGTGTGTGCCACAGGAAGTGCTGTGCCACTGGAGGGAGTGAGTTGGATCCCCAAGGAACTTGAATGCATCAAGATAAGTGGTCTGGAATCTACTCAGGCAACGGGGAGTCCTTGAGCCTCCTTTGAGAAGAGCAGTGACAGTCTTCCCCATAGATTTTGGACAGCCACTCAAAACTGGCTGAATTGGGATTTTAAAGGGTAATATTTTAGCTCAAGCGTGGTGGTTGAATGCATATGCAAATTATATTCAGTCCTGACATTTTTATGCAAAAAGAACACAAATGGTCTTCCCAATTTCTCTCTGGGGAAAATGCTAATGTAAACCACCCAGGGAGGAGCCTGGTGCCTGCTGAGAGCTGTGTTAAGAGTTTAAATAAAGTACAAACATTAGCCTAGAGAACCAGAGAAGGAAGTCCAGAAAGTGCCCAGATAGAATTCCAGTTTCAAGTACAAAGTCGTATCCTACGGAAGGCACAGCTGTCCCAAAACTGTATGTGAGGCTGGGCAGAGAAGAAGCAAGCATTTTATTGAGCAATTAACTTCTGGGTCTCCTGGCTTTGTTTCAGTCTCCCTGCTGATTTACTTCAAGTGGGCCACCAGGTGTCAAATGCTAATTTTCAAAAACAGATAGAATCATGACCCTCCTACAGTTATAAAATGAACACGTCAAAGATGCTACTTATTTCGTTAATGAGGGAGCCCAAGGTTTTACAACTGATTCCAAAGAATTTAAAGTACTATATACTTTTATCAATTAGGAATGCTGAAATAAATTTGCAAATAGGTGAAAAATTGTTTCTTTCTCTATCGTGGAGAGGAAAAGCCATTCTTCCAGCAGCAGAATTTGCGTGTGTTTGGAGAAGAAACACTTGCGTCACTATCACTTGTCTACAAGGTACCTTCTGTCTGTGGTGGTTTGTGATTATTATTGTTAGTTACTCTGACTCATGGCGACTCCATACAAAACAAGATAAAACATTGCCCGGCCTTGCCTGGTCCTGCCCCATCTTCATGATCATTGGCCTACTCAAGTCCATTGTTGCTACCAACGTGTACTTTGAGTGCTTTCCAACCTAGGGGGCTCATCGTCCAGCACTATATCGGTCAATAGTCTGTTGTGATCCATAGGGTTTTCCTTAGCTAATTTTCAGAAGTACATTGCCAGGCCTTTCTTCCTTGTCCTTCTTAGTCTGGAAGCTCCACTGAAACCTGTCCACCATGGATAACCCTGCTAGTATTTGAAATACCAGTGGCATAACTTCTAGCATCACAGCAACACGCAAGCCACCACAGTAGGACAAACTGACAGATAGGTGGTGGAACTTCTATCTCCAGGGAGTTGTAAAATTACCTAGTCAAAGACAAAGGTGCACTCCTCCATAGGATAAAACAACCCCTGAAGGGGCTTCAGCATTCTATTGAAGCCATCTTTATTCAGCCATCTCGTTTGCAAATTCCAAAGCCTGAAATTTTTTCTTACACAGGTCCTTTTTTGCCTTTATGCTTTACAGGCTCAAAACCCACAACCATCTGCAATGTACTTCCTTTCTTTCTTGTATTAAAGCAAATAATCCTTTGAAGGTGTTACACCTGGAGTCCAGGAGGAATAGAGACGAGTGAGGAGGACCTCTGTGATGCAACCAGGAGAGCAGCGACCTTCAGAACTTGGGAGCAGAGTCCTATGCAAACGCCAAGACCTCTGAGTGGGTGGCTTTCCTAGAGCACCATAGAAGCAGCCAAGCCACATACCTGGAAGACCCATGCAGACTGGGAAGTGGGCATCTCAGCCACGATCTGTGTGGTCCAATAACCAGGATGACCACGTAATTTATCATCCAAACCAAGACGTATTTGAAGACAAAAGGGGACGCTATACCAGGACAGGAGTCCCTGGGTGGTGCAAATGGTTAAAACTCAAGACCACACGGAGGTGTCTTGGAAGAAAGGCCTGATGATCTACTTCCAAAAAATCAGTTATTGAAACCCTATGGAGATTCCAAACAGGGTCACATTCCCAAGTATAGGGGTTAGGACTTCAACATATCTTTTTGAGGGACACAGTTCAATTCATGACAGTACATTCAAATATAAGATCAAGTAGTGGTCACTGGTCAAACCCCATCTGGAGCAAGGAAGAATGAAGAAAACCAAAGACACAAGGGAAAGATTAGTCCAGAGGATTAATGGACCACATCTACCATAGCTTCCACCAGACTTAGTCCAGCACAACTAGATGGTGCCTAGTTACCACCACCAACTACTCTGACAGGGATCACAATAGAGGTTCCCAGACAGAGCTGGAGAAAAATGTAGAACAAAATTCTAACTCACAAAAAAAGACCAGACTTACTGGTCTGACAGAGACCGGAGAAACTCTGAGAATATTACCCCAGGACACCCTTTTAACTCAGTACTGAAGTCACTCCTGAGTTTCACCCTTCAGCCAAAGATTAGACAGGCCCATAAAACAAAACGAGACTAAATGAGCACACCAGCTGTCTTAGTCATCTAATACTGCTATAACAGAAATACCACAAGTGGACAGCTTTAACAAAGAGAAATTGATTCTCTCACAGTCTAGTAGGCTAGAAGTCCAAATCCAGGGCATCAGCTCCAGGAGAAGCCTTTCTCTATCTCTCAGCTCTGGAGGAAGGTCCTTGTCATCAATCTTCCCCTGACCAAGGAGCTTCTCAGGCACAAGGACCTTGGGTCCAAAGACGAGCTCTGCTCCAGGTGCTGCTTTCTTAGTGGTATGAGGTCTCCCACTCGCCACTTGCTTCCCTTTCCTTTTATCTCTTGTAAGATAAAACGTGGTACAGGCAACACCCCAGGGAAACTCCCTTTACATTGGATCAGGGATGTGACCTTAGTAAGTGTGTTACAATCCCACCCTAATCCTCTTTAACATAATCTAATCTTGCCTCATTAATCACAGGCAGAGATTAGGATTTACAACACATAGGAAAATTACAATCACAAAATGGAGGACAATCACACAATACTGGGAATCGTGGTCTGTTCAAGGTGACACACATTTTTGGGGGACACAATTCAATCCATGACACCAGCCCAGGGGCAAGGACGAGAAGACAGGAGGGGACAGGAAAGCTGGTAATGGGGAACCCAAAGTTGAGAAGGGGAGAGCGTTGACATGTAGTGGGGTTGGCAACCAACGTCACAAAACAATATGTGTACTAACTGTTTAATGAGAAACTATTTGTTCTGTAAACCTTCATCGAAAGTACAAAAAAAAAAAAAAAAAGATCCAGTAGTGGCTGGATAAGGAGCCCTGGTGGTGAGAAAGTTAAGCGCTTGGCAGCTAACCAAAAGGTTGGCTGTTCAAACACACCCAGTAGCTCTGAAGGAGAAAGACCTGGTGATCTGCTTCTGTAATGATTACAGCTTAGGAAACCCTATTGGGTAGTTCTACTCTGTCATGTCGGGTCGCTATGAGTCAGAAGCTACTCGTCAGCACCTAACAACAATAACAAAAAGTGGGTCTAACAACTACTACAATTTAAAAGCACTGCTGAACAGTATCTTGGGTCTTAGAAGCTTGTGAGTGGCCATATAAGATACAACTATTGGTCTCTATTTATCTGGAACAAAAGAGAAAGAAGGAAATCAAAGACTCAAAGAAGAAACTAGTCTACAGGACAAATAGTCTACAGGAACCATGGCCTCATCTACCTTGAGACCAGAAGAACTAGATGGTGCCCAGCTATCACTACTGACCATTCTAATCAGGGTCACAATACATGGACCCTGATAGAATGGGAGAAAAATGTGGAACAACAGAACCTCAAAGTCCTAAAACAAACAAACCAGATCTACCGAACTATTTGAGACTGGAGGACTCCCCAAGCCTATTGCCTTGAGATATTCTTCAGACCTTGAATTGAAACTAGCCCCTGAGGTCACCTTGTAGCTAAATAACAAATTGACTCAAAAAGTTATGAATATCATCTGTAAGTACTGTGCGCCTTTAAAAAACCACCTATATGAGACCCATGGTCAACAGTCACTTTCCAAAAAAGAAGAGAACGTATAGGGGCAGGGAAACTCGATTAATGGAAATGGAACAACCAGAATGAAATAATGAGAATGTTGATGCACTGTGAAGAATGTAACTAATGTCACTGAACAGCTTTTATACAGAGCGTTGAATGGGAACCTAAACTGCTGTGTTAACCTTCACCGAAAACACAATAAAATATTATATATATATTTTTTTAAAAAAAGCAGTGATGAGAGCAAAAGATATTTTGGGGTATCTGCAACAACTGTCATATGACCTGAAAATACCTGAGATTTCCTTCCATGACAGTCCCAGGTCCTGCTAATCCCACTGTGATTTGTTGCCCACATTCATAACTAAAAAAAAAAAAATGCTAGATTTAAGTTAGAGGTTAGTTAAAGTAAAAGTGTGATTTTGTTTTCCATTCCATTTTGCAGCCTCCCTCCAATCTATGTCTGAACTCCTCCAGGGGTTGGTGAATTCATGATTGAGAATCCCTGTGATAGAGGCTCCCCCATCCCTGTTCTCTTAGGTTGGTATCTATTGTCTGTGAACTGACCCATCCACAGCCTTGTCAGCCTGTGAGTAAACTCCGGCCTGTGGGGGGCGCTCCCTGCGCCTGTGGAATCGCTCCCCCGGGCCCACCAGCCCTGTGATCTTTCTCTCTCACTCCTTCACCCTATGCTCTCAGCCTCCTCCTGGGGCTTCAAAACCTTAATTCTCTCTCCTCTCATGGCTCGGAGCCTTGGAATATGTAATGTTAACATCTCTACTGAGAACAGAACCGTTTGTGTTTCATCTTTCAATCAGTTCTGTGGCTGTGAAGTCCACTGTTGTGTCGACATTCAATACGTCAGCCATCAAGGCAACCCGAGGCTGGTGAGGTAGGGGGCCCGGAAGAGCCCTGAAGACACGGCTGTCAAAGTAAGTCTGTGGGTGTGTGTGGGAGATTATTCTATTTTTCACAGATCTGTAATACAGCCTTTTTTGGAGAGTAGACTTAGGGTGGTTCTTCAGTGTGTTTTGAGGCCCAGTATAATGTACGTGGAGTCCCTGGGTATTGAAAATGGTTAAGCGCTCCACCATTAGCTGAAAGGCTGGCGGCTTGAACCCACCCAGAGATGCCTTGGAAGACAGACCAGGCAATCTACTTCCGAAAGGTCACAGCCTTGAAAACTCTATGGAGCAGGTCCACTCTGCACATGTGGGGTCACCATGAGTTGGAATCAGTCGAAGGTAACTAACAACAGTAATGCAAATACATTCTAAGTAGCCTAACTGCCATCAGCACTTAGAACAAAATCCAGCCTGCTTACCGTGGTCTGTGAATTGGATGAATTTATACCTCAGTTGATCGGGAACACTCTTGGTGTGTGCCTGCTTCCCTAGCCTAACTATAAATAAGAATCCCTTTCACTTTCAATAGTATCCCAGTTTGGGTGATACGTTATGTAAGTAGTGGATGCTGTATTATGTCACCAAGATACCCCTTCCAGGACTGAGCTGCTGGGTCTGTTGGTGGTTTCACTTGCAGAGAACCACCTTGCAAAAGGTCATAGCTCCTACCCAGGGGTAGCTGGTCAGTAGGGAGCAGGCATAAAGGTCTGGCCTCATTGCCCAAAGGCAGGCCAACTCTGCAGAGACATTCCAGCTCAGAGCAGTCCTTGGGGTCCACTGAGGTCTTTGTTGCAACCACATGGCAGCTCAACTTCTCCCTCTGCTCCATCCTGCTTTTTATACTTCCTCTGTAGGCATTGATGCCAAGGACTTCATGCAAGCAAATCTCCATCTCAGAGTCTGTTTCTCTGCAAACCTGACCTAAGGCAGTCATCTGACCTATAATAGAATATAATGTTCTCTACTGCCTGATCCCTGACTATGCCCACCTCCTCTTACACTGGCCTTTTTGCTTTTCCCAAATATGCTAAGCTCGTCAACTCTCTCTGCCATTCCACTTGTCCCTTTGCCTACTCCACGTGTCCTGTCCCCAGACTGTTGCATGCCAAGCCCCTTCTTGTCCTCTAGGTCCTAGCTCAAATGTCATTTCTTCTACGAAGTGTTTGCTCCCCTGATCCTGTCCAAATAATCACTTTCCCCCAAGCCTTTCTCAATCCTACACTGTTTTATTTTCTTCATGGCCCTTATCACTAACTGAAACTATGTCTTCATTTATTTATTTACTTTTTTATTGAATTTCCTCTTCTCTAGAATATAAGTTCCTTCTGGGGAAAATCTTATTTACCTGGTTCGCCCTGAATCTCCAATACCCAGAAGAGTGGCTGGCCCAGGGTAGCCACTCAATAATACCAGATGAAGGAACAAATAAAAAAGAGAGAGAGAGAGAGAAAGAAAACAGAAAATATTGTACAGGTGTCATGGATTGAATTGTGTCTGCCCAAAATATGTGTCAACTTGGTTAGGCCATGATTCCCAGTATAGTGTGCTTAGCCTCCATTTTGCGATTTTCCTATGTGTTGTAATCTCTGCCTGTGGTTAAAGAGGATTAGGGTGAGATAGAACACCCTTGCTCAGGTCACATCCCTGATCCAACGTAAAGGAAGTTCCCCTGGGGTGTGGGCCTGCACCACCTTTTATCTTATAAGAGATAAAAGGAAAGGGAAGCAAGCAGAGAGCTGGGGAACTCATACCACCACGAAAGCAGTGCCGGGAGCAGAGGGCATCTTTTGCACCTGTGGTTCCCGCGCGGAGAAGCTCCTAGTTGAGGGGAAAATTGATGACAAGGACTTTCCTCCAGAGATGACAGAGAAAAAAGCCTTCCCCTGGAGCTGATACCCTGAGTTTGGACTTCTAGCCTACTAGACTGTGAGAAAATAAATTTCTCTTTTTTAAAGCCATCCAGTTGTGGTATTTCTGTTATGGCAACAGTAGATGACTAAGACAGCAGGTTTATTTATAAACTTCTCCCTCATCTTTCCAAAAATAGCTTTTTATTTAACTTACAATTTTTGCTTCATTTCCTAGGAATATCTTTGCCAATTTCCTTCTGAATTTCTCATCTCCCACCTCTACAACTTTAAAGAGTCTCATAAAAGATACCATGCACAAGTATTTTTAAAATTAATAATAATAATAACTAGTTTTTATTGAGTGCCTTTAGATTTGCTAGACACTTCATTAAGTTCTTTATATATGTTAACATACCCTTTAATCCTCACTCATCACAACACTTCGACGTAGTTATTATTATTTCCCTTTTAGAAGTAAGGAAGTTGAAGTTAAGAGAAGTTTCAGGACTTGTCCAAAGTCACGCAGCTAATAAGTGGCAGGGTCAAGACACAGACCCAGCTCTTCTAAGGAACGTGTTAGATGGCTTCTAGGTTGATGCACTAAAAAGCACATTGGCACAGTGGTTAAGCGTTTGGCTGCTAACCTAAAGGTCAGCAGTTCAAATCCACCAGCCACTCCTTGGGAACCCTATGGGACAGTTCTACTCTGTCTTACAGGGTTGCTAGGAGTCGGAATCAACTGGATGGCAATGGGTTTGGTTTTTGGACACGTTTAGAACCAGAAAGCCCTGGAATCTATTGCTCATGGGCTGTGCTATCTTGAAGTTGACTTAGTCTCCTCACTATTCAACCCTTCCTTGTGACTAAATGGGACTTACGATGAGCCTTATTTCCTGCAAGAATTAAATAAAGTGGTAATGTATATAGACTCTTGGCATATGGTAGGAAATCCAAAGGCTCCACTCTCTTGAGATATATGATGCAGTAAAAACAGTACTCAATTCCTAGCTGATGGTCCTCTTAGACCACTTGGAAGCTAGGAACATTTTCAATTTTGCTAGTTAAAACTTATTTACATGTAGCATGTTGACATACACATGGGGACATCGGTAGTTCAGTGACAGAATTCTTGCCTTCCATGCTGGAGATACTAGTTTGATTCCTGGCCAGTATACCTCATGTGTACCCGCCACCTGTCTGTCCATGGTGGTTTGCATGTTGCTATGATGCTGAGTAGGTTTCAGGGGAGCTTTCAGACTAAGAGGGACTAGGAAGAAAGACCTGGAAGTCTACTTCTGAAAATCAGCAGTGAAAACTCTATGTATCACAATGGTTCAATCTGCAACCGATCATGGGGATGGTGCAAGACTGGGTAGTGTTTTGTTCCATTGTGCAGGGGGTCACCATGAGTTGGGGGCCAACTCGAGAGCAACTAACAACAATAAAATTGAGATACACATGTGTATTTGAGGAGCAGCATTGTAGTTAAGATCACAGGCCCTGAGTTTAGATAGAAGTAGAAGAAAAACCTCATCTTTGTTACTTCCTAGTTTTGTGCCCTTGGGATAAACCATATATTTAATCTATCTAATCCTCTGTTTCTTCATCTGAAAATTGACTAATATAAGAATTAAACTGATAAAAGAATTAATTATTGCCTACCTAGTGCTTCGTGTAGGATCTGACTCCTGTAAGTCCAACTATTATTATTAATAATAATAATCATAATAGTGATAGCTGTGAGTCTCTTTCATTTATTACTTGGTTATATTTTACAATAGAATATATGATTAATGGGCACAGAACATGAAATCTCTAGAGGAAAAGGGATTGAAAATGAAACACCACGAGGACAGACTCAACGACCTTAATCTCATCCCAGTCATAACCCTCACTTTGTATCCAAGGACTTAGAGCAGCAGCAGGTCCATTTAAAATAAACAAATAAACAACAGCGACAACAACAAAAAACCAAACCCGTTGCCATCAAGTTGATTCTGACTCATGGCAACCCTCTGCGTTTAGGAGTTACTGCAATAACGCAGGTTAGAGCCGCCTGCTGCAACAGCCAATTCTGAGACAGGGTGAGGTGAGCAGCAAGAGTTTTATTATATATTGACATATAGGAGACAGAGGGGAATAGATTCCTCCAACAAACCCGTCTCCCCCACTGGAGATCGGCTGAAGGCTTTTATAGGGACAGGATTATGCGTCTTAGAAGTTTGTGTTAGTTCCCCCTTGAGGTGGTCATGTCTCAGATGAGTTAATCTTTTACTGGTATTCTTGGGGATTATCTGGCAACAGTCTTGGCTATTACCTGGTGACATCCTTGGTTTTCTTGTCACAAGATGGGTGGTTTGTTTGGTTTTTCATCCTTAGATCATTATCACTTGTTTTCTACCCTCCAAGGAGGAGCGTCCTTTAATCTTAAACCTTTTGTAGAGACTGGAGCCAGAGCGAAAAACGAGATCACGAAACAATGTGGCCATTAGCAACGGGGAGTAATAACAGTGAGCCGGGCCTATGCAGCCTCTTCCAGTAGGACTGCTCCATAGGGATTTTTTTTGGTCTATAATCTTTATGAAAGCAGATCACCAGGTCTTTCTTCTGCGGTGCTGCTGGGTGAATTTGAACCGCCAACCTTTAAGTTGGTAGAGGAGCATAAACCACTTGTACCACCCTTAATAAATGTGCTGGATACTGATGCTGGCTTACGTCCTGGCCACGTCTGACTCTTTGGATAGGTTTTAAAATTGTGCATTTCAGGGTTCCATTCCTGAAGATTCGGATTTGAGATTCTTGGGGTGGATCCCGGAAAACTGTATTTAAAAAGAAAACCAACAGAAAACCTGCAATTGATTCTGAGGCTCAGCTCAATTTGGGAACCGTCCATGTAACGCAACCCACGTGGAACAGGTGAATGCTTTGTCTTTCCCCCCGCCCCGTCCCCATGGCTAAGTGAGCCCTCATACTATGCCTGAGCATCGCCAGTTATGCCCAACTTGCTCCTTTCAGAGTCGTCCCCCCACATAGTTACCTACTGTTTCTGAATATTTGAGGTTACCATCTAGGTCACCTCCAATTTAGAGGGATCTGATTGTAATAGTCTTTAATAATAAATCATCTTAGAATTCCAGAATAATAGGGTTGGAGGTAACCTTTATGATCTGTTCAGCTGGCAGATGAAGCTTAACAACTCTAAAAGGTAGCCTAGAAAAAAAAAATGAGCCTGGTTTTTTGAGAAATCAGCTTCTTATTAAATTCCGTTTTATTAAAGGGCCTATTGCAGTTGGCAGAGTATCTTCCAGTCATGGATTTCCAAGAAGGCGTTCCAGCATCACAATTCGGCTACGAAATTCTGAGGGCCAGTTCCCCGGCTCCTCTCTAATCTGGAAGGAAAACAGCTGACTGAGATTTAGGAAGGCGTCTTCGCTGTATTTGTCTTCATCTTGAAAAAAGGCCTCGAACAAAATTCTCCTCCTCTGCGGGAAGAATTCTTGCTGACACACTCAGGAAGACCAGGCCAGCAACTCGCTAGCATAATTGGCAAGGATATTGCATCTCCTTCCACTTAACATAATTAAATCTGATTATGTATAATTACTCCTTTCTATAGGAAAAATTCCGTAAAAGGTTAAAAACTGGATTGCTGAGGATGTAGCTTTTCACTTCACGTGTGGACCATATGTAGAAATAATTTGGTAGACCACGCTTATTCAACGTGTTTTATCCAAATATATGTTCTTTTTTTTTTTGCCTCAAAAGTATTTAACTTCTCACCAAAGAGCTGTAATCAAATTTAACCTGCATGAATAAGAGTTCAAAAACAGAATCACATTTTCATATATACACCCATACCCGTTGCTCATAGTGACTCATAGTGACCCTATAAATACACACCCACACCCACATATCTACGGAGCCCTTATGGTGAAGTGGTTAAGAACTTGGCTGTTAACCAAAAGGTGGGCTGTTCAAATCTACCAGCCGCTGCTTGGAAACCCTAAGGACAGGTCTAGTCTCTCCTGTAGGGTTGCTGTGAGTCAGAATTGACTCCACAGTAACAGGTTTTGGGTTTTATACATATATGCCACTTAACTTTTACAGAAGACCTACATTAGTACCTGCTTTTGCTAACTGAAAAAAAACCTGAAGAGGATTTTCACTTTTACGAAAAAAGGGAAAATAGCATTCCTGTATGTAAATAGCTGGTTTGGGGGCAAGCGTGCCCGCTGACAGTGAGCTCGGTAGGTGAAACCCAGGTTGGCTGTGCTGGATCGGCTCCAGAGGCCCGCGATAATCTGGGTAACCTCGGGGGTGCAGTAGTCCGGGAACTTGAAGTGTGAGGTGCCCAAAGGTGGAGGTAGGTCGGGATCGCGGTCCAGGGTGCTGCAGTCCAGGCTGGCGGGCGGGGGGCAGCCTGGTCAGAAAGCCCAGCAGCTCCTCCCCCAGGCCACCATCCTCACCTTCCTCCACTGACGCCCTTCCGCCTCCTCCTCTTTCTCCTGCTCTGCTTCCTCTGACAGTGTTGGGGAGGTGGAGGTGGCTGTCACCTCCTCGCCCTACAACACTTGAACACGCTCCACCGGGTGGCCACCCCACGGGGACCATCTTCCATAGCTCCCCCACACCCCGGGTTTTATGTGTTATTTGGTATGATTGGTAGGTTATCTTGGGGTCTAGGAATGCTCAAAAAAATTTCCCATATAAATTAATGGTAATTACTTCTTTGCTTTATGTCACTTCGGCTTTTGGAAGCTTCATAGGACACTCTACTTTCCCATAGCAGGGAAATCCTGTATATGTATATCTATATGTATTGCCATGGAGTTGATTCTGACTCACAGCGACGCTATAGGACAGACTAGAACTGCCCCATAGGGTTTCCAAGGAGCGGCCAGTGGATTTGAACTGCCAACCTTTTGGTTAGCAGCTGAGCTCTTAACCACAGCGCCACCACTCATATGTATATATATGAGTCAGAATTGACTTGATGGCAACAGGTTTGGTTTTGGGTTATATAAATACACAGGTTTATATCTGACTCAGCGACCCTATGTACAATAGAACAAAATACTGCCCAGTCCAGCACCATCCTCACAATTGTAGCTGTGTTTGAGCTCATCGTTGCAGCCACTGTTTCACTCCATCTAGTTGCGGGCCTTCCTCTCTTACACTGACCCTCTACTTTACCAAGAATGATGTCTTTGTTCCAGGGACTGGTCCCTCCTGATAACATGTCATAAGTACGTGAGACGAAGTCTTGCCATCCTTGCTTCTACAGAGCATTCTGGCTGTACTTCCAAGACAGTCCATGGTATCTTAAATATTCTTTGCCAGCACCACAATTCAAAGGCATCAACTCTTTGGTCTTCCTTATTCATTGTCCAGCTTACACAACATATGAGGTCATTGAAAAGACCATGACCTGGGTCAGGTGTATTTAGTCCTGAAAATACATCTCTGCTTTTTAACACTCTAAAGAGGTCTTTTGCAGCAAATTTGCCCAATGCAATACCTTGTTTGAGTTCTTTTTTTTTTTTTTTTAAGGCATAACTTTTATTCTTAATATTATTTTTCAAGTATAAGGGGAAAAGATATCAACAATTAGCTGCTTCTTGACAAAAATCATCCCTTTTTCCATGGCCACCCTTCCCAGCCGTAGCTGACCCAGGGAGACCGACTTTTGCAACCAAACAAGCTCTGCTAAAGCACGAAGTAGCTCAGGAGCTTCAGAAATCACTATAAGAAACAAATGGGAGGCTATCAAACTTTTGAGACTTAGCACCCTTCTAAAAACTGGGGCCTGAACACAAGAGCATGTTCTAATTTACCAGGATTTTTTTTTTTTTGGCTTTAACAAAGAGAAATTTATTTTCTCACAGTCCAGTAGGCTATAAGTCCAAATTCAGGGTGTCAGCTCCAGGGGAATACTTTCTGTATCTGTTGGCTTGGGAGGAAGGCCCCTGTCATCAATCCTCCCCTGGACTAGGAGCCTGTCTGCACAGGAACACCGGGTTCAAAGGATGCCCTCTGTTCCTGACACTGCTTTCTTAGTGGTATGAGGTCCCCAACTCTCCGCTTGCTTCCCTTTCCTTTTATGTCTTATAAGATAAAAGGTGGTGCAGTCCCACACCCCAGGGAAAGTCCCTTTACATTGGATCAGGGATGTGACCTGAGCAAGCGTGTTACATCCCACCCGAATCCTCTTTTTTTTTTTAATTGTAGTTTGAATGAAGTTTACATCATTTGATTTCTTGACTGCTGCTTCCATGGGCGTTGATTGTGGATCCAAGTAAAATGAAATCCTTGACAATGTCAATATTTTCTCCTCAAATACTGAATGAGAAAGAATCCTCATTCTTTCTCATTTTTACCGGTCTATGCTCTTAACACTAAACTCACTTGACTGTAATAAAGAATAAAAGGAAGTGATTAAGCTCACTGAAAAACTTTGACGCTGAATTTTAGTTAGGTAAAAGGAGGAAAATCACAAAGCAACAATTAAGCTGCCAGGACAGCCTTTCCTGATTTTCCTTCATGCCATGCCTTGTGCTTCTGCTTCCTTTTGTCTCTCACTCAGAGACGGGTTGGCTTTCCTGCCTGTGAAGTAGATGGAACAATCCATAAGGTCTGAAGGAATAGCTGCCCATCACACTCAGAGTGAAAGCCAAGAGCCTTACAATGGCTAACAGCTCGCACATCACGTTCCCTGACTTGTCCTCGCTCTGCCTTCCTGTTGGAGCCCTGGTGGTGCAATGGTTAAGTGCTCCACTTCTAACCGAAAAGTTGGAGGTTCAAGTCCACCCAGAGGCACCTTGGGAGAAAGGCTTGGTGATCTCGTTCCAAAATATCAGCCATTGAAAACCCAATGGAGCACAGTTCTACTCTGACATGCATGGGGTCGCCATGAGTCGGAGTCGATGGAAGCTGGTGGTGGTGGTGCCTTCCTATTGCTTCATTCTGCTTCAGCCATGTCGGCGTCTTACTGTGCCCATAACATACCAGGCAGCTTCCTATCAAGCCATTGCTATACTCTTTTTGGAACACCCTTTCCCCAGATATCCACACAGCTTACTCCTTCCCTTCTTCAGTCTCGGGTAATACTTCAACACATTGTTTATTTTCTGTCTTCTCCAAGGAGGAAGGAAGCAGGTTGACCAATGCTTATTTCTGTGCTCACCTACTATTGGAGTACTGCATCTGAATCACCCTTTAACTCCATATTATGTTCCGAGAAAGCTGTAAGACTAGAAACAAATTCTTATTTGGATTTATTGATGAATAGTTCCTTTTACCATCACCATGAAATCAATTTTTAATTTTAAAAGAAGCCAGAAAATAGGCAAAATAAATCATTGGAAAGAACACTGGATTATAAAACAAGAGACTTTAGTCCCAGTCCAAACTATGTATTCTAGAATAATAGGGTTGGAATTGACCTTCATGGTCTTTCTAGCTTGCAGAGGAAGCTTCCAACGATGCATTCTAGAAGGTATTTTTTTTTGACATTTACCAAAGATTCCAATATAAGGAAGTTACTTAAAAGACCAATGACCGTTCCCTACATACTCATTCAACTCCTCAATGCTTAAATAAATTCTGCAAAGTCATTGTCAGTTGTTTGCTTTTCCTTTCCTTGAACCCTTCTGGGTTTGGGAAGTCCATTAATTAGTTCATCAAATATTTATTGAATGTCTACTGTGTTCCTGGTTTTGTATTATGTGCCAGGAACACAGAGAAAAATAGAACATAGTAATGAATTTCACCCATGAGGATGGCCCAGCAGATCTGATGATTGGAGAGTTTGAATTTCCTCTAAATGAAGTCCCAGACAGGAAATGACAGACCCTTGCTCTGTATTAGGGTGAACCATGCTAATGAGCTTTTTAGGTCAAGTGAGATTAAATATCAGCAACTTCATATGACTGCACTCACTAGACAGCTCAAATGCTATTCCAAGCCTTATTGTTGTTGTTGGGTTCTATTGAGTTGATTTTTCGACTCACAGCGATCCCATGTGACAGAGTAGAACTGCCCCATAGGGTTTTCTAGGCTGTAATCTTTATGGAAACATATGCCTTGCAGATATTCAAATTTCTGTCTAGATATCTCTGAACTTCATCATAAGTGGAGGCCAGGGCTGGATGTGGGGCTGGCTCATGAACAACTTAACTCCGAACTCTTGCTTACTTGCTTCTATCTCACACCACATCAACCCACATGTTAAATGCTACCCTGCCTTGTAGTGTCACCAAAAAACACATCTCACATAAATATTTGTGACACAGAAAAGTTTTCCTTGAAGATTTGAGGGCCTTGTTGCAGTGAGGGGTTTAAGTCACAGTGACAGAAATAAGCTCATATTGTTTGAAGATTGGGCCTTTCTGCTCTTAAGATGTTCTTTGGCCAATTCACCACCAGGGAAGCTGCATGGTCCATTCCCCCATTGTAGACCCTAGCCTCACACCATCTAGCCCTCTCTTCCTCCTTCTGTCTCTACTCCATTTCTCTCTTTAGTTTTGACTGTTGCTTGCTTTTTTTTCCTTTTTTTTTTTTTTGCCACAAAACAAATACTTCTTGTCTCATGGCAGATAGTTTAGCTTTCTGCATCATTAAGTAAACTTCTTCTGAATCTCACTTTCTACCTTAACTAGTTCATTGGGTTATTTTCTCACAGACAGTTATCATTTTAGAAGTTAACTCTGATGATGTCTACTATATTAAGAAACTACATTTCCATCTCATTACATTCCTTGATCCAAAATCGGACACCTTCAACTTTCCACCCAATGGCCTTTCTTCCTGTCTTCAGAATGCACAGAGCAAATATCGTCTTTCTTCTACGTGGCAGTTCTTCTGCTGATGGAAGGTGGTGCTCGTGCTCACAAGGACCACCTCCACTATAGGTCTTCCAGTCATGCATTTCACTGGGTCTCACTTTTCCATCTGTTAAAAAGACATTGTGCCCAATTATTTCTTAGGTTCTTTGCAGGTCTAACAACTTATGATTCTTGTCCAAGTCTGGACCATCAACATATATTTGTGTTAGTCTGAGTGTCTTTCTAAAACAGTGTTTCACGCTTGTATTAGAACAAATACCTTCTTTTTACGGCAGATATTTTTGTAATGTACCTTACCATCAGATAAAATTTAGATAGTGTAACCTACCTACAGACACGATTCCAAGGGAAATAAGTGGTATGCCATGTCTCTAATATAAATGTCTGACAAGTAATTTATCATAGAATAATACATATCAGTGTGCAAGTTCTTGAGCATGGCTATGCTAGAGGCAGACAGATGCTGGCACCTATTCATAGAATCACAGTGTTTGTGACAGTCACATGATCGAGACTGAGCCAGCGGGGTTCTATGGGTAGCTCCAGCACCCTAAGTGGTGATGCTTCAAAATGGTGAACAGCTAGCTTTTGGTCAAATTCCTAACAAAATGAATGCCTCCTTCACAGAATAAGGCAAGTCACTTCCCTTGATTTACATGATAATCACATTTCTGGAAAATTTACTATTATTTAAATCATCCAAAACTGCATTGTGTTTATAAGTTAAATGGAGTCATTCCAAAATTATGTAGGAGACGGAGTGACCTTTGGTGGGTCAGGACTGCCTCATGCTTCAGAGGACATCTAGCATCCTTGACCCATCCACTAAATGCTAGTCGTGCCCCTAAATATTCTGATAATAAAAGTCCACTTCCCTCCCAGATTGCTAAAATGCCCCCTAGAGGATGGACTTGCCTCTCTTGAGAGCCATTACCATAAAGGAACTTGAGCTGAGTGTCCTTGACCTGACATCGAGACCAAGGTTCATTCTGGGCAAAAGCCTGGTACTTACCATTCACGTGCCTTCTTGAAAAGGGTTAGGTTGTGAGGAAGCTCAGTTCTTGCCCTCAGTAACTGGCACAGGTTGAGATGAATGTGCACCTGTGTGTGGATCCATTAACCCAATGACCCATGCTTTTCCTAATGCCCACTCTGTCTTCGGAAGTGTGATTTTACGCAGATGGAATTTACTGAGTAGAAAAAAAAATTAACAGAGAAAAGGCAAAAGCAATCTTCTTTTGCTACAAATGTCTTAGACTCATTATTTTAAGATATGTGAAAGCACTAAATTTACAGGATGGACTAAGTAATAGCAAATCAGGTGAGGAAATTTACTTCTAATGGTCAAGGTATAATCTCCCTAAAAGGAACTCTAAAGTAGACTTATTCGGCTGCACTTTTAGGTTACTTTGCTGTCAAGGGAAAGCCAGGAAGATTTGAGGGCAGACGTTAACCTGAAATACACAAACAGCTGCATGCAAATATCTGGGGCACAATTTTGCTTCTGTGAAGCAGACCTTCATCAGGCTCCCGAAGTTTTAGCTTCTGGTAGTAAACAAGTTTCTTTCTTAATGATCAGATTCTCTTTCCTCAGTCTTTTTTTTTTTTTAATGTTCCTGGCTACTGAATCCTTATTTTTCAGGCAGGTAACAAGCTATAACCTCTTGGTGCCCCAGTCTCTTCATCTGCAAAATGGGGGATGGAGGTTGAACTAGGAATCCTCTAATGACCATTCCAAGTCAAAAACTCTAGGTCTCAGGAACCCTAATTACAGCTGAAGGACCTTGTATTCAATACCAAGGATAATCTTCTAATAAATGGTCCAAGAGACTGACTAGATGTTCAGGAGGAAATTAGGAGACCCTGCAGATTTACAGTATTAGTCCGCAGTCTGTTTATTTCAAGGCGTTGTCATATCTCTGCAGCCTACAGTTGGAGTCTGAATCTCAGGCTCGCTTCATATCAGCTATGTGACCTCAGGACTAACACTCACACCAGTGCCTCAATTTTCTCCTGCGTAAGATAGAAATAATAATATCTCTATAGAGTTCTTAGGAGCCCTGGTGGCACAATGTTAAGTGCTAGGCTGCTAACTGAAAGGTTTTTTGGTTTGAACCCATCATCTGCTCTGCGGGAGAAAGAACTGACGATCTGCTCCTGTAAAGATTACAGCCTAAAAAACCCTAGGGGAGGTTCTACTCTGTTATATAGGGTCACTGTGAGTCGAAAGGAAACCCTGGTGGCGTAGTGTTTAATAGTTCAGCTGCTAACCAAAAGGTTGACAGTTTCAGTCCACCAGCCACTCCTTAGAAACTCTATGGGGCAGTTCTACTCTGTCCTATAAGGTCACTATGAGTCGGAATCGACTCGACGACAATGGGTTTGATTTTTTTTTTTAATGAGTCAGAAGCTACTCAAAGGCATTCAACAACAACATAGAGTTCTTGGAAGTGGTAAATAAATCTTCACATTACTGGCTTAGGATGATCCCTCACACATTGTAAGTGATTAGCATTGTTATTTTATTTTTTATTTGAATCTCTATCTACCAGCAAAGAAACTCTGGTGGTGCAGCGGTTAAGTGCTTGGCTGCTAATGGAAAGGTTGGTGGTTTGAATCCACCCAGCAGCTCTTTGGGAGAAAGACCTGGCTATCTGCTCCCATAAAGCGTGTTGTTGCTGTGGGCCGTCAATGGAATCTGACTCATAGGACCCGATAAGACAGAGGAGAACTGCCCCATAGGGTTTCCTAGGCTATCATCATTACAGGAGCAGATCACCGGGTCTTTTCTTCCTTGGAGCAGCTGGTGGGTTCAAACCATTGACCTTTCGGTTAGCAGCCGAGCGCTTAACCACTGCACCACCAGGGCTAGAAGTCACCTAACAACAGCAACCCTGAATTGCATGAGGTCATGACATTCATTCCTGGGCATTTCTACAGACTCACTTTGTCCTATTGCCTGGCTTGACAGGACATTCTGTATTAAGCATTTCCTAGATTTGGTTTTGTAGTGATTTTCTGAAATCATGTTAAACTTGGCAGTGACGGGCCTCCCGCAAATACTGCGAAGAGTTCTCCCAGACTATCACTTGTGGTTCTGCAGTGGCTCCACTGACACATTCCGGGAGTTACCCCCTTGTGACAGTTTTATAGCATAGCAATTTCACTTTGTCCATATTCTTGAAAGAGGCGCACTTGGGGTTCCCATTGTAACATAACAAATGAAGGCTCAGTTCTTCCCATTCACATCAAATGCATGGATTTTTAACCCTGGGAGGATTTCACTTCTCCATTATATAAATGCTAAGTATTATGGGCTTCGTTTTTCCCTAAATTGATATAGTTCTGCTATAGCCTCCAAATGCTAAGGTTACTGTCTTTCTTCATTCCCCACACAAGATTACCAGTCCTTCAGGGGGTTTCAAACATGAATCTGAGCAGGGAAGGAACTAGAGTGAAGCCAGTCAAGTGCCGACTTGCTTCAGGCGCAAAATTTAAGGGGGCACTAAGAGGGCTTAATATCAAGATAAGATAAATACTATTATGATGCAACATTTAAAAAAATTAATGCAAAAGTTCCGTGATAAACACAATATCACAACTTGAAAGGAAGAATCAGTAACAGTGGCATAAAATACCCGTTGCCTTTGAGTCAATTCCCACTCATAGCGACTCCATAGGACAGAGTAGAACTGCCCCATAGGGTTTCCAAAGAGCACCTGGTGGATTCGAACTGCCGACCTTTTGGTTAGCAGCCGAGCCCTCAACCACTGTGCCAGCAGGGTTTCCAACAGTGCTATAGAGAGCCCTACTGCACTTCCAGGGGAACTGGCTATTTGTTTCCATATTGAGGCGAAAGGAAAAAATCAGTAATGCCAATTCTATCTTTCTTTACAATTAAGGTGTTTTGTTCCTCGTGGATACCTCGGCATTAATTTTGGTTTTTAAACATTGCATTGAAATATTATTTATATTATTTATTATTTATGGCTTACTGAATATTTTACCCCACTCTTAGGAGCCCTGGTGGCACAATGGTTAAGTGTTTGGCTACTAACTGAAAGGTCGGCAGTTTGAACCCACCAGCCTCTCTGCAGGAGAAAAGACCTGGTGATCAGCTTCCGTAAAGATGGCAGCCCAGGAGACCCGACGGGGCAGTTCTTCTCTGCACTATAGGGTGGCTATGAGTCAGAATCCACTCCTAAGTACAAAAGAACAACAGCAATCTCCCCTTAGACTTTGCAGCTGGGGGAGTACCTCTCACACTTCACTGCAGTCCCCGCCCTGAGAGTGAGGCACATGCATTCTCTTAGTCTTCAAATCCTGCCCAGGAAACTTCCAGGTGCTCCAGATGGATGGAGTCCACCTGAGCATGGGAGGCTGGGAGAGCTCACAGCCAAGGGCAGGGGAGGGAACTTGGTGGGGCTTGTTTTGTTTAAGATTGATCTCAGAGCCCCAGGGACAGCTCAGTAACCTTTCCATGCCTCAGGCTTGCTAACTGTGAATCCAAGGAGGTCAGGCTGGGCAACCATCACATCATCTCTTCCTGGGGACCCCTAAAGAAGGGTGGTAAGTAGAGAAAGAAGCCAGGATGAGGAATTTGCTGATAGATGCCTGGCTGGGATTTGCAGCTAAGACTGCTAGGATTCCATGTGCTTTAGTTTTTATTACTCTCTCAAATGTCAGTGGATTCTCAGAGCCAGGGGTTTGCAGACATTTTCTGTCAAGGGCCAGATAGCAAATATTTTGGACCTGCAGACCATAAGGTTTGTCACACATACTCAACTTTGCCATTGTAGTGAGCGTGAAAGCAGACATAGACAATATGCAAACGAGCGGTCATGGCAGTTTGCCAATAAAACTTTACGGACGCTTACAACAATTGGTTTATCCATTCCCTTTTTGCTGAACATTTGGGTTGTTTCTAGGCTATTGTGAATAAAGCTGTTGTGAATATTAGTGTAAAAAAACTATGGACACTGAAGTTTTAACTTCATGTAATTTTCAAGTGCCACAAAATATTGTTCTTTTGATTGTTTTTAAGCCACTTAGAAACTGTAGAAACCATTCTTAGCTCTTGGCCCATACGTAAACAGGGACAGCAGGGTTTGGTCGATGGGACATGGTAGTTGGCTAGTCTCTGCTTCAGGACAACATGCAGATACTCAGTTGCTCTTAACTCTGAGGTAATGCATGAATCCATGAATGTCTTTTAACAAAATGTTTTAGAGAAACTTCTAGTTGCTGCTGTTAGGTGCCATCGAGTCAGTTCTGACTCTTAGCAGCCCTATGTACAGCAGAACTAACACTGCCCAGTCCTGCACCATCCTCACAATCATTGTTATGTTTGAGCCCATTGTTGTAGCCACTGTGTCAATCCATCTCATTGAGGGTCTTTCTCTTTTTCACTGACCCTCTCCTTTACCAAGCATGATGTCCTTCTCCAGGAACTTGTCCCTCCTGATAACGTGTTTAATGTATATGAGAGGAAGTCTCACCATCCTTGCTTTAAGGAGCATTCTGGCTGTACTTCTAAGGCAGATTTGTTCATTCTTCTGGCAGTCTATGGTATATTCAATACTCTAGACAGAAAATTAAAAATGTGTTAAGTTTCTAAAGTGAGAGAACCACAATTTGTATATGAGCGTTGAGAGGCTTATAAAGCGCTTAGAGGGCGGAGGTCCAAAAGGACCACAGATTTGTTGCCCTAAATGAGTAGGCTGTGTGTACCCGCAGAAGGAGCCCTGGTGGTGAAATGGTGACTGCTAACCAAAAGGTTGGTAGTTCGAACCCACCCAGTACTTCTGTGGGAGAAAGATCTGGTGATCTGCTCCTGTAAAGACTACAGCCAAGAAAACTCTGTCGGGCAGTTCTGCCATGTCACACGGGGCCGCTATGAGTTGCAATAGACTTGATGGCATCCCACAACAACATCTACCAGTAAACCAGTTGCCATCATGTAGAGTCAATTCTGGTTCATGATGACCTGCGTGTTGCAGAGTACAACTGAACTCCACAGAATTTTCATGCCTGTGACCTTTTGGAAGCAGATCTCCAGGCCTTTCTTCCAAGGGGCCTATAGGTGGGTTCAAAAGGCCAACCTTTCCATTAGCAGCTGCATGCTTAACCCTTTGCCACCCAAGGACTCCCTGATATGCACCCTAATTCGTTTTACTTCTCTTTGTTCAACATTTAAATTGTCTGTAGTTATGTCTGTTCTTCCGTCTTGATTGAAAGTCCTCATAAGGGCAGAGGTTCTGTCTATCTTGTGTCATTGGCACCCAGGACAAGTCTGGCACAAAGTAGAATCTCAATAAATGTTTGCCGAATACATAAACAAATGTCTCCATCCCAAGGAAAATAGAATAGTTTCAAATTTCAGGCTCAGCAACAAGTACTATGTTTGTAAACATAGATATACTTTTGCAGAGATTTCTGAAGAGATTAATTCACAAGGAAAAATCACATTTTTGCATTCTTCAGAGGAAAGATACTCTCTAACATCTGTCGGCAGTAATAAAGTGCTCATCTGCCCGATGTAAGTTAGTAACTAACCTAAAATAAAAAAAAAAAAAAAATAGAAGGAAGGCTTAAGTGGTTATATCTTGGTTTTAAATGACGATAAGGAACTATTTCCTTACTTTCAAAATGAACCAGGAATCCCAATTATCGAAATGCACCAGTGGACTAGTTTTCGACAAGAATCAGTCACACTTTGTTAACGCAAGGGAAACGTCTTGGGTCTGGTAATTCAATTTGAAGATCAATGTTATTCTATTATTTAGTAGTAAATCCTCCTGGGGGAACATTACGCATACACTCCACTATTTTACAATGGGGGTAAGGGGACATAAGATGCTGATTTATTGATCAGATGAGGCTATGCGGGACTGATAAATTTCTGCAAATGCCAGAGGATGCCTAACAACACTGAGCACTGCTTAGATTTTTTTTTTCCTAGTATTTTCTCTATACATTTAGAACTAAATTGTGAAGAGCTGGCATCTTTTCAGTGCATAAGCCATTTCAATGGATGCTCATCCTATCCGAGGTCAAGTTCTAACATCAGCACAAGTCATGGATTGAACTGTGTTCCCCCAAAATATCTATCGACTTGACTAGGTCCTAATTCCCAGTATTGTATGATCGTGTACCATTTTGTAATCTGGTCTGATTTCCTTGTGTGTTGTACACTCTATCACTCTGATGTAATAAAATGGATTAGCGGCAGTTATACTGATGAGGTCTACAAGATTAGACAGTGTCTTAAGCCAGTCTCTTTTGAGATATAAAAGAGAGAAGCGAGCACAGATGCATGGGGACCTCGTACCACCTAGAAAGCGGCACCCGGAGCAGAGCGCGTCCTTTGGACCTGAGGTTCCTGCGCTGAGATGCTCCCAGACCAAGGGCAGACTGATGCCCTACAAGGACCTCCTCCAGAGCTGACAGAGAGAGAAAGCCTTCTCCTGGAGCTGATGCCCTGAATTTGGGCTTGTAGCCTACTAGACTCTGAGAGAATCAATTTCTCTTTGTTAAAGCCATCCACTTGTGGTATTTCTGTTATAGCAGCACTAGATGAGTAAGACAGCATATAAGGGAAAAATCATCTGTAGTAAAAACTACCTTTGAAAATCCCTTAGGGAGGTGCCATCTTGGAACCTGACATACCATAGCTCAATAATTCCAAGTCAGACACTTTTCCTCCCAGGTGGGCAGAGATTACTAGTTTCCCATCACCAGATGAAATAGTTGGCTTGTGTTTTGGGGCAATATTTTTAGAAAAGTTAAGTTCTGTATCTTCAAGTCTCGGTGAGTGAGATGCTTATTCTATGAGAGACCATCAAGAATGGGGATGGATGGAAGAAACTGCAAATGTATTTCCCATAGTGCCTCACTCTGGAATGATTTGTTCATTGGCTGGCTGTAAGGTAGAATTGCTTGCACTACTGAAGGCATGGAGTCCCTGGTATTGCAAATGGTTAATGCGCTCATTTGTTAACTGGAAGTTTAGAGGTTTACAGTCACCCAGAAGTGCTTTGGAAGAATGACCTGGTGATCTACTTCTGAAAAACCAGTCATTGAAAACCCTATGGAGCACAGTTCTACACTGACACGCATGGGGTCACCATGAGTCAGCATCCGCTCAAAGGCAACTGGGAAATTGAAGGCACGGTTGGAGCCCTTAATTGACCTCCACTCAACCAACTTGTTGAATGAATTGGCACTCCTATTCCTATACTTGCATCCACAATCAACGCCCATGCAAGCGGCTCTCAAGAAGTCAAACGATGCATTGCATTGGGGAAATCTGCTGCAAAAGACCTCTTTAAAGTGTTAAAAAGCAAAGATGCCACTTTGAGGACTAAGGTGCACCTGACCCAACCCATAGTGCTTTCAGTAGCTTTACATGCATGTGAAAACTGGACAATGAATAAGGAAGACCAAAGAAGAATTGACACCTTTGAATTATAGTGTTGGCAAAGAATATTGAATATACCATGGACTGCCAGAAGAACAAACAAATCTGTCTTGGAAGAAGTACAGCCAGAATGCTCCTCAGAAGCAAGGATGGCAAGACTTTGTCTCACATATTTTGGGCATGTTATCGGGAGAAAGCATTCCCTGGAAAAGGACATCATGCTCGGTAAAGTAGAGGGTCAGCAAAAAAGAGGAAGACCCTCAAGGAGATGGATTGACACAGTGGCTGCAACAATGGGCTCAAGCATAGCAACAATTGTGAGGATGGCTCAGGATGGGGCAGTGTTTCATTCTGTTGTGCATAGGGTCATTATGAGTTGGAACTGATTCGACAGCACCTAACAACAACAACATTCCCTCTGTAAGGAGCCCTGGTGGCGCACTGGTTAAGAGCTTAGCTATTAACCAAAAGGCTGGCAGTTTGAATTCACCAGCTGCTCCTTGGAAACCCCATGGGGCAGTTCCACTCTGTCCTATAGGGTCACTATGAGTTGAATCGACTTGAGGGCGGTGGGTTTTCCCTCTGAAAAGCATACTGGCTCTTTCTACCTACAGCCTAAATGCACGTGGCTGGCAGGCTAATTTCTAGTTCTCCTGCCCACTTATGTTAAGCTCTATGCTCACCAAGTGTTAGTTTTGTTGTTCTTAAACTCGTTCATGGTAATTGTACTTGTTATTATAATTGTACAATTTAATTAATATTATGTAAACTGAGAAATTATGATTGTGAAAGAGAATTCTCTCCATGAAAACGAAATGGAATGTTTTAGAAAAATTGATAAAGGCAATTAGCTAAAATGATTTCAGACTAGGTGTGGGGGAGACAACTTTTTAAGACAGTGAAAATATAAAAATCTAGACATTGCTAAACTAAATCACCTCAAAAGTGTTTTTAAGGTCATGCAGTGTTTCATGAGGGCAAAATCACATTCTGTCTTCACTAACTCACTGTATTTTTGGAATCTTTTTGTTCTGTTGGCGTGGTGGTTAAGCATTTGGCTGCTCCTTGGAAACCCTATAGGGCAGCTGTACTCTGTCGTGTAGGGTCTCTATGAGTCGGAATTGACTCGATGGCAATGGCTTGTTCTGGTCTTGTTATGTTGTTGTTGTTGGGTGCTGTGGAGTCAATCCAACTCATACTGGCCCCATGTGACAGAACAGAACTTTCCCATAGGGTTTTCTTGGCTGTAATCTTTATGGGTGCAGATCTCCAGGTCTTTTCTTCCGTGGAGCCACGGGGTAGGTGCCAACCACCAACCTTTTGGTTAGCAGCCAAGCATCTAACCATTGTACCAACAGGGCTCCTTATGAAATGTACCCTAACTTAAGGACTGTTTGAGCTAAGTACATATGTATCAAAATTTTAGAATTCTTT
>NW_004443944.1:8832012-8893487 GCF_000243295.1 Trichechus manatus latirostris
TCTTTGTTGTGGAGGGACGGCGTGGTGCTTCTGCCTAGACCGCCATCTTGCCGGAGTCCCAGAATTCTTTTCTTTAACTGACTTTTTAAATTAACCAAGCAAACTACCAGGTTTGATAAGAAGGCTTCTGTTGTATTATTTTTCTGTCCTTTTAAACTGGGCATGAAAGTTGAGATGATCTCACTTAAAAGTACATTTAGTGAGAGCTGATTTTGCATCTCTGTGATAGCATTGTGTTTGCCTAGTTAAATTCCGTGAGTAACATAGGACTAGCCAGCTAACAATTGTCAGCATCTGTGGCAAAGAAAGAAGAGGGAGAAGTCTCAGCAGCCATCCTCACATCGCCCTTGGCAACCACATTGCAAAATCCCAGGGATTCCATTCACAGTAGCCCGTGTGAATGGCACCCTCAGAGTTGTGCAGTGCACAGCCTGAACAGCTCTACGTGGAGCCCCTGCTGATTCCTGCTGAAGCTGTCATCCCAACACTTCTCTTTCTCAAGCTCAAATCCCCATTAATCAATCACGGATAACTGGTGCTGACAACAGTGTGGCAAAGGAGGCCATATCATTAGTGGGAATGAAAATGGGTAAAGTTTTTTGGAGGGTTGTATTTATTAAAAAATTGAGTATAATTTTCATATCCTAAGAAATCATATCTGAAGACATTTTCATACATGTATACTGATGTGTGTGTTCAAGGGTGTTCACTGAAGTAATGGAGAAAAATCTAAATGCCCACCATGTATTCTTTCCTTCCTTCAAGGACTGTTACTGGAACACATACTAAGTGTGCAGCCTATGGAGATTTACAAAGACCCCCATCTCATGGAGCGCATCTCCAGGTGGAGCGTCAGAGTAGCAATAAACAGATTAACAAATAAATATGCATCACAGTGTCGAATGGTCAATAAGGCAACGGATACACAATTTATGGTTCATCCATATTGCGTTGCTGTTGTTGTGTGCCTTTGAGCGGATTCTGACTCATCGTGACCCCATGTAACAGAGTAGAGCTGCCTCACTGGGCTTCTTACATTGTAATCTTTACAGAAGCAGACTACCACATCTTTTTCTCGGGGAGCAGCTGGGGGGTTCGAACCACCGACCTTTCAGTGAGCAGCCTCGCGCTTAATCATTTAGCCACCAGGGCTCCTTATTCTGCTGCTGAGACTGCAAATTCTGTCTAACCTTTCCAGAAAGCAATTATCAACAACTTTTTTAAAAGTTCAATTCTTTGACACAGTAATTTCACATCCAGGAATTTAGCCCAGAGAAGTAATCCCGATTTGTAATATTTATGAAAATAATTTTACAAGTCTCTTTGGTAAAAAAATTTGTAAATCTAAAGAATTATGAGAAGTTTAAATAGAAGAACACTCATTTCAGGATTGCTTATAATAATTTAAAAAAAGTGATGTCCAAGAGTAGGGAGCTGATTAAAGAAATTATATTGGTTCCCTATGGTGAAATATGGCACAGTCATGAGAAATCTTGTTTTAAAAACTGTGGACATATATAAATTCTCACACCATGATAGTCTGTGGGAAAAAATGTAAAATACAAAACTCAAATTGATGACTCCCATGTTGTGATAAAATTCACATTTATCTATCTGTCGATCTATCTATCTGCCAGCCCACTCCCCTGCCTGCCTGTCTGCCTGCCTATCTATCAGCCTATCTATCTATCGTCAGAACTATTGGGGACTCAGTTGTAGAATTCTCACCGTCCATGGGAGAGATCCAAGTTTCATTCCTGGCCAATGTACCTCATGCACAGCCAACAGCTGTCTGTCAGTGGAGGCTTGTGTGTTGCTATGATACTGAACAGGTTATAATCAGAATTTCCAGTCTAAGACAGACTAGGAAGAGAGGCCTGGCAATTTACTTCTGAAAATCAGCCAGTGAAAACCCTGTAGAGCACAAAGATCAAATCCCCAACTAATCACTATGTTTTGCTGTTCCGTTGTGCGTGGGGTCACCATGAGTCGGGAGTCAACTCAACGGCAGCTGACAACAACGTCTGTTTATCGATCAATAATCTATCTACTGATCTATATCTACAGAACAAAACGCTGGAAGGAAAACCAAACATTTAAAAGTGACAGTATTAATATATAATTATGGTTGTTTTAAAGATCATTTTGTAAGCTTTTCCCAGGAGTCTGCAATACAGTGGTATTACTTTGACCAACAAGGAGCCCTGGTGGCACAATGGTTAAGTGCTCAGCTGCTAACCGAGAGGATGAGGGAGAAAGACCTGGAGATCTGCTCCCATAAAGATTACAGCCTAGGAAGCCTTATGGGGGCAGTTCTACTCTGTCACATCGGGTTGCTCTGAGTGGAGATCCACACATGTGCATGACAATAACAGTTACCTTAGCACAAGTGTCAAGCACGAGAAGGGCCTGTGGCCGGCAACGGTTACCGTCGTTGCTTCTCCTTTTTGGTATGTTACCTGGAAAGGTTGTTGACACTGGGGACAATCTGTTACCTTGGCAATGTCTATGAATTGGGTTGAATTATATATAATTGCTGTGTTTGTACGCAAAAATGGTTTAGTATCGGTAACTCCATACGGGGGACCGTAATCACTATAGTGTACAATTTAATCTAAATGACCTTCCTCAGTCTCCTGAGACTCTCTCTCTCTTTTTTCTTTCTCGTCTTTACTGCGAAGGGCCGTTTTTTTCTGAGGGACTTTACGAGTGCAGGTGCTGGTGGTGTGAGTCCTCTTTCTGAGATGGACACGGGGCTGGTGTCGGGCTCACAGGGGGGCAGTGGTGCGGGGCCCGCCAAATCCTGCACTTGGTGGTGGACTCTGTGCTTGCCGTTGTGAAATTCTTAATAATAATTTTTGAACAAGGGGTCGTGCACTTCAATTTGCACTGGGCCCTGCCAATTATGTAGTTGACTCCAGATAGGGACATTCTTGAAACCAAAGGTCTGTGGTTTCAAGGATGCTTATAAAGAAGATGGTATTTTTGGAAATACTGAGGGGGCAGTCAAATAAAATTGCCCTCGTTTTCTAAGCCATAAACCTAGGCACGTTAACAGCAGCCTCTTTGTCACCGGGGATGTCTCAAGGGATGCAGCTGGTGGCTGTGTGTGGGAGGCAATGGAAGGCAACACTGGGTTCTTCTAACCAAAGGGAAAAAAGGCGGGGAGGGAAACAATTACAGAACCTCCTGGGGTCCAAGTGGGCACGCAGGGTCCTCGCTGTTGCCCTTATAAACTTTCCATATGCCCATCAAGAAGAAAGACGTTTTACTTGCTTGCTTTTGGAATGAAACTGGCAGGAAATGAAACAACTCTGACTTGTGTATCTCCCCCAAATACAGCAGCTATGAAGCTTGTTAGGTTGGCTTCCTGCCTTATGTTAGCTATGCTCCCAGCAGAAGGACCTGGATTCCACCCCAGTTCACAGTCCAAACGCCACCCTTACTTAATGGAGCGGAGGGGAAGGTGCAGAAGATGAAACTTGAGTTTGCCAGTTACATGCCCCCAAACGCCTAGGCAATGTGTCATTGCATTTGACCAAGAATATTTTTGGGGGGACTTCATGTAGTCTCTTGCTTTCCAAATAAAATCTCCTTCCTTCCTCCCTCAAAATTACACAGGTATTTGTGAGTGAATTATAATGACAAGTTATCTGAGCACCCACTTGGATGATCCTGGGATCCAGTGTTCTAGGAAAAGTGGAAGCCTGGCTTTTAGTGGCTCTGTAACTACTCTTTTCGACTGCTAACTGAAAGGTTGGAGGTTCGAGTCTACCCAGACAGCCTCTGAAGATAGGTCTGTTGATCTACTTCCAAAAAAATCAGCCACCGGAAACCCTATGGAACACAGTTCTACTCTGATACACATGGGGTCACGATGAGTCAGAATCCCCTCAAGGGCAATGGTTAACTGGTTATAAAACCCATTGCCATCGAGCAGATTCCGACTCATAGCGACCCTATAGAACAGAGTAGAACTGCCCCATAGGGTTTCTAAAACTATAATCTTTATAGAAGCAGATTGCCACATTTTTCTCCCTCAGAGTATGGCTGGTGGGTTTGAACTGTTGACCTTCTGGTTAGCAGCTGAGCACTTGACCACTGTGCCACCAGGGCTGCTTAACTGGTTATAACTACTCTTAATTTTGCTTTGAATGAGTCAGAGGTAAATCAGTTTAGGACATAAAGTTTAGTTGATGCTGTGTTATTTAAAGTGACTCTACCTGAAAAGACCGGAGTGATTAGAAAATTGTATGACTAAAAATAACTTCATCTTGGGGTTGTATTTTGAGGGTGGCCTCTTGGAAGCTTTCTGGTGCTCTGATTTCACATTTCTAAGACCGGGAGTAAATGTAGAAGGGCTATAATTTAAGGCCACAGAATAGGCACAGTTGATTGTAAGGAACAATAAATTGCCATCAGAAATCAATACATTATTTTCCAAAGCTTGTCTGGGGAGAATCATTCCATCTTCACAGACACAGTGAACATTTGCCAGATTTATAGTTGTTTGCTGAGTGTTTATACAGCATTGTATTTCCAACAGAATGCATAAGGAAGAGGAGCTTGGCTGTCTAACCCTCCCTTGCAGCATGTGCAAACGCTATGGGAATCTCCGCAAGAAAGCCTCTAGGGTTACAAGACAGCTATCTTTTACCCGTACAATTAATTGGCCAACCAAAGAGAAGATTCCTGGAGTAGTTCATTTAACTGTTCACTTCTTATTGCTCGATTTTGCATAGAGGCCCAAATTAGATAAGTTTATCTGATTAATGCAGCTAATATTAAAAATGCAAACAATCTTGATATATAGAGCTTAATTTTATATATTTAAAGGGAAAGTTTATTATGAAAATATATTATGAAAAGGAGCCCTGGTGGCACACACGGTTAAGCTCGAGGCTGCTGACAGAAAGGTCGGTGGTTCAAACCCACCTAGGGACTTCTCGGGAGAAAGCTGGCAATCTGCTTCCGAAAAGATGAAAACCAAGAAAACCCTGTGGGGCAGTTCTGTTCTAACACATCGGGTCACTAAGAGTCAAACAATGACTTGATGGAACCCAACAAAAGCAGGATACTGAAAATATCAGAAATATGTTGATATTGGCACTAAATAAGCCCTGGCGGTGTAGTGGTTCAGTGCTACCGCTGCTAACCAAAAGGTTGGCAGTTTGAGTCCACCAGGTGCTCCTTGGAAACCCTATGGGGGAGTTCTACTCTGTCCTATAGGGTCACTAGGGGTCGGAATCGACTCGACGGCAGTGGGTTTGGTTTTGGTTTTGACACTAAATGCACCAAACCGTAAATTGTACTTCAAATATAGCTGAAAAAATAGAATTTGAAGATTTTGGAATCAGGAAGACGTGATTTGAAAAAAGTACACTGAAAATTGAATTTTTTTTTTTAATTCTAAGAGTTTTTCTGGAAGATATTGGAAGGGTTAAATACAGAGACAAAATTGTGGCAAAAAGGGTTTAGTCACAATTCACTAATCTGGAATTCATAATGATCTGACCTTGACTAGACTAACATTTACAAGTGACTTTTATTCAAAGTGAGTTTGCAATACTATGTAAGGGGATTTGCCAGGGAGCATCTTATCTGCTTCTTAAAATACTTGAAAGCATTGAAGTTGCATTTCATTGAAATTGTTTTATAATTTACAAGGACACCAGTTAGTTCAAAATAGTGATGTTTGACTATACTTCACTGTATGCCACATGAACACCTACTTTGAATTTTAAATATAACATTCTCTGCCAATAAAATATTTTTATAAAATTAGATTTCTTTCTTGTAAAGTTCTTTTTATAAATTTTTATATCATAAACAATAATAACATGTCATCATTTTATAATAAAAAATTCACCTTTCTGGGTAAACCTTCCTGTTCTTATTATTTGTATCCTGAATTAGAGTCATTTCATTAATTAATGACATACACTGTTGGCTAACATTATGGAACATTTTGATCAAAGTTTCTATAGAAGAATCCTAATCAAAAGGGGGAGAATGCTGAACAGAATTTAAAATTTCATGGACTCCAGACTTTCTGGAGCCATGGAGGCTGGATGAACCCCTGAAACTATTGCTCTGAGATAATCTTTAAACCTTAAACCAAAAATATCCTCTGAAGTCTTCTTAAAACCAACAATAGTTTAGCTTGACTAGTAAAGAATGTCTGCCTTCAGCATTATGCTCTTTTAAGAACTATATGGGATCAAATTGAAAACAGCAACTCGAAAGCTTAGATAGGAAATTTAGTGGGCAGTGAATGTATGTTAATGGGGGAGGAACAGCTCAGAAAAGGAGGGTGGAATGGTGGCACAGCTTGAAGAACACAACCAATATCACACAATTGTACATGTAGAAACTGTTGAATTGATATTTATGTTTTACTGTGTTTATTCTCAACAATAAAATAAAAAATTTAAAAAAAATCACAAACTGTCTTAGCTCTAAGTATAAATTAAGCAGAGCCAATAATATGTTTCTTGGCCATTGTTTACCAATGCTTTGGAGGAGCTTAGATGTTTCCAAGTTCCTATATTAGACAAAATAATCAATGTCCAAAGGTCTTAATGTCAGGCAAATGTATGACAAGCTGCTTTCTTAGATAAACTTTAATAAAAACAAAAATATTCAAAGGGTGAGAAAAATAATCAGAAGATTTATTATCTTTCCTACCTGGGACTATTTCCTCATCTGAAGAGGTGGGACCTGCTCCATCTGTAACTGTCTCCATCCAGAGCATAACAGACTTTCTTGAGGACAGGTCTCAAGGGAATGGGGGTTTTCTAATTATCCCAGGGACCTTGGCTGCCCTACAATGCCTTCTCCTAATGAATAGCCATGACGTCTCTGAAATAGGACAGCATCTAAGATTAGCCCAGGAAGACACTCAATCTCCTGGTGACTCATATCCAAAAAGTCCATCCAAAGAAGACTTAGGGGAAGTCTTTAGCCAAAGAGGAGATGTTGTTGCTGTTAGGTGCCGTCAAGTCAGTTCTGACTCATAGTGACCCTGTGTACTACAGAACGAAACACTGCCCGGTCCTGTGCCATCCTCACAATCACTGATATGCTTGAGACCATTGTTGCAGACACTGTGTCAATCCATTTCTTTGAGGGTCTTCCTCTTTTTTGCTGACCCTCTGCCTTACCAAGCATGATGTCCTTCTCCAGGGATTGTTCCCTCCTGACAACATGTCCAAAGTATGCAAGACGTAGTCTCGCCATCCTTGCTTCTAAGGAACATTCTGGTTGTACTTCTTCCAAGATAGATTTGTTTGTTCTTTTGACAGTCCATGGTATATTCAATATTCTTCACCAATACTACAATTCAGAGGCATCAATTCTTCTTCGGTCTTCTTTATTCATTGTCCAACTTTCACATGCATATGATATGATTGAAAATACCATAGAGATAGAGGAGGTCAAAGGGAAAACTGTGCTTTGTAGTTAGATTCTATTAAAAAAAAACATATCATGAGTGTACACCAATGTTCATTGCAGCACTATCCACAATAGCCGAAAGGTGGAAACAACCTAAAAGTCCATCAGCAGGTGAACGGATAAACAAAATGCGGTGCATACATACAATGGAATATTATCGTTGTTAGTTGCTGTTGAGTCATTCCAACTCATGGTGACTCCATGTGTGCAAAGTAGAACTGTTTCACAGGGTTTTCAAGGCTGTGACTTCTGGAAGCAGATCGCCAGGCCTGTCTTTTGAGGCACCTCTGGGTGGGTTCAAACCACCAACTTTCTGGTTAGCTGTTGAGTGTTTAACCATTTGCTCCACCCAGGGACTCTCAATGGAATACCAACCAAAAAAAACTGAACCAGTTGCTATAAAGTCGACTTCAACTCACAGCGACTCTATAGGATAGAGTAGAACTGCCCCATAGGGTTTCTTTATGGAAGCTGACTGTCACATCTTTCTCCCAAGGAGCAGCTGGTGGATTCAAACCCCCGATCTTTCAGTTAGCAGCTGAGCGCTTAAAGACTGCACCGCCAGGGGTCCTTCAATGGAATATTATCCAATCAGAGACAGAATTGAAGTCCTGGTACATGTTACAATGTGGAGGAACCTTGAAAACATCATGCTGAGCTAAATAAGACAATCACGAAAGGAGAAATATTGTGTGAGCTCACATATATGAAATATTTGAATAGGCAAAGGTATAGAGAGCGAAGTTTTATTAGTGGTTATAAGGTGTGGGAGGGAGGAGGAAAGGGGGAGTTATTGTTTAAGAAGTAAGTTTGTGTGTATGATGATGGAAAATTTGCCAGCGATTATTGATGATGGTTGCACAACATGATTAATTTAATTGATATCACTAAATGGTACATGTGAAAAACTGAATTGGCAAATGTTGTGTTATATATATTTTTATAACAATTTTTAAAAATTGTGGCTGTGTGGAGCACTTAGTTTATTTGGAAACTCTAGTAAGTTCCAAAAGCTGGGGGTTCCTGTTAGGCACTTTGTAACCCAGGGCTACTATCTCAGAAAATGTGCTCATTGGGTGCCGTCGAGTCAGTTCAGACTCATAGCGAACCCATGTAAAATAGAATGAAACACTGCCCGGTCCTGCACTATCCTCACAATCATTGCTATGCTTGAACCCATTGTTGCAGTCACTCTGTCAACCCATCTCGTTGAAGGTCTTCCTCTTTTTCACTGATCCTCTACTTTACCAACCAAGATGTCCTTCCCCAGAGACTGGTCTCTCCTGATAACATGTCCAAAGTACGTGAGACGAAGTCTCTCCATCCTTTCTTCTAAGGAACATTCTGGCTATACTTCTTCCAAGACAGATTTTTGTTTTGCTGGCAGTCCATGGGATAGTCAACATTCTTCACCAACACCATAAGATAATAGTCACAATAAAAGGTACAGTCACAATATTTAACAGTCCCACAAATGCTTTTATTTTGTAGTGCAACCATTCTCACCCTCCTTTTCAAAATTGTTCTTCTCCTTCTTAACATAAACTCACTGGTTCTTATCTAATCTTTCGAGTTGCTGTTGTCAGTCCGATCCCTTATAGATAGTTCTTTAATAGAGCACAGTGCTCAAGGCAGACCGTCTTCACTAATTAAGCTAAACTATTGTTTAACATCATGCTTGGTAAAGTAGAGGGTCAGCAAAAAAGAGGAAGACCCTCAACGAGATGGATTGATGCAGTGGATGCGACAATGGGCTTAAGCATAGCAATGATTGTGAGGACGGTACAGGACAGGGCACTGTTTCATTCTGTAGCGCCCAGGGTCGCTATGAGCCGCAACTGACTCGATGGCACCTCACAACAACGACAACAATTGTTTGGTTTAAAGAGTTCAGGGGATATTTTTGGTCTAAGGCTTACGGTTTAACGATTGTCTCTGGGACCTTTTTGTGTTTTAGCAGTCAACCTTCTGAGGTGTTTTTGAGCTTCTGTTAAGGGTGATGGAAAACTTTGGAAATGGATAGTGGTGATGATTGCATAACTTGATGAACTTAATTAATGTCACTGAATCGTTCATGTAAAAAATGTTGAAATAGCAAATCGCTTGTTGTATACGTGCTTGTTGTCACAACACACAAGTATAAAAAAATGCAAGTACAAAAAACGTAGTTATGTATATTTTCACCAAAATAAAAAAATTATAATTTATAAATTGAAGTTGCTTAATAATATGTTCATAAGGAAATATAACACATAATAGATAAACCTCCTCGCCCCCCAGAAAACTCCACAGTCATCAAGTCATTTCCAACTCATAGAGATCCCATAGGATTTCCAAGGCTGTAAAACTCTACGAAAGCATACTGCCACATCTTTCTCTCTTGGAGCCACTGCTGGTTTTGAACTGCTGACCCTTTAGGTTAGCAGTTGCTTGCTTTAACTGCTGCGCCAGCCAATACATCTTTGCAAGATGACATCAGAGCTAATCTTTATTTCAGTTTGTTAACCACACCTGTGCTGCACTCCTGTGTGGAGAAAGGGTGGATATTTTTGGCAATCTGACTTTGGAGGACTCATGAGTCTGAAGTTTGAATTTGCACCATTTTCCTTGAAAAAGAATGTGTCACATCAGTCACATGTCAGAAGGGGAAAATGAACTGTTTAGTTTGGCCTGGATGGCTGACTCTGTAGTCAGACAGTATGGCATTCAGTCCTTCTGTGAGAGGCAGGGGCCTAGCGGCCCACGCCTTACAATCGGAGGCAAATTCCCATCTCTGTAAACTTGCAGAATTCCTGTTGATATCAAAGGCTGCTCTATGAAGATAAGCTGGCATACCCACGGGTGGGTTAGAGCCTAGGCGACTCCACATTGCAGTCTTTCTCCTTAAACATGCACTTTTAGCTGGCAAGTCTTTCAAACAATATAGTTGTCAATAATTTACTAAATAATCTCCGATGTCTTAAAACTTTTATAGCACTTGGGGTTTGCAGTCTGGTGCTGTTTACATCCTGGAGGCTACTACAAATCAAAAATATTTATTATACAGCCCAGTACTTGCACAAACAGAGCTCTCCTGGAGAAAGAAAGAAAAAAAAAAAATCATTCGTGGACAGATACCTGCCAAACAAAAATGTTTTCACGAGAAGTCCACAAAGCAGTGGGAATGGACTTGATGTCAAACTTGGAAGACAAAACCAAGTGACCTTCACATTGGCCTGATTCGTGGTAAAATCTTCAAAGGTCTAGTGTGACCACCATCAGAGGAACTCTGAAGGTGAGAAAAACCAGAGCTTATTTATTGCTCAGAATAGTGTCTTGTATTTAGGCAGATGGATAGCTTCCTTTGTGTGGACTCTGACTCATGATGACGCCAGCTACGATGGAATGAAACATTGCCTGGTGCTGTGTTGTCCTCAAAATTTCCAGCACATCTGAGCCCATCATTGCAGCTATGGTGTCAATCCATCTCGCTGAGGGTCCTTCTTTTTTTTTTTTTTTTTGATTGTACTTTAGAAGAAGGTTTACAGAACAAATAGTTTCTCATTTAACAGTTAGTACACATGTTGTTTTATGACAGTGTTTAACAACCTCACTACATGTCAACACTGTCTCTTCTCAACCTTGGGTTCCCTATTACCAGCTTTCCTGTCCTGTCCTGCCTTCTAGTCCTTGTCCCTGCACTGTTACGCCCCGTTAGTCTCGTTTTGTTTTATGGGGCTGTCTAATCTTTGGCTGAAAGATGAACCTCAGGAGTGACTTTACCACTGAGCTAAAAGAGTGTCCAGGGGCTGTACTCTAGGGGTTTCTCCAGTCTCTGTCAGGCCAGTAAGTCGGGTCTTTTTCGTGAGTTAGAATTTTATTCTACATTTTTCTCAAGCTCTGTCTGGGACTGAGGGTACTTCTTGCCCTCATTGGTCCTCTGCTTCACCAAACATGATGTCCTTCTCCAATGATTGATTCCTCTTGAGGATGTGTGCAAAGCAAGCAAGTTGGACAATGTTCTGTTGTAATCCATAAGGTTTTCACCAGCTAATTTTCAGAATCAGATCACCAGGCTTTTCTTCATAGGCACCTCTGGGTGGCCTTGAACCTCCAGCCTTTCGGTTAGTACCTTAACCTTTTGCACTACCCAGGGACTCCGAAGTAGTGAATACCTCGCTTTCATTATTCTTTTTGGAAGGATGTTGGGCTACTTCTTGGGAAGTACCTTTTCTTTGAATATTTTGTTTTGTCTTGAACGTCTTTGCTTTCCCTCTTCTGCAGATAGATGCAAAAGTTGAGCTTTCCAGCCTGGATGAAGTCAGACGTGAGTCTGACCCTCAACTCTGGCACTCACGAATTCAAGACCTTGGGTAACCATCAAGGGCAGTGAGCACCACTTTCTTCCTCGACAGGCAATAATGAGCTTTCTCTCATAGCACTGTTGTAGTCACCATGGAGAAAAATTATTACAGAGTGACTCAGAGAGTGTTTGGCACATGAGGACTGTCAATAAATATTAACTAATAATAATGATGACGTTATTGTTGTTGCTGCACTTCATTAGAGCTCAGAGAAATAAAACCTCCTGAGGACCTGGAGGATGTTCCCGTATTTCAGTATTTGAATCCCCGCTTGGTTTGAAAGGGCGTGGGCACAACAGGGATCTGCCGTAATTCTAAATTTGCCATAAATCAGTATCCTTACATTTCAGGGAAAAGAATTTTTTATCTTTTAAGGTCTTTTAAAAGCCAGAGGGAAAATACAGGTCGTCAGAGTGTTGTATGGGAGTGGTTTGAAAATCTGTTGGCTCAGTCCTGACACACCCAGCTCTTGTGTTCAGACTAAGAAGGCGAACACACAGTGTCAGGATGTGTGCTCAGCTTAGACAATGCCAGAAAATGAAATGAGTTGATGTAGCTTAACCTCAAGTGGGGGGGTGCATTTGTTTTCTTGACTAACGACGGGCTAGATGAGAACAAATTTCTTCATTTTGAAACCAGTTAAAATAAAGATGAGATTTCCCCAAGCCCTCAGCCAAGAGTAATGGCTGTTTTCCCTGGATTCCTGTTGTGCTTGATTTTATAATCCTCTAATGGTCCTGGGCTCATTCTGCCACAGGCCATCACTCTAAGAGGGCTCCTGTTCTTTCCAATCCTAGATAAAAAGTTTCTCCATGGCCCAGATCCAGCCTTATGTCTCTCCATTTCTTCTAAAACATGAACTAGCACGTCCTGCACGTAGTAGGTGCTCAAGAAGTTGTGGGCAATGGAAACGTCCTGGTCACTGTGTCAGCGACAGCCACGGCAGTGAAATGCAAATGCATGTTCCTTCCCAAATGGGGTTCATTTTCTTTAGAATTTTCCATTTTACTAATATCATACAGAGGCTAAGAGCCCTGGTGGTGCAGTGGTTAAGCACTTGGCTGCTAACTGAAAGGTCTGAGGTTCAAACTCACCAGCCGCTCTGCAGAAGAAAGATGTGGTAGTCTGCTTTCGTAAAGATTGTTGCTATTAGGTGTCATGGAATTGGTTCTGACTCATAGTGAACCTATGTACAACAGAATGAAACACTGCCCGGTCCTGTGCCATCCTCACAATAATTGCTATGTTTGAGCCCATTGTTGCAGCCACTGTGTCAACCCATCTTGTTGAGGGTCTTCCTCTTTTTCATTGACCCTCTACTTTACCAAGCACGATGTCCTTCTCTGGGGACTGGTCCCTCCTGATTACATGTCCAAAGTAAGTGAGACAAAGTATCATCATCCTTGCTTCTGAGGAGCATTCTGGCTGTACTTCTTGCAAGGCAGGTTTGTTTGTCCTTCTGGCAGTCCATGGTATATTCAATAGTCTTCACCAGCATCATAATTCAAAGTCATCAGCTCTTCTTCACTCTTCCTTATTCATTGTCCAAGCTTTCAAATGCATATGACGCAATTGAAAATACCACAGCTTATACTTATAGATATGGAGCCCTGGTGGCACAGTGGTTAAGAGCTTGGCTGCTAACCAAAAGGTTGGTAGTTTGAAATCCACCAGCCTCTCTTTGGAAACCCTATGGGGCAGTTCTACTCTGTCCTGTAGGGTAACTATGAGTCAGAATTGCCTTGATAGCAACAAGTTTGGTTTTACAGATAAACCCAGAATACTCTTAGCTCCCTTCTTTCCCCCTGGAAATTAGCATAATCTGATGATTCAGAGATGTGTTTTGAATTTGCTCTTTAGAATGTAAGCAGAAAGATGGGGCCAGTAGGTAACACTGCAAAATGCTGCCTAGTTTTGTGAATTGAGAGCAGCATCATGAAAACTATTTAGTATATATTTGAAAAGATTTGTAGAAAGCATCTAAGGTGTTGAGATAATTGATTGTGGTGGTGATGTATGCGATTAAGCCTTGTGTAAGGTGGTTGGTATTTCAAACCTTTTAGAAAGAGTTTTCACTGTCTAGTCAACTTTAATTTGTGAGTATTCAGAAACAGGATAGATAGGCATAGCACAAGATGTACTCTGCAACGAGAGACATCCAAATGGGATGAATGCTCAATATGAGTGTGAAGTATGTGGTTTTTATTGCCAGATGAAAGCCAAGGGTTATCGCTTATTTTGTTAATCAAAAATACAACATGGAGAGAAGACTATCATCTTTAATTATTTCATTTCATTACAAGGTCAGATTCAAGTGATGCTAATCTTAAAAATGTGTTCATTTGGGTAAGACTAAGGTCTTTTAGCTTAACACGTGCTGAGAACGCCGTGATTGCACAATTAATATTGAGCACGCTAAGCTCTTGCATGTGTGCTTCCTCTCTCTCTCTTCTCTTGTGACCTGGATCTCCAATATGTACCACTTCCCTGTGTTAGACCTTAGGTACAATTTCCTTCTTACATTTGACCAAAAAAAACAAAAACCAAACCAGTTGTTGGAGAGTCGATTCCGACTTATGTCAACCCCATGTGTATCAGAGTGGAATTTTGTCCATAGGGTTTCTGGTGTCTGATTTTTCAAAAGTAGAACACCAGGCTTTTCTTACATTTGACATCTGTGGTTAGTAGGCTTTATTTTCATACTGAGGAAGTTAACATACAAACTAGATTTTAGAAATATCTAAATACCTACAGAAACTCCTGAAAAGTTATGAATGGAAATGTTGCAGTTGTTTAGATATTTGAAGATAAAATTTTACCTGAACCACACACACACACACACATATACTTCTTTAATGAAAATGTAGGGGGTGAATGCAAAATTAGGATCCCAGGATCCCAAGGGGTTTACATTTGGCAGAAAGTATCTGGCATAATAAACATGAAAGAACTTGAAGTTGAATTTGCATTTATAAGTGCTGTTTAATACAATGAGCCATTGTTACTATTACCATCAGAAGCTCAAATTTTCGGTCTGGAATTTATGTCCTTTCAACAACTAATCTACGTTTGTTCTTTCTTCAGAATCTACATTGCGTGGTTGTATCATAATGAGGAGACATTTAAAAATCTTATGGAATTAAGCTGTCTAATATGGCGCCCTGGTGGCTCAGCGATTAAGTGTTTGGCTGCTAAGCAAAAAGTCGGCAGTTCAAATCCACCAGCCACTCCTTGGAAACCCTCCAGAGGCAGTTCTACTCTGTCCTATAAGGTCGCCATGAGTCAGCATCGACTCTACGGCAATGGGTTTGGTTTTTTGGTTTTATACGGAGCAGTTCAACTCTGTCCTATAGGGTCGCTATGAGTCGGAATCAATTAGGCAGCGACAGTATTTTTTTTTTTTTAAATATATGATGCTATATTTATAAATCTTCGTGAACTTTAATTAGAATTAAACTATTTACACACACACACATATACTTTCAATTTTCCTCTCTTGAGTATCTTGAATTTGTTCAACAGACATTTGAAGAATGTATATCCTATGTCCTGAAGACACAAACCAATAGACTTTGACACACACTTTTAAACAATCAGTATTAAATAAATCCACTATGGAAGTAACACACACTCATTTAAGAAAATTTGGACAACTGAAAAATCATGGCGATGATTCGTCCATGGTCCCACGCCTTGAAGACCAGTACTGGCAAGATGTTGGCGGGGTCCCTCCCGACTTTGGCTCATTTGTATCTTTCTCTCATTTTGTCCTTTATATAAATGGGACTATATTAGGCATACTATTTTGTAGCCTGTTTTTTATTCACTTCAGATGTTATTGTTAACATTTCTCCAAACCAATGAATACTTTTCTACAGCATGATTTTAAATAAGGCATAGTCCTATGATACTAACATCATAGGCTTATACCTTATCTTACTTATCCTAAAGTCATCGGAGTCCCGGTGGTGCAGTGGTTAAGAGCTTGGTTGCTAATCAGAAGGTTGGCAGTTTGAATAGTTTGAATCCACCAGCTGCTCCTTGGAAACCCTATGGGGCAGTTTTACTCTGTCCTATAGGATTGCTATGAGTCGGAATCCACTAGATGGCAATGAGTTTTTTTTTTTTTTTTTTTGGTAACGTCATTCAGCACAGAGAATTTTCAGTTTCTTTGCTATAATAAATAACACTGCAATGATTGCCCTGTGGCTACATAGATTTTTCAGATCTTTTAGGTGATTTCCTCTTGCTTTTAGGCTACAATGTACAATCCATAATGTGGCCCTTAGTGACTGCCTTCCAGCCTGTCCCCTGGCTTCATCTGTCCAGCCACACTGTACCTCTTCCAGTTTCCCAGAAGTGCATGATCCTGCCCACCTCAGAGATTCCACACATGCACTTCCCTCTGCCTGGAACGCTCTCCTCCCAATCCATCTCCTTTGGCCAAGTTGAGACCCATTTCCTCTGAGAGGCATCCCCTGACCCCCTAGAAAGGGTCAGACCCCTTTGTTGTATGTTCCTATATCATCCTGTCCTCCTTGGTGGCTTCTATCACAGCTGTAAATACATGCTTAATTGGTTGCTATATGTCCATCTCTTTCACTGCAATTTCAATCCTCTGAGGGCAGGGGATTCTCTGCCTTGGACACTGCTGTGTCTCCAGCAGCTGGAACTGTGCCCGGTACAGAGGAGTCACTCAAAAAATGTTTCTAGACTGAAAGGAATGCATGAAAAGAGGGAAGAGAGGAAGAAGGGAAGGGAGGAAGAAAGCAAAGAAGGAACGGAAGAAAGAAGGAGGGAGGGAGGGAGGAAAGAAACGAAGGAAGGAAGAGAGTAAAGAAGGCGGAAGGGAGGGAGGGAGGGAGGAAGGGATGGAGGGAGGAAAGGAGGGGGGGAGGAAAGGGAGAAAAAATGACCAAGAAGGGAGGGAGAGAAGAAGAAAGGAAGGGAGGGAGAGAGTCAAAAGGATCATTCTGGCTTAGCTTTTTATTTGCAAATGAAGCGGAGGTGAGCGATTAAAGGATAATTCTTGAATTTTTTCAACACTAATATTCTCCAGTACTGGAAACCAAAAATGGTCTCTACCCAGGCCAGTGAAAATCGCTTTCAGAAACAAGAAGGATTGTATATAGGAGAACAAGTGGAAACACAAATTTGTGGCTTCACGCCTGAATGCACGAGGCAAAATTGAACACAAGCCACTTCCTGGTGGGCAACTCAAGTGTGGCTTTGGAGTGTGGATTCAGCAGTGTGGACGGGACTGGCAGGCAGGACACAGATCACCAGGGCCAGTGGGATGTCCTGAGGGCACAAGGGACATGAACGGAGGGAGGGTGGCCGTGGCTGGGGACATCAGAGGAAAAAAACAGCAGCAGGCAAATAAGTGTTTGCACTTATGCTGCAAAGACAGATGGACAGAGCATTAATAGAAAACGTGTCTTTGCTGTGAAAATCGCTGGAGCACAGACAGAGCAGTAGAGCCTCTAAGGTAAGCAGAAGAAGAAATATCAACACAGATAAGAAAGACCTATTGGTCTAAAGAGTAGAACTCAGAATTTTAAACTAAAGTGGTTTACAGTAATACCTGGGAAAGCTACAACCTGTGTAAGGTGGAAACCTGTCAGCAAAGGAAAACTAAAATATTTTCCACTAAAACGTTAGCAAAGTGGTGAGACTGTGCCCCATCAAATGCAGAAAACTTTCGAGACCCAGAAAAATAAGGCAGTCCTATCGAGTTCCGGATCTCACAGCCTCCACTGTACTAGGTTGAAAACCATTTAATTTACAAAAAGGAAATTATTTTAGGAAGTACATACAATTCTTCCTGTATACCTTACATCACAGCCTCTCTTTCATCTCCTCACTTGTCTTTCAAAAGAAAACAGTTTCCTTTTTTCCAGGAGAAAAGAATTTTGCCCTGTCGAGTAGATTTTGGAGCTAGTACTGGGTTGTGTGCCAAATATGATAAAGAAACTGAAACGGAAGAAAATCTGATCACAATATCATTAGACTGGAAATACCTAGGAGTTTACAGTGTATGACAGCAGAAGTTAATGTGGAATTGTATATTTGGCTGGTGCACAGTAAGTATTAAATATTAATAAAATAAACTCTGTTGTTTTCAGCTTTGAAGAGGGGAAGGACTGTGCTTAGGGGTTTTTGTATTGAATCCCCTAACTAAAATTAGAGTTTGAAAAAAATCCTCTTTCTCAATGAAGTAATGGGAATTTAAATTCTCCGTGTTAAGTGTGTCCCAATATTAAGAAACACAAAGGTGACACTTCAAGAGAGGAGGTTAAGATAAGATTAGTAGAAAAAATCAAACAGAAGGTATTTAAACACCATATTATAAATGAGTAATAGATTCAGTGGTGTTAGGACACTTAGGAGATCTAAGGGACTAAGCAGAACTGTGGATGAAAGGGGATTCAAAGCGGGGAGACATGTGGGAGACTTCAATAATTAAAGGGTACAATTCATAGTCATAACAGCGTGAGGCAAATAGCTTATACAGCGTGCGGACTCTCAGATTAATTCGTTCAATGTTTCCCATTTCTTTAAGAGGATGTAAGAAAGTCATTTACTCTGTATTGAACAGGAGAAACCGTGTTCCAAAATGAGACTCTTAGCACTGGGAGTCTACAAGGGAGGGCTCTCTGTCATCGTAACGATGTTTTATTTAACATTGTCTTCCCGCTTGCATCTCATTTCCAGTTTCTGCCAGGGAAACCTTTCAGGTTTCTGGTCGGGGCTGTTCGTGCTGTAAAACATTAATCAAAGCATAGAGAGATGTGGGTCAAGGAAGTTTCGTGAAGACGCTGGGCATTTTTTTTTTTTTTTTGGTAATACTCAATCGTGTTTTTGGTGAAGGTTTACATACAATTTAGATTTCCGTTCAACAATTTCTACACAAATTGTTCAGTGACATTGGTTACATTCTTCATAATGCGTGAACATTCCCATTATTTCCATTCTGGTTGTTCCATTTCCATTAATCTAGTTTCCTTGACCCCTTACGGTCTCATCTTTGTTTTAAAGTAATTGTTGACATTTTGGTCTCATGTGGGTGATTTTTTAAAGGAGCACAATAGTTATGGGTGATATTCATTATTTTTTGAGTCAGTTGGTTATTTAGCTACAAGATGGCCTCAGGGGTTAGTTTCAGTTCAGGTTTGAGGAGTGTCTCTGGGCAGTAGTTTCAGGGAGTCCTTCAATCTCAACCAGTCCAGCAGGTCTTGTTTTTATTTAATAATCTGAGGTTCTGTTCCGCATTTTTCTCCCATTCTGTCAGGGTGCATCTACTGTGGCCTGATTAAGATGCTGGTCATTTTGGAGGCAGGGCCAAGACGGTGGAGTAGTCAGATGCTTCTGGTGGACACTCTTACAAAAGAGACCCAAAAAAAAAGTGATTCGATTATATATGGCAATCTGGACACCCTGAACATCAAAGGCAGAGCTGAGGAACAAGACTGAGTGGCAGGGGGAGGGAGAGATGGTTCAGAAGCAGTTAGGAGGTGCCAGACGTGACCTGGCAAAAGCCTGAGCCCTTCAGGCCTGAGCAGCTCGGGGGTGAGCAGTGAGGAAGGGCAAGCAACCTTGCTAAGGAGGCACATTTTCCCACCAGCAGAGACCCAGCACCAGAGAGTCTACATAGCCACCCAGAACCAGTGAGAAGCAGCCCTCATTGGCAAAAGATAAGTTCCTGCGTGCAGCTTACAGCGCAGATAAAAACCACCTCTTTTTAGGGAAAAACCTCTCTCCATTTACCTCCCTGCTCCCTGCTCTGCTCTGGGTCCCAGACTAGCTTCAGCAATTGCCGAGTCCCCTGGACTGGAAGTAGGATCCATCACACGCCCTGAGCCACTCTCCCTGCCTTGGAGAGTGAACAAATTAACAAACGGGAAAAAATAAACTGCTGGCTCCCCTAAGCCACGAACACAGGGTGGATACAGCTCCTTTGCCTAGGCACAGGCATAAGGAATCCACAGACTTTGAGTGCCTTTCCCCCTGCATAGACTTGTGTGGGCTCATCTCAACAGCGTAGGCCCTCATTACTGCAGTACAACAGGCTATATACTGGAACTCTAACTTCAACTGTTTCAGCTGTGAAGTGGAAGGTTCTTGACATTTGACACTGCTCTGCCCATTAAACAGGGTCTTCACCTACCCACATCAGGGGCCTGAGGACTGGTGCCTCCACCCACGCCACCTAGGCACCTTCAATAGGGGCCCATCAATAAGAGGTGCGCCCCCCCAGTCCTTACAGCCAGCCACATTAGATGCTCATAGTCCTGCTGCAAAATCCACCCACTTATGCGCCCTAGGGAACAGGGACATGCCTTCCTCCTGGACATTCAGGGACAGCTGTCAGCCCCCTGCCTTGCTCAGAGTGTGTCCCCCTGATGAAGCCAGATGCCTGTGCCTACACCAATCACCCATGTCTGTCTAGGACTGTAAGTGAGAGCCTACACCACACTTGGTGGCTATCTACCTGGGCACCTGAGCTGAATCCATACAAGAGGAGTGGGTGGACCCCTGAGCTCACATACCTAGTAATAGATCTAACCACCTGGTGACAGGACATTAGAGTTTCAAAAGTGCTAGTAATCAAACTAGCTCATAAGAGCAGCCTATTTGGGCATATCAAAATGAAACAAGAAGCTAGGACACAGTAAGAAAACATAAATAATTATAATAACTTATTGATGGCTCGGAGACAACAGTCAATATCAAATCACATAAAGAGGCAATCCATGATGGCTTCAGCAAACTCCCAAAATAAAGAATCTAGAAATTTTCCAGAGGAGGAAAATTTCTTGGAATTACCAGAGGCAGAATACAAAAGATTAATATACAGAACTCTTCAAGAAATTAGGAAGGAAATTAAGCAAAGTCCATTCATTGGAGAAAAGATAGTCTCTTCAACAAATGGTGCTGGCATAACTGGATATCTATCTGCAAAAAACTGAAACAAGACCCATACCTCACACCATGCACAAAAACTAACTCAAAATGGATCAAAGATTTAAATATAAAATCCAAAACAATGAAGCTCATGGAAGAAAAAATAGGGACAATGCTAGGAGCCCTCATACATGGCATAAACACAATACGAACCATAAGTAACCATGCACAAGCACCAGAAGAGAGACTAGATAACTGGCAGCTCCGAAAAATCAAACACTTATGCTCATCAAAAGACTTCACCAAAAGAGTAAAAAGACATCCTACAGATGGGGAAAAAAGTTTTTGGCTATGACAAATCCAATCAGTGTCTAATCTCTAAAATCCACAAGATACTGCAAAACCTCAACAACAAAAAGACAAATAATCCAGCTAAAAACTGGGCAAAGGATATGAACAGGCACTTCACCAAAGAAGATATTCAGGCAGCTAACAGACACATGAAGAAATGCTCACAATCCTTAGCCATTAGAGAAATGCAGATCAAAACTACATGAGATATCATCTCACCCCAACAAGGCTAGCATTACTCCAAAAAACACAAAATCATAAATGCTGGAGAGGTTGTGGACAGACTGGAACACTTATACACTGTTGATGGGAATGTAAAATGGTACAATCACTTTGGAAATTGATTTGGCGCTTCCTTAAAAAGCTAGAAATAGAAGTACCATAGAATCCAGCTATCCTGCTCCTTGGAATATATCCTAGAGAAATAAGAGCTGACACACGAATAGATATATGCACACCCATGTTCACTGCAGCACTGTTCACAATAGCAAAAAGATACAAACAACCTAGGTTTGGATGAATGGATAAACAAATTGTGGTATATCCACACAATAGAATACTACACAACGATAGAGAACAATGATGAAGTCATGAAACATAACATGGAGGAAGCTGGAGGTCATTATGCTGAGTGAATTTAGTCAGTCACAGAAGGACAAATATTGTATAACACCACTATTATAAGAACTCAGGAAAAGGTTTAAACACAGAAGAAAACATTCTTTGATGGTTATGAGGGTGGGGAGGGAGGGAGAGGGTTATTTACTAACTAGACAGTAGATAAGAATTATGTTAGGTGAAGGGAAGGACAGCACACACTACAGGGCACGTCAGCACAACTGGACTAAACCAAAGCTAAGAAGTTTCCTGAATACAATCAAACACTTTGAGGGACAGAGTAGCAGTAGTAGGGGTCTGGGGACCATGCTTTCAGGGGACACCTAGGTCAATTGGCATAACAAAGCTTATTAAGAAAATGTTCTGCATCCTACTTTGGTGAGTGGCATCTGGGGTCTTAAAAGCTTGCAAGCGGCCATCTAAGATGTATCAATTGGTCCCAACCACCTGGAGTAAAGGAGAATGAAGAACACCAAAGACACAAGAAAAGTAGTAAAGTAGTAGCCCAAGAGACAGAAAGGGCCACATAAACCAGAGATTTCATCAGCCTGGGACCAGAACAACTAGATGTTGCCCAGCTACCACCAATGACTGCCCTGACAGGGAACACAAGAGAGAGTCCCTGATGGAGCAGGAGAAACGTGGGGTGCAGAACTCAAATTCTAGTAAGAAGACCAGACTTAATGGTCTGAATGAGACTGGAGCAACCCCGGAAAGCATGGCCCCTGGATTCTCTATCAGCCCAGAACTAAAACAATTTCTGAGGCTGACTCTTCAGACAGAGATTGGACTGGACTGTGGGACATAAAGTGATACTTGTGAGGAGTGTGCCTCTTAGCTCAAGTAGACACAAGAGACTAAACAGGCAGCTTCTGTCTGGAGGTGAGATGGGAGGGCAGAGAGGGTTGGGAGCTGGTTGAATGGACATGGAGAATCAGGGGTGGAAAGGAGGAGTGTGCTGTCACAGTATGCGGAGAGTAATTAGGGTCACATAACAATGTATGTATAAATTTTTGTATGGGAGACTAACTTGAAATGTAAACTTCATTTAAACTACAACAATAAACAAAAAAAGTCACACACACACACACAAAAACATAGACATGGGATGAAGGAGCTTTCCATACTTTGGTCCTATCATGATTTTCAAGTTCAATATTCAGATCATGTTTGCTTGAAAAAGTGGATGTTCCCCTTCCCCCATATTAACAATTGGATCCACGTTGAGTGGGAATGTCTATTCCCTGGTATAGCACGGCTGAAAGAAGTCCAGACACAGAGTTGAAGGGCAGAGTCATATTCCCTGGTGGTTGTTTTCTAACCCATTGCTGTCAAGTCGATTCCGATTCATAGTGACCCTATAGGACAGAAAAGAACTGCCCCTTAAGGTTTCCAAGGCTGTAATCTTTATGGAAGCAGACTGCCACATCTTTCTCCCACAGAGAGGCTGGTAGGTTCAATCCACCGATCTTCTGGTTAGCAGCTGAGCACTTAACCCTGTGCCACCAGGGCTCCTTGGTCATTTTCTAGCTAGGAGATTTTGGGCAAATCACTTAAGCCTATCCGTGTAATGAGGTAGGTAATGCTTCTGTCGCCCACTGAGGGATGAGAAGGTAAATTTCCTTTCTGAGAAGAGAAATGCAAATTAGATCTGGAGTTCTATCTTCCTTCATGTCTACCTTTTCTCCCTTCTGGCCCAGCTTTGAAGAAAGAACTCAAGTTAGGCAAGGGATTTTGCAAAGAGAGAAAGCCATTCTAAAGACCTAAAAATACCTTTCTTTTATTTATTAATTTTTTGTTTGGGTGCTATGATGTACTATATCATTTTCTATAAACAAGATGGAAAAGGATACAGAATATCTCAAACCTGTGAATGAGATATGGGGCAAAGATTCCAGGTCAAATTAAATTTGATTATAATCAGTGCTTTTTCATAAGATAGATCATCTGTCCATGTTTCCTCATATTAGATGTAAAGAAGATAAGTGTTTTCAGAGCCAGCAAACTCTTAGACTACACAGATTTTCTTTGTCTTAATTTAGGACTTTAACTCTTTAACCCCAAGACTTACACTAACTCCAGAATTACGAAGCAAGTTTTCGAAAAAATGTATGACTTCATAACATTTCTCTGTTGCAGAAAAAATGTTTATAAAAAACTTACCATTCATTTATATTAGTTGTAAATAAACTCACAACCCCTCTCCCACCTCCCCCCCCCACTCCCCACCTTTTTTGGAAACCTCTAGTGAAGGAGAAATAGTTCAACTTGTATTAAAGAAATGCCTATAACATGTTACTAGAAATTCAATTCTTGCCAGAGCCTCTTAGTCTAGGTTACCTTGCTGGCTTGTTGTGAAAATAAAATAATAACCTCAAAAACTCTTTTAAAACTATAAAATGCAAAGCACGTGCAAAGCCTTGGGTAACCCTGTAGGCGGACTGAGTAAGGAGCCAGAGTGGGAGAGAAGAATGAGCACTAACATTTTTCAACCACGGCCTTTGGACTAAAACCAAGGCGCTTTGCAGACATCATCTCATTGACAGCTCATAACAACCCTTAGAGACTGTCATGGTTTGAATTATGTCCCCCCCAAAATGTGTGTATCAATTTGGCTGGGCCATAATTCCCAGAATTGTGTGTTTGGCCTCCATTTTGTGATTGTAATTTTATGTTAAAGAGGATTAGCATGGGATTGTAACACCACCCTTACCCAGGTCACATCCTTGATCCAATGTAGAGGGAGTTTCCCTAGGGTGTGGCCTGCACCACCTTTTACCTTATAAGAGATAAAAGGAAAGGGAAGCAAGCAGAGAATGCGGGACCTGATACCACCAAGAAAGCAGTGCCAGGAGCAGAGCTCGTCCTTTGGACCCAGGGTCCCTGCGCGGAGAAGCTCCTAGTCCGGGGAACACTGAAAAGAAGGCCGACAGAGACAGAAAGCCTTTCCCCTGGAGCTGACGCCCTGAATTTGGACTTGTAGCCTACTGGACTGTGAGAGAATAAATTTCTCCTTATTAAAACCATCCACTTGTGGTATTTCTGTTAGAGCAGCACCAGATGACTAAGACACAGACTGAGGCCCTTTAGAAGCCCTTAGTATTGGAAAGACCTAACCTCCTACCCCATGTGGACTTCAAAATACCAGTACAAATACCAGTCGCCATGGAGTCAACTCCAACTCACGGTGACCCCATGTGTGTCAGAGTAGAACCGCGCTCCAAAGGCTGTTCAATGGCTGATTTTTCAGAAGGAGATCACCAGGCCTTTCTCCCAAGGTGCCTCTGGGTGGACTCGAACCTCCAACCTTTCCATCAGTAGCAGAGCATGTTAACCGTTTGCACCCCCCAGGGACTCTGAAGTGTGAAATACTCAATATTAAATAAGACAAGCACGAATGGATGCACAACAAATTTCTGTTACCCCCCACAATTATTAGGTTTTTGTTTGTTGGTTTTTTTTTTAACATTGTATAAACTCTTTCGCCCAGAAAAAATACGTTGTTGCCCCTGGGCTTTGCCGGCACCCAACCATGTACTTCATCTGCCTACTAGGGACCCTGGCAATGGATGTATACTTTTCCAGATGGTGTGAATAAAATAGTAAAATCCTTCCCAAACACATTTCCATCTAACCACCTTAATCCAAAACTCTTCTCAAAAGAATTTGGGTATCTTCGAAGATTGATTTTTTTTTTTTTTCAGCCCCAAGTTTGGCTAAGTGAACCGTTCGACAGGGGACAACTGCGACCACGTAACAAATTACAACACGCCTCAGGCAACCGGTACCCTTCTTTTTAACTCCCATCTGCCACGCTCGGATTTCGGAGGTGTGGCACAGCAGCAGAATCCCAGTGGGTGCTTTTATATTTTCCCCCCCGGAAGACCCATGTCCTCCCTAATGAAGGCATAAGATCAGGATCCACCGCCCAAGTGCAGCCTGGACATGCGGGTGACTCCAATGGTGGGACCCCCCCCATGCACAGGCCTAATATGGGACGAATGCTCCCTAAGGTATTTTGCTTTGCTTTTCCCACACCTGTGCGCCAGTGGGTCCCTGCTCACAGCCTGTGTATGCAGGCCCGCTTGGCATTGAGTATTGATGACAGGGCTGGAGGAATATTCTCAGGAAGACGGAGAGGGAAAAGCCTGCTCGTTTCTATAGGGTAATAAAAGAACTAGCAAGGTGCCTGTTTCTGGAACACAGGTGCAGCTCATGCATTCAGACTTCACCTTGAATTTATTCAGCACCTGCGCTCGCAAAGCAATCACCATTTCTCTCAAGTCTGAGCTTGATCTATTAGGAGACGCGTTGTTGCCTTCCCTGTGAAATGAGAATGCTGGACCTCGCCCGCGGGTGGTCTTCTCTAGCTCTGACACCGCTGAGATTCACGTTCATCATAAAGTCCTCAGATGTTCTTCCTTCTGTCTGGGCGTGGTCCCCTCCAGGGACCTGGGTAAAAAAAAAAAAAAAACTATTGGCTGTCAAGTTGATTCCAACTCATGGCGACCCCCTGTGTTACAGAGTAAAACTGTTCCATAGGGTTTCCTTGGCTATCATTTTTACAGAAAGGAGCCCTGGTGGCAAGATGGTTAAGCACTCAGCTGCTAACGGAAAGGTTGGTGGTTCGAACCCACCCAGTGGCTCTACGGGAGAAAGACCTGGTGATCTGCTCCCATAAAGACTGCAGCCTGAGAAACGCTATGAAGCAGTTCTGCGCTGTCATATAGGGTCTTCATGAGTCGGAATTGTCTCAACAGCACACGACGGTAACACCAACAATCTCTATGGAAGCAGATCGCCAGGCCTTTGTTCCACAGTGCAGCTGGGTGGGTTTAAACCGCCAATCTCAAGGTTAGTGGTCAAGAGCAAACTGTTCGCACCACCTAGGGACCTTAGTGACTTGAGTAAATGGCTCCAAATGTTAGCCAGAGTGGTCTTTGAAGATAAGGGCTGGATTACCCAGTAAGCAAGGTAAGCACAGGCTTACTCGTGCTTACTTACTAATCTATAGTGAACAATTTCACATGGGTTTAACCATATCTTTGACGTGGTGAAAAAATGAAATCGTTCATTACAGATGATCTGGTAATCAAGGTAATCACTGTGCTTACATTGTCTATCGGATAATCTGCTCCTGGGTGAAAAAACACAGAATTGTTCATTACAGATGATCTGGTAAGCAAGGTAATCACTGTGCTTACATTGTCTATCGGATAATCTGCTCCTGGGTGAAAAAAACATAAAATTGTTCATTACAGATGATCTGGTAAGCAAGGTAAGCACTGTGCTTACCTTGCCTATGGGATAATCCACCCTTGTTGAAGATGTAGGTCAAAGGGTGTTGTTTCCAAGCTTGTTTTGTTCCAATGGAATCCCAGTGTAATTAGCAGAGAAGCCAACTCCTCACAACCTGATCTGGTCCCTGCTCACTTCTGGAACCTCATCTCTAACAATTCTCCCCCAAGTTCACTGGGCTTCTCTGCTCCTCTAACAAGCTAACATGTCTCGGGGGCAAGGTCCTTGCCTTTGCTGTTCTCCATGTGTGGAACACTGCTTCCCACCTCTCCCCTGGGTGGGTCCTTCGTCATCATTCAGGTCTCACCACAAAAGTCACCAATTGCCATCCAAGATACAACCTATGGTCTGTATTCACCTGGAGCAACAGAGGAAGAAGGAGAGTCAGGAATACGAGGAGGAAAGGGATTGTGTGGCCGATTGTCTCTGTGAACAGCTGTCTCCTTTGCCATGAGAACAGAAGAACTGGGTGGTGCCTAGGAATCATTATTGAATGTTTTGATCAAAAATTCCATAAAAGAATCCTGATCAAAAGAGGAAGAATGTGAACAGAATTTCAAATTATCATGGAGTCCAGACTTTTTGGAGCCTTTGAGGATGGATGAACCCCCAAAACTATTGCCCCAAGATAATCTTTAAACCTCCAACCAAAAATATCCCCTGGAGTCTTATTGAAACCAAACATTAGTTTAGCTTAATTAGTAAAGAATGTCTGCCTTGAGCAGTTTGCTCTTTTAAGAACTATCTATCTGGGATCAAATTGACAGTAGCAACTCAAAAGGTTAGCTAGGAAACTGAGAATAGTCGTACAACTCAAAGAATGTAATCAATGTCATTGAAATGTACGTGTAAAATTGTTGAATTGGTGTATGTTCTGCTGTGTATATTTTCAAAAACAACAAAAATAAAATAAATTATTTAAAAAAATCACCTCCTCTGAGAGGCCTTCTCTAATTTGCCTGGTTTAAAGTAGCCCAGTGAGGCATCCTCTCCCACTGACTTTAAAAATTTTTCAAGGCCGTTTACAGAAGCTGAAATTGTCTTGTTTATTTATTGTCTGTTTTCCCCCCAAGAAAGTATGGTGATGGATAGAGAGCTTGTCTAATTGTTGCTGTATCCCTCGGAGGTAGAAGACAGAAAAATAGGTGTCCAATGACTATTTGTGAAATGAACGAATACATCATCATAGCAACAACAACAACATAGCAGCTCACACTTGCGCAGAAGTCACTTTGGGCCAGGTGCTGTCCTAGGTGTTTGTCATGTGCTGATTAATTGAACTCTCATATTGACCTTAAGAGAGAGAGACAGTTATTATCTCCACTAAGAGATGAGGACGTTGAGGAGCAGAGAGGAGAAATAACTGCCAGAATGCTTTGCGGAGCCCGAGAGAGCCTTGGCCTTTTGGAACCCGTAGGACTGGATGAGCTCTTTGCCAGCTTTATGCTTTTTGGGTGGAGCTTCACCACCATCTGCAAACACCTTTGGGAGAAGTGATCTGGAGACTTGGAGCTTTTCCTGTGTGTGTTATATTTGTCCCTCCTAAGGTGACAAAGTTCACAATTCCTTTGTCAGGTAATTAACAAACCTTATTTAGGAAGTCAGCTTTTTTTTTTTTTTTTAAATGTCTATACCTCTTTCACCAGTGGAAAATGAGAGCACTTGAGTTATGCCAAGATCTAGCACCATGTCATCTGGTAAGCACCTGAGACTATTAGGGGCTGAAAGAATTTCATTACTTTTTACTTGCCTTTTTTTTTTAAATAATACCCTTAAACCTTTTGCCTTTGAGTCGATTCCAACTGATAGTGACCCTACAGGACAGAGTAGAACAGCCCCATAGGATTTCCAAGGCTGTAATCTTTATGCAAGCAGACTGCCACAGCTTTTGCTCATGGAGCTGCTGGTGGGTTAGAACCACTGTCCTTTCAGTTAGCAGCCGAGCGCTTAACCATTGCACCACCAGGAGTCTGATCTTAAACCCTTTACAATTAAGAAAATCCTCTCAATATGTTAAGATTAATAAAGTAAATATTTTACAAGCTACTTTTCTTTCTTGAGTATTAGGACAAGCTCCTCAGAGCAACATGAACCCCACTGGCTTTACTGAAATATTAAAACATATAAATAATTTATGTGGAGGCAGAGACTCACAGAAGATATGAAATCTTCAGAACATTACATCTATAAATTATATACACTATTTGATTCCAGAAGTTTAATGTGTTAGAAAATATCCACCTCACCTTTCCATGCTCAGCACGCCTTTAATAGAATTTGGTGGTGGGGGGTGGGGGGACGGGAGGATAAAATGAATACGGAGAAAGGGAAATTAGGATTCTTGTCTGCTGGTTTTAGCAAACAGCAGAACCAATCATCGTCCTCAAATCAGCCAGGAATTTACTCAGGAAAACAGATGTTATTTTTATGAGTGGCCATAATACAAGTGTTATTGCTGTAATAAAAACAAAAAAAATCAAGCTAGGTTGGATCTTATTACCTTCCCCTGCCCCAACTCTATGCATTTATTTTGTAGCAATTGTAAGGCTTGCAATTCCTTGTTTAATGCTTGCTTGCTCTCTAGACTGGAAGCTCAATGAGGACAGGGTCATTGTCTTATTCGCTACTATATCCTGGCCACCTTAGCTGTGTGACCTTGTGCTTATTACTCAACCTCTCTGTGCCTCATCTGTAAATTAACCAAAACCAAACTCAACCTGTTGCCATCGAATTGATTGTGACTCATGGCGACTCCATGTGTTACCGAGTAGAAGTGCCCCATAGGGTTCTCTTGACTGTAATCTTTATGGAAGCTGATTGCCAGGCCTTTCTTCCACAGAGCCACTGAGTGGGCTCCAACTGTCAACCTTTAGGTTAGCAGCCAATTGCAAACCACTTGCGACATCCCATTATCTGTAAATTAGTAACGGTAGTTATCCCATAACTATTATTAAAAATACATGTGTCATGTACATAAAATGTTTAGACTAGTTCTGACCCTCAGAGTAAAGCAAAGTTCTAGTTACTACATTCTCTAGAGTGTAAGTTCCATGAGAGAAGGGACTTCGTATGTTTTGTTTGCTGATGATTTCCTAGTGCCTACAACAGTGCCCTGAATATGATTGGCACCTAGTTAATAATTCTTAAATAAATTACCTAATCAATATTTTATGTCTTTAATAATTAGATTTTGATGCTCAATTGTAATACGTTAAAGAGGACTCACAGATGTGTGCACGTGCGTAACACACACACACACACACCTCTATTTTCATGATTCTCAGTACAAACTTTTGATTAGTGACATTGGCCAGCTATAGCAAGGACAACCCAGTAGCACGAGGCATCCTCACCGTGCTGGACATCTGGGAAGGTGGTCCATTTGCTTCTGTTCTCAGCTGCCTTTGAACTCCGCCTCTGGCCAGCTCCTCGGATAATTCTTTATGCTCTGGATCAAAGCCACAGCTCTCTTTTCATTTTGCAAGGGGGCAGCGCAACTTATCATGGCGACGCTTGTAGCCGGGAAGTAAATAGCCCCTCACCTTAAATGCCAATTCATTGTTCCCACTCTGTCACACTTGATTAAAATACAGAGTTTGCCTCCAAGGCTGAAATTAGCTTTTTAGTTTGACTGACTGCCATGCAGGTCTGAAAAATAGCAGCTTGTTTGTTTCAATATTTACCACATCCATTCAGAAGAGGTTTACATTATTGCCAATTAGGACTTAATTGTTATCCATAACTCAAACATGGGCTGGCTGTTTGCAGAGGAAAAGCCATCATTCTCTCTTTACTATCCTGACTTCCACAACTCTTAGACCTTGCAACGTGGGCGGAGGAATATCCTTTCCAAGATGGAACTGGTAGGGAATGTGAGACTCTGTCCTGATCTCAGCTTCAGGATGTGGCTGGAGGCAAGCGTTCATTCACACAGTTTAACGGAAGATGGTTCAATCTTTGTGTCAGGCATCTGCCAGTTTCTGCCTTCGTAGTCTGCATTTCTCAATATTCTGCCAGCAGACATCGATTTTGACTTGGGAGCCATTCTCTCTTGCCTGGGTTATTACAATAGCCCATGCTGGTCTCCCAGCTTTTACCATTGCCCCAGCCTTGGTGACCTAGCGCTGCTATACCAGAAATACCACAAATGGGTGGCTTTAACAAACAGAAACTTATTTGCTCACAGTTTAGGAGGCTAGAAGTCCAAATTCAGGGTCCTGGCTCTGCGGGAAGGTCCTTGTCTCTTTTCAGCTTCTGTTTCCTGGTTCCTTGGCGATCTTCATGTAGCCTGGCATCTATCTTTCCCCATCTCTGCTTGCTTCTCTATGCCTGATCTGCTCCTTCTATATCTCAAAGGTGATTGGCTTAAAACACACCCTAATAATATGGCCTCATTAACCTAACAAAGAAAATCCTATTCCCAAACGGGATTACATCCATAAGTATGTTGTTGTTACGTGCCATTGAATCAGGTCCAACTCATAGTGACCATACGTATAACAGAACAAAACGTTGTCCGGTTCTGTGCCATACTCTAAATCACTGCTGTATTTGAACCTGTTGTTGCAGCCACTGTGTCAATCCATCTCGTTGAAGGTCTTCCTCTGTTTCACTGATCTTCTGCTTTACCAAGCATGAGGTCCTTCTCCAGGGACTCTTTAAAGTGTTAAAAAGCAAAGATGTCACTTTGAGGACTAGGGGGCACCTGACCCAAGTCATGGTATTTTCCATTGCCTCATATGCATGGGAAAGCTGGACAATGCCTAAGGAAGACCAAAGAATTGATGCATTTGAACTGTGGTGTTGACAAAGAATATTGAGTATTCCACGGACTGCCAGAAGAATGAACAAATCTGTCTTGGAAGAAGTATAGCCAGAATGCTCCTTAAAAGGGAGGATGGTGAGACTTGACCTCACTTACTCTGGACATATTATCAGAAAGGACCAGTTCCTGGAGAAGGACGTCATGCTTGGTAAAGTAGAAGGTCCACAAGTATAAAGAACAAAAAGCTCGTTGCTGTTGAGTCAATTGCAACTCAGTGACCTTATATGCCAGAGTAGAGCTGCCCACCTCGGGAGATCTGCCCGAACCACTCTCGGTAAGACAGCAACATGCCATTATCTTGTGTTATCTTCCCTTACTTTATTTTTCTCCATCGTGACATATTTTATATTGTTTGTTTAATATGTTTGCCTTCTCAGAGATGTAAATTTCACAAAGGCAGGAATACATTTATGTTTATTATTATTCACGTTATTGCGCCACCGGGACTCTTTTCTTTCTTACTGACTTTTGCTAATCTCATACCTGCTTTTACCTTTCAGGATCCAGGGCCCACATGCTATCCCTCCCCTTGACTTTCCAAAGCCCCTCAGCAACCTTCCCTTTCCCATGATGCTGCAGATGGCAAATTAACCTATTCTTTATTATTATTATCCCCCATAATCCTATTTCCCTCAGTGCTTATGGTATTGAGCTAATTCACTCTAAGGTATGAGAGTACTTTCACTTTAAAAAAGGTTTTATTTGTTATATCAGAAATGCATATCTAATTGATAGGATTTTAGGCAATGTGCCCATAGTTTATGTTCACGGTAGTTGTGTAGGAGAAGGGTGTTGATTAACTGATCAAAGAGAAAGCTTTTCAGGAGTAGTTCAGGTTACTACACCTGGAGGTCCCTGAGCAGAAAGATGTCCCACAAGCTGTACCTGGCCACAAACACCTTTCTCGTGGCTTACCCTGTGGTTAAAAGGGAGAAGAACCAATATTTAAAAATCAAGAGATTTCTTAGAGAAATCCAATTCCCAGTGTTACAGATTGAATTGTGTCCTCCCAAAAATAGGGAATCCTAACCCTTGTACCTGTGGATATAAGCCCTTTTGGGAATAGGGTATTCTTTGTTATGTTAATGAGACCAAATCTGATTACTTCTGAGTTAGAAAAAGAGCAGATTAGACACAGAAGCAAGAATATACGGAGGAAGACAAATGCCATATGAGAATTGTCTATAAGCCAAGGAACCAAGAACGTCCAGGGCTACCGACCAGGAAGGAACTGACATGGCTGAGACCCTGATTTGGACTTTTAGCCTCCAGAACTGTGAGAAAATAAATTTCTGTTCTTCAAAGTCGCCCACTTATGGTATTTCTGTTACGACAGTGTCTCCTGAAAAATTAGACATCTGGCAAATTTCCTCCCAGCACTAACTGGCTAGAGCTGAAATCATCTCCTCCTTTGGACAAGGCATGGGTGCTACCATTCACCCCAGACCCCAATAGGACCTTTCCACTCATGTATGGGTACTTGTGGCCTTTTGAGTCTTCTGCCTTGATGTAACGTGGCCCAGATTTGGTTTGTGGGTGTGTTAGAATCTCTTATCCCACATCCTATAAAACATGCCCAAATGTGACGACAGCTTGCCCGAATATCCCTCCATTCAATACAAGTTGCTGGTTTGTCCCAGTGAGTCTGGCAAATCTAAATTGTCTACCTGTTCTGATAATCTTGGGAACACTTGCTCTTTGGTGCTTTAAAGACATATTGATTCCTAGGTGAACTTCAGACCAATGAAAATCTCTGGGACAGGGACCCTGTTTTGGGAATTCTCTAAAGTTCTCAGGTGATCCTAAATGTGCAGCCAGTGGTGAGAACCACTGAATTAAAGCAAGTGCTCTTTGCTGATTGCTATTGCAGAAGAGAGGGAAATTAGTGAGGCAGCCTGGAGTGGAGTTGGCCTATGGGTAAAGCCTAAGATGACTCTGGTGACCGTAGCAGGAACAGCTCCTAACTTTACGTGTTCCCCCTGGAGTGACCTTGACATTCCCATCGTGCAGGTGGAATAGCAGCACCAGATGGCTAAGTGTCCCTTCTGCTCCTTTTCTTCTTAATGGAACAATAAAGGGATATGAAACACGAGAGGTAGAGATGGGAGTTGAGTAGGATGGTCAGTCGCCAGCCAGAGGACCCTCGCCCTTGTCTGATGAGGTCCTAAGGCAACTTATCACCACCCGTCCGTCAGTGTGTCATACTGTGGTGGCTTCCATGTTGCTGTGATGCTGGGAACTGTGTCTCTGATATTTCAAACACCAGCAGGGTCACCCACAGTGAACAGGTTTCAGAGGAGCTTCTAGACTAAGACAGACTAGGTAGAAAGGCCTGGCTATCTACTTCTGAAAATCAGCAGATGAAAACCTCATGGATCACAACAGAACATTATCCAATCTCATGCTGGAAGATAAGATCACGAAATGGTGCAAGACCCGGCCATGTTTCATTGTGTTATGCGCAAGGTCACCCCCGGTCAGAGCCGACTCAATGGCAACTAGCAACAACAACAAGAGAAGTGAATTTGGGGCATCGTTTTGCCGTTTGCTTCTAGACTGGGTGTTAAAGCCTTTATTCGGAGTGACTTTGCTCTCAATCTGGGGATGGAAGCCCAAGAAATTTACGTCCTATCACCCACCACACTTGAATAGTAACTGGACTTTGTAATTCTCTTTTCTCTCTCTGAGTTGAAATTGATAGCACCTCCCTAAAACGATCCCCTAACTGCCAGATCTGTGCCTCAAAATGTAGTTAGAGGCCAGTCTCTACTGCCCCAGGGCTAGGAGAGATTGCTCATCATCAGAGACCATCGGGGTGGCGGGGGCACCCACAAGTCCTGCCCACCCAGGCCTACATCTTCAGCAGGCAGGTTATTGCAGGTACGTTTAAGAAAACTACCTTTCCAAGATTGTTGTCATTGCTACGAAGGGCTTCGACCTGCTCCGGGGCCATGGAAGAGAAATCCTCCAAATATCTTTATGTTAACAGATTTTGCCAGTGGGCCACAATTCACAGAAAAAGCTGCTTACAGACCAAGCCCAGAGAGCGATCAATTGGACAAGGAGGAGAAAAGCTACCTTGATTTAATTAGCTCCGCGTTTGTGACGGATGGGAAGAGCAACTACGAACGTGGCTGGACTGCTTAATTTCAGACTGTTTTATGTCTGAGCGTCATTCTTTCTCTCCAAAACTTTGTCAAGATCGTTTTACCAAGAGCACTTTCTGGAAAGCCTTTTTGGAGAAAAAGGCAAAGAACGTCTTCTGTCAGGAAGTAAAGCAGCCACTTAGAGACATAGCACTTTGATTATACTTTTTGAAAGAAAGCGAGAATTGGATTTTAACTGCTCCTCCAAATCCTCACCTAGGGGGGGGAATTATCAAAGGCTTTGCATCACCCTTGTTATTGCTACATATTTGGACAAGGGCAAAATTAAAAACAGGGTTATTCATCAAAAATGGCTCATTATTCTCATTAGGGCCTGCAAAATGCCGGTTATTAGCAAAGATGGCTGTGTAGTGGACATGCGTATTCGATTCAGCCAGAGGGGTCTCCTAAAGGTTTAAGCAACAAATGAGTGTAATCTCTGGATTCTCTCCTTCTACTGGTTTCCTCCTATAAAGCCAGTAAGATTTAGAAGGAAGGTGGCAAATGGAGCCTCCTCCCCACCCCAAGTAACTTCTGTTAGAGAGCTTAGCTTGCTGATCCGTGGGGAAAGCCTTAGGATAATTTTCTAAATTTATTTGTGTACCCATGGGATACTACTTGTCATGGATTGAATTGTGTCCCCCAAAAATATGTGTTAACTTGTCTAGGCCATGATTCCCAGTATTGTGTGGTTGTCTTCCATTTTGTGACTTGATGTAATTGTCCTGTTTGTTGTAAGTCCTAATCTCTTCCCATGGTTAATGAGGCAATATTAGGTTATGTTAAAAAGGATTAAGGTGGGATGCAACATCCTTACTCAGGTCACAGTCCTGATTCAACATAAGGGGAGTTTCACTGGGGTGTGGCCTGCATCACCTTTTATCTTATAAGAGATGAAAGAAGAGAGAAGCTAGCAGAGACAGAAGGACCTCCTACCACAAAGAAAGAAGAGCCAGGAGTGGAGCATGTCCTTTAGACCCGGGGTTCCTGCACTGAGAAGCTCCTAGACTAGGGAAAGATTGATGACAAGGACCTTCCCCCAAAACCAACACAGAGAGAAAGACTTCCCCTGGAGCTGGCACCCTGAATTCATACTTCTAGCCTTGCAGACTGTGAGAGAATAAATTTCTGTTTCTTAAAGTCATCCACTTGTGGTATTTCCGTTATAGCAGCACTAGATAACTAAGAGACTACTATAAAACTCCACAAAGATAAGGGAAAATTGCATTTTAATCCATATAAAAACCAGTTGCTGTTGAGTAAATTGTAACTCCTAACAATCCATGTGTGCTAGAACAGAACTGCACCCATAGGGTTTTCAATGGCCTTTCTTTGGAGGCACCTCTGAGAGGACTCGAACCTCTAGTCTTTTGGTTAGCAACCAGGTGTGTTAATCTTCCTTAATCTAGATGTTATTGTTGTTGTGTGCTTTCCCATCCATTCTGACTAATAGTGACCCTATATGACAAAGTGGAACTGCCCCATAGGGTTTCCAAGGCTGTCATCTTTTTTAATTTTATCTTTTTTATTGTACTTTAGATGAAGGTTTACAGAGCAAACTAGTTTCTCATTAAACAATTAATATACATATTGTTTTGCGACATTGGTTACCAACCCCATGACATGTCAACACTCTCCCCTTCTTGATCTTGGGTTCCCTATTACCAATTTCCTTTCCTCTCCTGCCTTCTTGTCCTTGCTCCTGGGCTAGCGTGCCCTTTTAGTCTTATATTGTTTTATGGGCATGTCTAATATTTGGCTGAAGGGTGAACCTCAGGAGTGACTTCATTACTTAGCTATAAGGTTTCCAGGAGCTATAGTCTTTGGTTTTCTCCAGTCTCTGTCAGACCAGTAAGTCTGGTTTTTTTTGCGTGTGTGTGTGTGAGTTATAATTTTGTTCTACATTATTCTCCAGCTCTGTATTAACCCAAAAGACAGAAAGGGCCACATAAACCAGAGACTGCATCAGCCTGAGACCAGAAGAACTAGATGGTGCCCAGGTACCACCAATGACTGCCCTGACAGGGAACACAACAGAGAGTCTCTGATGGAGCAGGAGAAAAGTAGGGTGCATAACTCAAATTCTAGTAAAAAGACCAGACTTAATGGTCTGACCAAGACTGGAGGAACCCCGGAAAGCACGACTCCCAGACTCTCTGTCAACCCAGAACTAAAATAGTTCCCGAGGCCAACTCTTCAGACATAGACTGGACTGTGGGACATAAAATGATACTCATGAAGAGAGTGCTTCTTAGCTCAAGTAGATTCATGAGATTAAATGGGCAGCTCCTGTCCAGAGGTGAGATAAGAAGGCAGAGAGGGTCACGAGCTGGTTGACTGAATATGGAAAATCAGGGGTGGAGAGGAGGAGTGTGCTGTCACAGTATAGGGAGAGCAACTAGGGTCACATAACAATGTATGTATAAATTTTTGTATGAGAGACTAACTTGAATTGTAAACTTTCACTTAAAGTACAACAGTAAAAAGAGAAAAGAAATAGCCTTGTTACGAACTGGTATATGGGTAGGTACAGGTGTGTACACAGGTAGAACAGATAGTAGTATCTGTGCTGTCGTTGTGTGACGTCAAGTCACTTCTGACGCATAGTAACCCTATGGACAACGGAACAAAACACTGCCCAGTCCTGTGCCAGCCTCACGACCATTGTTATGCTTGAGTTCATTGTTGCAGCCACTGTATCAATCCATCTTGTTGAGGGTCTTCTTATTTTTTGCTGACCCTCTACTTTACCAAGCATGATCTCCTTTTCCAGGAACTGGTCCTGCCTGATAACATGTCCAAAGTACGTGCTTCTGAGGAGCATTCTGGCTGTACTTCTTCCAAGACAGGACAGTCCATGGTATATTCAATATTCTTCACCAACCTCATAATTCAAAGGCATTGATTCTTCTTCAGTCTTCCTTATTCATTGCCCAGTTTTTCATGCATATGAGGCAATTGAAAGCACTGTGGCTTGGGTCAGGTGCACCTTAGTCCTCAAGGTGACATTTTTACTTTTTAACACTTTAAAGAAGTCTTTTGCAGCAGATATGCCCAATGCAATACGTTGTTTGATTTCTTGACTGCTGCCTCCATGAGTGTTGATTGTGGATCCAAGTAAAATGAAATCTTTCACAAATTCATTATTTTCTCTGTTTATCAAGATGTTGCTTGTTGGTCCAGTTGTAAGGACTTTTGTTTTCTTTATGTTGAGGTGCAATCTATACTGAAAGTTGTAGTCTCTGATCTTCATCAGTAAATGCTTCAAGATCTCTTTGCTTTCAGAAAGCAAGTTTGTGTCATATGCGTATATCTACAGGTATGTGTAAATACAAATATGTGGGTGCAGGCTCATATATTCGTTGAAGACACAAATATGAATATTTCTCAAACATAACCAAACACCCTCCAAAATTGGTTTTCTGAGTTTGAAGGCTTAGGACCATAGTCTCATGGGACAACTCAGTAAACTGACATAACAAAGTTCACAAAAATTATGACCTGCATCCTAGTGAAGTGAGAAACATTTGGGGTCTTAAAAGTTTGTGAGTGGCCATCTAAGACACAGCTATGGGTCTCTGTGCACCAGGAGCAAAATAGTAAGAAGGCAACCCTAAGCTCAGAGAAGAAGCAAGTCTAAACAAACAACAACCTCATCTAATCTGAGTCCAGAAGAACTAGATGGTGCCCGGCTACCACCACTGACCATTCTGAGTGGGGTCACAATAGTTGGTCCTAGACAGAATGGGAGAAAAATACAGAGCAGAACTCAAATTCTTATTAATGAAAAAGGAAGAAAGAAAGCCATACAAACTGGAACTGTAGAGAACAGAGGACTGCCTGAGACTATTGCCCTGAGACACACTTTAAACCTAGAACCAAGCCTATCCCCAGAAATCACCTTTTAGTGAAATAGCAGAGTGGCACACAAAATTAAGGATATTATCCATAAGATTGGTGCTCTACTTAAATACCTTCTGTATGAGACCAAAAGGTCAATAATTACCCAAAAGCAAAGATGAGGAGATAAGGGGGCAGGGAAACTAGAGCGCTGGAAATGGAACAAACAGAACACAAAGAGAATTTTCACACAATGTGATAAATGTAACTAATGTCACTGAACAATTTATGTGGAAATTGTCAGATGCGAACCTAACTTGCTGTATAAACTTTCACTGAAAACTCAATAAAATATTATTAAAAAAATAAATAAAAGCTTATCTTATTTAATAAAATCTGCTAGACTGGTAGGAAGAGGGGAGAAAAAAAAATAGTTTTGTTAAAAATGCAGGTGGATCTAAGATACAACTATTGGTCTCTACTTGTCCCGAGCAAAAGAGAAAGAAGGAAACTAAAGACTCAAAGAAGAAACTAGTCTACAGGACAAATAGTCTACATGAACCATGGCCTCATCTATCTTGAGATAAGAAGAACTAGATGGTGCCCGGCTACCACTACCAACCATTTTCATCAGGGCCACAACAGACGGGAGAAAAATGAATGGGAGAAAAATTTGGAACAGAACCTCAAATTCCTTAAAAAACAACAACAACAAATTAGACCTACTGGAATGGTTGAGACAGAAGGACTCCCAGAGACTATTGCCCTGAGATACTCTTCAAATCTTGAACCCAAACTAAACCCTGAGGTCACCTTGTAGCTAAATAACAAATTGGCTCAAGAACTAATAACTGTCACCCATAAGTACTGTGCTTCTTTAAATTACTTTAAAACAACAATTACTTTAAAATGAAGATGAGAATGTAAGGGGACAGGGAAACTAGATTAATGGAAACAGAACAACCAGAATGGAAACAATGAGAATGTTCACACATTGTGAAGAATGTAACCAAATCACCAAACAGTCTGTGTAGCAATCATTGAATCGGAACATAAACTGCTGTGGAAACATTCACCAAACACACAATAAAATACTATTCAGAAAAAAAAAGATTATAAATAACTAAAAATAAAATGCAGTGGAAGGACCCCACCTCGGGGATTCTGCATTTAACAAGGGCCCCAGCTATCCTTGGTGCAGATGAACTGTGGGCCAAGCTTCAGTGCTTGGAGTTAGCAAAAGAACTTGCTGGAAAAGCACAGAGACAGAAGATCTGAGAATTACTCAGCATGTTGTTATTTAGAAGATGGCATGATCAAGTCTGGGGCTCCAGTTTTACAACTTAATTCATATACTTAAGTCATAGTGGGTATAATGGTGAAAAAATTCTAGGTTATTTGTCATGCCTTCCACTATTGCTTTCTTTCTCCATCACGGATTTATCAGGGACCTGCAGTGTAGGAGTCTCTGGGTGGTGCTCAGCTGCTAAGCAAAATGTTGGAGGTTCAAGTCCACCCAGAAACACCTCGGAAGAAAGGTCTGGTGATCTACTTCTGAAAAATCAGCAATTGAAAATCCTATGGAGCACAGTTCTACTCTGCACACATGGGGTCACCATGAGTCAGAGTCAACTTAACAGCAACTGCTTTTGCTATATAAGAATAGGTACTTAGGGTCTTTTATCTACTTAATCCTTTTATTTTTTTCTTTCCTTGAATAAACTTGCATTTTAGAATTACGCCTTGCTCTTATCTGTTTAATGACAGGCAAAGTACGGGGCCATCTAGGAAGTGGCAGTCAAGCAAGTTCCACACCAATTTTCTACAAATGATTAGGACAATATGTCAACTCTTGGGATCATAGACCTTTTAATGTAGGTGCCTTAATTGTATGTACGTTGCTCGAAGAAAGAAGAGGTTTAGAATTTTAATGCAAGTGGTTAGACACGGTCTTCCAAAGAGAACATTGTCACTCAGGGATAATTATTTAAGCTTTTGCAAAAACAAAAGGTTAGTAAAGCAAGTTAAACACCACTACAAGATGTAATTTTTGAATTCTGGACTCTGATAATTACACAATGAGAACACAAGTCTCTCTGTCATAGGAGCATTTTCCTTCATGTTTGCTTTGTACTTCAAACTTCCTCCTAGGGATTAATCTGGGAATGAGGACATTACAAGTGTTGAAAAGACAGAAACTGTTGTTAAATAGCCAGATATTTGATTTATCATTTCTTTTGTGGTAGAATATATGTAGTATGCTTTGCCCATGGATAGAAATCATTTATTTTAACAGCACAATAAACATTTAGGAAAACATTAATATTTGATTACAAAGTTGTATTATTATTATTATGTCATTTATTTTCCAAATATATTGGCTTTAACCTCTCACGGAATTACCATTTTGAGAACAAGTGGAGGCGTAAATTCTCGGCATACGTCCTAGTTGAGAAAGCAGCTATCAGTCATGCTTAGAGGTTTAGAGGCAAAGTTAAAAAGAAGAAAAAAAAAAAAAAAAAAACACTTGGAGTTTTGGAACAATCAATGTACCTGTATAAGTAAGTAAAATGTGTGTACATCTATTCTGTTTAATATTTATTTTAGTCATTGAACTCAAATCACTCAAACCAGTTGCTTGCGTGAGTTGATAGTGATTTTAACTAAATCGACTAAAAACTCTATCAGCTTCTGTATTGCAACTTTCCAGAGCTTTAGAAAAAGGTTTCAAATTAAAGAAAACTTCACATTATATTTTATCTATTATTTATGTGTTTTGAACAGTGGTTCATAAAGTGTGTATAAAGGTAAGCCATAACTAATCAGAATTCTTGGGAAAGGTGTCCTTGTTAACTGAAATATCTAATTAACTGAAGACCCACCAGCAAAACCTTTTTGTTTCAAATTCTGTTATGGAAAATATTACCCTAATTCATTCATTCGTTCGTTCATTCTGAACACTTGGTATATTCTAGGCATTGGTCCAGGCACTTAGTATACACTGGGAAACAGAACAGACAACAGTGAATAAAATAAGTTAGTAAATTATATGGCTTTTTAGAAGATGATGTGTACTATGGCAAAAAGAAAAATCAGGGCATAGAATGGGGAATCAGCAGTGCTGAGGGTTGGCACACACTGACTGCTGTGTGAAATACGGTGGTCAGGGTAGGCCTCATTGAGAAGGCATTGAGCGATATCTGGATGGAGGTGAGGAGAAAGCTATGTGGATGGATATTTAGAGGAAGAACAATCTAGTAGAGGAAAGAGTCAAGGCTAACTTCTTCAAGTGGAACTGAGCCTGCATTCAGTATGGATAATTTATTTTCTTATCTTACATATAATGGACAAGATGGAACTGTAATTTAATTCCCAAGGGTTTTAGAGACCTTCAAGGTAGTTTTTAAAAGGATGTTTATTGTTCAGCCCCATACATTTGAAGGAGTTCTGGTGGCGCCGTGGTTAAGAGCTCAGGCTGCTAACCAAAAGGTCGGCAGTTAGAGTCCACTAGCCTGCTCCTTGGAAACCCTATGGGGAAGTTCTACTCCTACCTATAAGGTTGCTATGAGTTGGAATAGACTCGACAGCAACGGGTACACATATTTGAAAAGTCACAGAGTTGGGGATGAACTTATACTGAGTTCAGTACATATACTTGAGTCTTGTTTTTTGGGATAAATAACCTAATTTCAACTTGTCCTGCTGCTATATACTTTCTAACACAGAGTTTTGTGGTAAATTGATCATTCTAGACAGCTGGATTTGGGTACTATTTTTAATGGGTGATTATAATTAGTTGGATTCTTGTAAATTCAGATTTTACTGCATTATAATGTTTATAATTTGATTTTCAAGATCTACTTTCCTAAAAGTGGTTTCTTAAGAATATTGTGAGACCAAAAATAAAAATTAGTCACAAACACTCACATTTACCCTTACTGTTCAGTAATCTGAATAAGGCACTCAGATAATCCAACAAATTGAGTTTTTAGGTAATACTTTATTATAGCCATTTAAAAAGTAGTTACTGAGTGTCTATGTATTTAGCACATGCTAGGCATTTTTTAATTTAATTGATTTTATTTTTCTTGTTGTTGAGAATATACACAGGAGAACATACACCAGTTCTACAATTTCTACATGTACAATTCAGTGACACTGATTACTTTCTCTGAGTTGTGCAACCATTCTCATCCTCCTTTTCTGAGTTGTTCCTCCCATTAACATAAACTCACTCATGCTAGACATTTTGAAGTACTAGCAATTTTTTTTTGCCAAAACTCTTGTCCTCAAGGTGACTAGATTAGCTCTTGTGAAATAAAAATGGAGTAAAATGGCATTGCTAAAGTAGTGGGGCATGAATAAACGTCCATAGGAGAGAGATGACTGAAAATACTTCTTGTCAGGAAAGTTTCTTGGAGGAGAGGAAAATTGAGCTGGGTATAAAAGTAATGATAAGACTAAATTAAATCGGGGGGGGGGGGTGATACAGCTCTCCATCCTCACCCATCACACACATTTACTTTAGTATGAATTACTGGGCCAGGAACTGGTGTCCAGCCTCTAAAATGGACCTCCATGATCCCTATTTCCTGGTAGTCACACCTCTGTGTAGTCCCTTTTCATATTGTAGCAGGTGTGACTAATAGAATACAGCGGAAATGATTGTATGTCACTTCTGAGGTTAGGTTATAAAAGACACTGTGGCCTCTGCTGCTTTTCGTCTCTTTCAGTTGCTTGCTCCAGCCTACAGCCACACGAGTGAGCCTTCTTGTGAGCTGATTCTTCAGCCCCTGTTGAGCCTTCAGATGGCTACAGGCCCACTCAACAACAAATTTCACAAAAGTCTCTGAGGCAGAACTTCTCAGCTAAGCTGTTCCTAGATATCTGGTGCTCAGAAGTGGTGTGACATAAAAGTTTTTTTTTGAAGCCACCAAATTTGGGATAATGCTTTACACGCAATAGATAACTAATATAGGACAAGTACAGCTTTCTTTTGACTATAAAATAAAATAAAACAAAATAGATCAGAAGTATTGAATTCTTCTTTTCCTAAGCCTCTTAAGGCACAAAAAGAATGTAAGAAGTAACTAGGGATCCATTTTTGGCTGCTAGGATCTGGAGTGAAGCTAACACAAATCACTCACCACCCGAGCCAGAATGACAATTAACATCTAGGTGAAATTATTGTTAAAAAATGCAGATAATGGAGTGAAGTTGAAGACCATTCGAGACTTCCTGATCTAGTCCCCGTATACTTTTCTGGGTTAACGATAGCAAACAACAACAACAACAACTCAATAATAGCTGCCATTTACTGAGAACATAATATGTTCTAAATACTTCATGAAGTGCTGTGCAAGTAATACACTGTCTAATTTCATCCTCAAATATTTTATGAACTAAGTGCTTTTGCTCTTCTTACTCATATGAAGGAAGCCAACAAGAATTAGTGCACTTTCAAACTGAAATATGATCAGGAATCATCTGGGGGCCTTGTATAAAATGTAGAATGTAATCGAGTAGATCTGAGATTCTGCATTTCTAACAAACTCCAGATGATAGTAATGGTGTTGGTTCAAGAACCATATTTTGAGAAGCAAGGAGCTAGAGGTTAAACAAACTGCCGAGATGAATGGCAAGTAACCATTCACTAAGGGTCCACCTTGTGCCTGTACTTTTTATACATTCGCGCTCAAAATCTCCCTGAAAAGGCAAAAGTTACTGTTCCCATTTTGTAAATTAAACAAACCTGAGGCTTGCAAAGAATAAATAACTTTTTAAATAAATTTTTAATAATTTTCCCAAGGGCACATAGGTTTAGTAAGTCGCTGAGCTGGAATTTGAATCCAAGTTTGTGTCTCTGCAAATCTCACATTCTTTATACTAAATCACAGGTGTTCTACTCTGTCTACTGTAATGGATTGAATTCTGTCCCCCAAAATATGCGTAGTAAACCTTAACCCTTCTATAAGTGGTTATAATGGTATTTGGGAATGTGTTTTCTTTGCTATGTTAATATACCAGTATTAGTGTAGGGTGTGTCTTAAACCAATCTCTTCTGAGATATAAAAGAGCAAATTAAGCAAGCACAAAGGAAAAGGGAGATACATGCCATATGATCATCAAGGAACCTAGGAACAGAAGCTGAAAGAAACAATGACCTTCCCCCAGAGCAGACAGAGAGAGAGAGAGAGAGAGAGAGAGGGTCTTACCCTAAAGCTGGTGCCCTGAATTTGGACTTCTAACTTCCTAAACTGTGAAAAAATGAATTTCTGTTCATTAAAGCCACCCACTTGTGGTATTTCTGTTATACCCTGAATTTGGACTTCTAACTTCCTAAACTGTGAAAAAATGAATTTCTGTTCATTAAAGCCACCCACTTGTGGTATTTCTGTTATAGCAGCACTAGATAACTAAGACAGTCTACTTTTTGCTTCAGTCAAAGCAAAAGCAATTGACCATCAAAAAAAGTTTATTTAAAATACATACATAATGATAATAATAATAATATCATGGTGACACATGCTTTGGGCCCAATCAAGTTTCTGTGCAAGTATACCGTGATGGTGCAGGAGTAACTTTGGTCAAACATTCCACTGCTTCCCTTTTCCCATTCTCATTTCTAGGTATTGTAGCATTTCCAATGGGATGAGGGATATGGATCACGAATTTTTCTCAAAATGACAAAAACCAGATGATTTGTGTGGGGAATGCCAGCTGGGAAGAAGGGAACATACGCTTGTATTCAGGAAAAGTTTCACACGATGTAAAAGGAAACCATCTGCTTTTTCTTTTTGTTCTTGTTCAAGAACAGCTTGTGTTTGCAACTCACAATCTATAACGTGGTAATAACCTACAGGACTGTGAAGCATGAATTGCACTGCTTTTATTTTTTTCTCTCTTATTTTTTGCTACTTAATTTTTCACTCTGTGTTTGCAGAAAGCAGAACTCAAAGAAGATATTTGCATGTTTCAACCTGGAAAATAAAATTCTTCTGATCATGGCCTGTGTCTGCCTTTTTTGTGTTTTCTGAGCATTCCAGGAGCCTGTGATGAAACCCAGCCAATATGAATCAAACGCAATGCTCAGCTTAGCTATAAGAAATAGCCTGGGCTAAGACTGTGGCTCGGAGCCCCTCCTGTTCATTCTATGCTGAGAAACCCTTCGGCAATCCTGCTTTATCTGCAACAGCACCTGGTGGGGACTTGGAAATAGTTTTTAAAAAAAATGCCCTTTTAGATGTTTATTCTTCTCATTAGCATTCTTACCGGGGCTTTGACGTGTGCCTTATTTCCCTGCTAAAGTTTTCTTAATGACTCAGATTTTGCCACTTCTTGGGTACAGACCAGCGCACAAGCTTACTCTTCACAGGTGGAAAGATGGGAAGTGACAGGGTTTCCAGCAGAAGACGCTTTAAAGATGGTTTGGGGTCAGCAACCAGATAACATTGCAAAGTAGCTAGGATATGCCAGACTGTCTGGGTGAGAACCATGGATGCTCCACTTAGCAGCTTTGTGACCTCGGGCAAGCTGCTTAGGTCCTCTAGGCCTTAGCTCGCTTATCTGTAATATGGGGATAACAGTACCCAGCTGATAAGGTTGTTAGGCAGGTGCCTTGAGTTCAGTATAAAATACTCAGAATGGTAGCTTGAACCTAGGAAGCACTTATGGAAAGAACCAGGACCTGGGACAGAAAATTCCCTAAGTTTATTAATACCCTGTTAGGTTTTCCTACAAGGTAAAACACCTCCACACAAACTCACACATAGTGATTTCATACCACGCCTCACTTATCAACATGCTTAGATTCCAAAGACCAGGTCGTTATATGAAAATTAGGATTATATAAAAATGGAGGATGACCACATCAGATCACAAAATGGAAGATGACTACATCATTACATAATTACCAAATTATATCATTACATAACTGTCAAATTACATCATTATATAACTGCCAAACCAGTGCGAATCATGGCCCAGCCAAGTTGACACATAACCTGAACCATCACAGCCAGTGTAACGCTCGCCTCGTACCTCAGAGTTACTGCCAGACAAACGTCGCTGATGCACAACATAGTTGGATAGTAGAATTTTTACTGCTGTCAGAAATGTGAAATGTCAGATAATGAGTTAGTCAATGAGTGAGGAGTAGGTATATATAAATTAAAAGATATATATATATATGTGTGTGTATACGTATGTATGTATATTTACACACGTGTGTATATATGTATATGCACATGTATATCTATCTATCTATTTATCTATCTATCCAGAGGATTTTCATTGGCTAACTTTTGAAAGTAGATCACCAGGTCTTTCTTCTTAGTCTATCTTAGCCTGGAAGCTCCACTGAAATCTGTCCACCATGGCTGACCCTGCTGGTATTTGAAATACCAGTGGCATAACTTCCAGTAACACAGCAACATGCAAGCCATCACAGCACAACAGTCTTAGAAAAAATACAACCAGAATGCGCCTTAGAATCCAGGATGGTGAGACTTTGACTCACTTACATTGGACACTTCATCAGGAAAGACCAATCACTAGAAAAGGACATCAAGTTTGGCAAAGTAGAGGACCAACAAAAACAAAAGAAACCCTCAGTGAGACGGACTGACACAATAGCTGCAACAACAATGGGCTCAAACATACCAATGATCCTGAAAGTGGTGCAGGACCAGGCAACGTTTCGTTCTGTTGCACACGGGGTCACCAGGAGTAGGAGTCGAGAGTCATAGTACACCCAACATTTATTAAACATTTCTTATATGGGAATGGGAATGTCCAGCCCAAAGTTTTGACTTCTGCCCCACCAATATTTTGGATGAGATAAATTTTTGTTGTGTGACTGTCCTGCACATGTTAGAATATTTAGCAAAACAACCCTGGACTCCACCCACGAGAAGCCAGGAGCACACCCTTCCCCCGGTTAAGAAGTGTTTGCAGATGTTGCCAATGTCGCTAGGCAGTCAAAATCTCCTTGGTGGAGACCCACTGCAACCTAGTTGATCTTGCCCATCTTTAAATTCCCTGCATCTCTGAACATATGGTCTGTTGAGGAGACACCAAGGAATACACAAGGCATCTTTGGGCATCACAGAGATAAAATGTCTACTTGTCCCATTTGTGCTTAGGCTTCAAGGAACAAATTCAAATTTCACGTCTTTGTATGTATGTCCAGTAAGTAACGATGTGCTAAGTTTATTTGAAAGGAATCTTTGCAAACTCATTAAGCACTCAGTTTTCTGTCTCTTTGTATGAACCTCCTTTAAATTAAGATGCTATCTTCTTAATAGATGGTGGAAAGAGGAGCGCAGGTATGTCCATCAGATGTATAAATGGGTTGACTTTGGAACTGGAAGGTTCTGGAAAAAGGGTTGAAACTATCGGAGTGATTTTTGTAATATATCTAATGTTTTAATATTGCATTTTGGAAGTGGCAGCAAAGCACTTATTAATTTGTGGGTATCAGTGCAGTATTCATTAGCTTTTTAAAAAAGTTATTTTAAAATCAATTATCAACCTCCCATCCTTCAAATATTTTAAATTGTTCTTAGTTATGTACATCTTTTCAAGTACCTAATTGACTTTTCTGTCAAATTAAACAGATATCAATGCAAGATTTTATATTCTAATATTCAAATGGATTACTTTATGCACCGTGAACAATAAAAACGATTGTAGTCAAAAGTTCATACTTTGACTTAGTCTCTTTTCCTAAATAACATAGCAGTGATAGATAAATTTTGACTTAGTCTCTTTGCTTCAAAAACATAGCAATGATAGATGAAATATCAGATGGAAGATAACAGAAAAGATGTAGCTTTGCTTCAAAACGAGATGACTATCTTCTCATGCTTGGCTGCTTGTCTGCAGGCAGGCAGTGGTGGCTGGTAGGACAGTGTCTGCAAGTAACAGAGCTGCTCAGGAGGTAGGAAACCAGAGGCTTGGTCACTGCTTGGAGGCAAGAGCTGGAAGGGGGCTACTCTGGAAAGGAAGTGGGGAAGAAATGCTGCCAGCTGCTGCCAGGGGCTGTGACTCTCAGGGAATCGAAAGCCCAGGGAAATGGGAGGCTTCAGTCTTGAAACCAAGAGTTGAAGGAAGAAAACCACCCCTGACTCCGTGGCCAGATGTAAGCTATCCTCTTTGTCTTCACAGACCTGGACCCTCAAACTGTCAGCGAAAGACTAATTCATCTCTAGACTGGGGACCCAGAGGACTAGGTAGAACGATAAACAGAAACACGTGTGTGTGTGTGTGTGTGTGTGTGTGTGTGTGTGTGTGTGTGTGTGTGTACATGAGAGAGAGGAAGAAAAAGAAAATACAGAGGGAAAGTGAAAAATATAAAATAACCCATCCCACTCAAAGTTAGCCTGCAGACCAAACACATGAAGTTATCTAACACCAAGGAAGCTGCAAAATTTACAAATAAAATAATCAGATGTGTCTGGAAAAGCACAATGTAAGGTAACAACTGCTCCTTGATTGTGTAACTTGGGTAATGCCCTGTTCTCCACGCCTTGCCCTTAGGGAGATTATCTTCTTATGGTATGTGTAAGAAACTAAAGAGCCAAGTACTGAAACTGCACCCAAAAGAAATTATAAAACAAAAAACAGGCAGCAATGAAATAAGAAACATGGAAATCAAGGAGAAATCTTAGAAATGAAAAGTATAGTCATTCAAATGAGGCATTCAATGAATGGTTGAATTCTAGACTGGGTGTAGACGAAAAGAGAATTAGTATTGCCATCACAACACTGAGAATTCACCATAATGGCGAGAAATAAATAAATAAACAAATAAATAAAAAACAACTGTGAAGGACCACTGAGCAGTCACGAGGAATAGACGGAGAGGTTCCAACGTGCATCTGTAAAAGATTTTTTGTTTTTTTAAAGGATAAACTCATGGATCTTGTTTAGATATAAAATGAGCATGCGTTAAAAATTTAACTCATTAGTCAGGAATCATACAATCTTACAACTGGTTTAAAGAAGTAAAAGAAAACAAATTTATATGGTACAAAGAAATGTTGAAAGGAATCTACAAATTGCTGCAAAGCAGGCTTTCTCCAGGGAGAGTTGGGAGGCAAATCAATTGAACCCCTATGGGTTAGAATTTATTTTCATGCCTATGGACAAGAATTCTTTGCATTGCTGCCAGTTATTTACAACTAAGAGAGTGGTCCACCACTTGTCTGTCAGTATGTCGTACTGTGGGGGCTTGCGTGTTGCTGTGATGCTGGAAGTTTTGCTACCAGTATTTCAGATATCAACATGGTCAGACATGGTGGACAGGTTTCAGCAGAGCTTCCAGACTAAGGCAGACTAGGAAGAAAGACCTGGAAGTCTGCTTCTGAAAAAATCAGCCAGTGAAAACATTATGAATAGCAGCGGGACATTGTCTGATACAGTGCCAGAAGATGAGCCCCTCAGGTTGGAAGGCACTCAAAAGGCAACTGGGGAAGAGCCGTCTCCTCAAAGTAGAGTCGATCTTAATGAAGTAGATGGAGTCAAGCTTTCGGGATGTTCATTTGCTGATGTGGCACAACTCAAAATGAGAACAATCCGTTAATAATCGGAACATGGAATGTGCAAAGTATGAATCTAGGAAAATTGTCAAAAATGAAATGGAATGCATAAAGATCGATATACAAGGTATTAGTGAGCTGAAATGGACTGATACTGGCCATTTTGAATCGGACAATCATATGGTCTTCTATGCCAGGAATGATAACTTGAAGAGGAATGGTGTTGGCATTCATCATCAAAAAGAACATTTCAAGATCTACCCTGAAGTACAACACTGTCAGTGATAGGATAATATCCATATGCCTACAAGGAAGACCAGTTAATATGACTATTATTCAAATTTACCCACCAACCACTAAGGCCAAAGATGAAGAAAATGAAGACTTTTACCAACTTCTGCAGTCTGAACTTGATCAAACATGCAATCAAGATACATTGATAATTGCTGGTGATTGGGAATCAAAAGTTGGAAACAAAGAAGAAAGATCTGTAGTTGGAAAACATGACTGAAAGCGAAGAGAACTTGAAGCACTTACTGATGAAGATCAGACTATAACCTTCAGTATGGACTGCACCTCAACATAAAGAAAACAAAGATCTTCACAACTATACCAATAAGCAATATCACAATAAACGGAGAAAATAATTGGATCCACAGTCAATGCCTGTGGAAGCAGCAATCAAGAAATCAAACGACGCATTGCATTGGGCAAATCTGCTGCAAAAGACCTCTTTAAAGTATTAAAAAACAAAGACAGCACTTTGAGGACTAAGGTGTGCCTGACCCAAGCCATGGTGTTTTTAATCACCTCATAAGCACGCAAAAGCTGGACAATGACTAAGGAAGACCCAAGAAGAATTGATGCCTTTGAATTTACAGTGTTAGTGAAGAATAGTGAATATACCATGTACTGCCAGAAAAATGAACAAATCTGTCTTGAAGAAGTACAGCCAGAATTCTCCTTCGAAGGGAAGATGTCAAGACTTCGTCTCACATACTTTGGACATGTTATTAGGAGGGACCAGTCCTTGGAGAAGGATATCATGATTGATAAAGTAGAGGGCCAGCAAAAAAGAGGAAGACCTTCAATGAGATGGATTGACACAGTGGCTGCAACAATGGGCTCAAACATAACAATGATCGTGAGGATAACACAGGACCGGGTAGTGTTTCGTTCTGTTGTACGTGGGGTGGCTTTGAGTTGGAACCAACTCAATGGCACCTAACAACAACAGCAGAGTGGTAAAATAGCTCAAAGGCAATAAAAAGCAGAATCAAAGAGTCTGCAGAAAACCAGGGTTTGGCAAAGTTTGGTCTCAGGCCAAATCCAGCCTGCTGCCTGTTTTTGTAAATGAAGTTTTATTGAAACACACTTACTCCCATTGATTTACATGTTGTCTGTGGGTGCTTTCCTGCTACAGTGGTAGAGCTGAGGGGCTGCAACACAAACTAAACGAAGCCTAAAACATGTGCTCTCTGGCTGTTTATGAACAAGTTTGCTGGTCCTGTTGGAAACAATGAGCAAAGAGTTGTCCATTGAAGCACAACACATTTTTCTACATGAATAATGGAGCTCAGAAGAAAAAGATGGAGGAAGTGGTAAAGAAGAAATGTTTAAAGGGAATAATTGAGACTTTCCCTCCTAGAATTGAAGTAGGATTAAAAAAAAAAAAAGAAAAAACCCATTGCCTTCGACTCGATTCCTACTCATAGCAACCCTATAGGACAGAGTAGAGCTGCCCTGTAGGGTTTCCAAGGAGTGGCTGGTGGATTCGAACTGCTAAACTTTTGGTTAGCAGCCCAGCTCTTAACTACTGCACCACCAGGGCTCCTGAAGTGGGATATGAGTCCTTTAATCAATATTTTACTCCGAGAAACAAGAAGATGCATGAAATTAGATTCACATCTGACACATCACAGGAAAACTGTAGAACATTAACAGAAGGCAGGAAAAAAATAAAGAGAAAGAATAGTAAAGGGGAAAAATGTTAAATAATAGAAAATAAATTCTAAATTAGAAATATAATGGAACATAGTTTTACCTGATATGATCTTTATAATATCCTAGGAGCAGCTACTAGTTTGTTTGTTTTCCAGAAGGAGATTGTCATGCCTTTCTTTCAAGGTGCCTTGTAGGTAGACTTGAACCTCCAACCTTCTTGTTAGCAGCCAAGCGCATTAACCCTTTGCACTACCCAGGGACTTCTGTTGTTGTTTGTTGTGGTTGAGTCGATTTTGACTCATGGTGATCCCACTGCTCTAAAACCCGTTGCTGTTGAGTCGATTTCGATTCATAGCGACCTTATATGACAGAGTAGAACCGCCCCATAGGGTTTCCAAGGCTATAATCTTTAGAGAAGCAGAATGCCACATCTTTGTCCCGTGGAGCAGCTGGTGGGTTCACACTATCAACCTTTTGGTTATCAGCTGAGTGCTTAACCACCAGTCTTTACCAATGAAGGAACTGAGATCAAAGTCACATAGCAAAAGTGGTAGAGGGAGGATCTGAACCCAGGCCTTCTGGTTGTAGAGACATTGAAGTCTTGACCACTCTGTTCTTCTGCTTTGTTATAGTAAAGAACAGATGCTCTTGAAAGGGTGAGGAAAACATAATCTGCAGTAGGGATATACAGGATGCAAAGGAGTTAACTAGCTGATGAGGTCATGTGAAGACCTTCCCAGCCAGGGAACAGCATGTGCAAAGGCCTCTTGCAGGAGGGAGATGATCATAGATCCAACAATTGGGAGAGCACAGGTTCTGCTGGAGAACGCAGGGGTGAAGGGCAGTGGAAGATGGGGCTGAAGACCATGTGTGTTAGTCACCTAGTGCTGCTCTAACAGAAATACCACAAGCGGATGGCTTTAACAAAGACAAGTTTATTCTCTCGCAGTCCAGTAGGCTACCAGTGCAAATTCAGGGTGTCGGTTCCAGGGGAACGCTTTCTCAGTCGTCTCTGGAGGAAGGTCTGTGTCATCAATCTTCCCTTGGTCTTGGAGCTTCTCTGCACAGGAACCTCAGGTCCAAAGGACACGCTCTGCTCCCAGCACTGCTTTCTTGATGGTATGAGGTTCTCATGTGTCTCTGCTTGCTTCTCTCTTTTATATCTCAAAAGAGATTGACTTAAGACACTATCCAATCTTTCACACCTCATCAGTATAACTGCCACTAATCCATCTTATTAGATCATAGTGATTTAATTTACAATACGTGAGGAAATCACATCAGATTACAAAATGGTACACAATCATTCAATACTGGAAATCACGTCTCAGCCACATTGACAGATATTTTGGGGGGACACAATTCAATCCATGACACCACATAAGGTTTTGCGGTCTGGGGCTGAGTTTAACATTCTGAGCACAATGAGAAGATATGGAAGTTTTCAAGACAATGAAAGGGGGGGATGATTTGATCTGATTTGCATTTTGAAGAGATTTTGGGCTGCAATGTGAAGAATGGATTGGAGTTGGGCCAGAATGGATGTGAGGAAACAGATTAGGAAGCTGCTGGTACATAACAGCCAAGATTATGGTATGCTCCAAGGGCCCTGCTAATCAAATAATGACAGAGACTTGTGATAGTCACACTGGAAGTAGAAGAGTGTAGGCCACAGTTGCTTCTGGTTCCATATGGAATCTTGTTCTCTTTCTCTGGTTTGCTCATTCATTTATATTCTTTGGTGTTTGACCTTATTAGCAGATGGGATAAATGGCTGTTGTCCTGGGTGCCTGAATCCCCAAAGCATTCTAACACGATGCTGTGATTGACTCTTTTTGTTCTTCATGCCTGCATCCTTTGTGTTTCTTATCTTTATGACAGCACTTTTCACATTGAATGATAATGTTCAAGTCATTTCTGCCTTCCAACTAGAGTGAGACTCTTGAGAATGAAGAGCTTGTCTTATTTACCTTTGCATCCCCACTGCCTAAAAGTGCCAGCCAAAAATAGTCATTCAATACAAGTCGTTGAATAAATGAATGAGATTCAATTATGTGGAACAGATCAGTTTCTTCTGCCAATTGTAGCAGCTCTTGTCATTAACATGATCACTAAGGAACTTGTTTCTAGAATCATGCTCATTCCCAGGCTCCTTAAGAATTAAAAACCTTCTGACTTGATAGGTTTATATTTATATTTAATAATTCTGTCATTCATTTAAACCAATAATGTTTATTATAAAAAATAGTCTATTATGAATGTTTTGAATAACACTTCAAATGCATTTGAATTCTGCTCTCAGTATTACCTCAACACCTCAGCGATAAACTAATAATGATTAATCCACAGTGCCTCATACTGTCTCCTGTTGAAACATGACTTATTCGTTTATATTGTTCTCCACCACTTGCTCCATATGCGGCCTGGCCAAGACCTCTCTGAGCCTCAGTTTCCTCATCTATAAAACAGATAATAATATTTATCCATCTTGATGGGCTTTGTAAGGATTCATGAGATAACATGTGAAGGTTCCTAGGAGTACATACAACATATTTCCCTTTGCCATCGAGTTGATTCCAACTCATGGTGACCCCATTCAAGTGGTACAGAGCAGAACTTCCCCATAGGATTTTCTCTGCTGCAGTCTTTATGAAAGCAGACAGTCAGGCCTTTCTTCCATGATGTCTCTGGGCAGATTCAAACCGCCAACCTTTAGGTTAGTAGCCAACCACTTAACTGTTAGCGCCACCCAGGGACCTTTTGTGCAACACACAGTAGGTACAAAAATATTAAAAACGTTGGCAGTTCAAATCTACCATGGGCTCCTTGGAAACACTATAGGGCAGTTCTACTCTGTCCTATAGGTCACTATGAGTCGGAATCGACTCGACTGCAATGGGTTTTTTTTTTAATTTTTTTTTATTTTTGCATTTCCACCTTTTTTTATTTTTTTTGCCTTTCACGTGCACATTATGCCATAGACAACCTAACTCGGCTGAGCCTACTTTTAAATTCTATAATTTGCAGTCTAATTTACTCTTCCAGTATTTTATCAGATTTTTTTAAAAAATATTTTGTTATGTTTTTGGTGACAGTTTATAAGGGAATTTAGGTTTTCATTTAACAATTTCTATACATATTGTTCAATGACATTGGTTACATTCTTCACAATGTATCAGCATTCTCATTATTTCCATTTTGGTTGTTCTGTTTACATTAATCTAGCTTCCCTGTCCCCCCTTTGGTTTAGGCTAAATGTTTACCATTTTGTTTCATTTAGATGATTATTTAGAGAAGCACAATACTCACGGGTGATATTATTTATTCTATGGGCCAATCTGGCATTTGGCTGAAAGGTGACCTCTGGGAGTGGTTTGAGTTCCAAGTTTAAAGAGTATCTCAGGACGATAGTTTCAGGGGTTCATCTAGTCTCTACCAGTCCAGTAAGTCTGCCCTTTTTGAGGAATTTGAGTTTTGTTCTATATTTTTCTCCCGTTCTATGTGGGGCCATCTACTGAGTCTCTGGTTGGAATGGTCAGTAGTAGTAGCCAGGCATCATCTAGTTCTTCTGGTCTCAAGGTAGGTAATGTCATTGTTGGTGTAGACTGTTGGTTCTGTAGACTAGTTTCCTCTTTGCGTCTTTGATATCCTTCTTTCTTTTTAGGTCTGAGTGAGTAGAGACCGATAGTTGTATCTTAGATGACCACTTGCAAGCTTTTAAGACCCCGGACACTACTCACCAAACTAGGCTGTAGAACACTGTCTTTATGGACTATATTTTGCTAACTGACTAAGCTGCCCCACAAGACTATGTTCCTAAGCCCTTGAACCCGGTAGATCAAACCTGTGAGGTAACATTTACTCAGATTTTGACTTTTCTGTAGCTGTTGTTAGTTGCTGCCAAGCTGATTCTGATGAAATAAAATCTGAAGCCGTACACCTCATACATGAATATTTTGGTTTCCAAAATGTCCAAAAAAATGTTCCCTTGGATGAGGGCAACTAAAATTTCCCTAATCCATCCATCGTTCTCTCTTCCCTGCATTGCACGGAGATCTGCAGATGGTATGGCCATCCCCCCACCCCTTCCATCAAATGCACTGTTACCCAGGGAAACTGGGCACTACCAGCTTGGTGAATAGCCAGGAACAATAATGCCTTTTATCCCAGGCATTGCTTTGCAGGGCTGTCATTTCTGAATTTAGGATCAGCAGATGTGTTCATTATTTCCTCACCATTTCCCACACTGGCTCTGGACTTCCTTTGATCCTCCACTTTGCATGAGTCTCCACTCTCCCTATCTAATTTTAATAGGCTGTTATTTTGAGTCCTAGGTGAGATTTTCTTCTATCCAAACTCCCAGCAGCAATTTTGCACGCCTTTGTTGCTTTCAATTGTCAGATGAAACCTCCTTCTAGGTGAACATTTTAACAAACACACCCTTTTGCCCAGGTGGTCACGGTAAGTTGAGCTGATTGTATGAGCAGCTCTCGGCTTTCTAGGCGGACCTCACACATCTCATTTGGTGTTTGGTTTAGCTTTGCTCTCAGAGTGTCATATTAAGGAGTTGGAAGGGCCTTCACCCTCTCAGTAAGAATTTGGGTGTCTTTTGTTCTGAATTCTCCTGGAATTTGTGTTTCTAACAGGATGTCACAGACTCAGGCAGGACAGAAGGGGAGGAAAGCTTTGCACATCCTGGTAGTCACAAACATAGAATCAAGAGGACATTCTGCCAAGATTGCTAATTCTGATTGTCTAAGGAAGGGCTTCTCAAACTTTAAGGTGCACACGAATCACTCAGAGAGCTGGGTAAAATGCAATTTCTGACTCAGCTGGTCTGGAGGCTGCTTTTTACATGAGATAACATGTAAAGTTTCCTAGGAGTAAGCACAACACGTTTCCCATTGCCAACGAGCTGTTCCAACTCGTGGCGACCCCATGTGTCACAGGCTAGAACTGCTCCATAGGGTTTTCTTGGCTGTAATCTTTATACAAGCTGATAGCCAGACCTTTCTTCCGTGGTACCTCTGGGTGTGTTAAAACCACCAACCTTTAGGTTAGTAGCCAAGCACTTAACTGTTTGTGCCACCCAGGATTCTTTTGTGCAACACATAGTAGGTACAAAAATATTAAATGCCCTCCTACTATTTTTGCATTTCCACCTTTCTCTTGCCTTTCATGTGCACATCGTGACGTAAATGACCTAACTGGGCCAAACATCCTTTTAAATTCTCTAACTTGCAGTGCTTTATTTGCTCTTCCAATATTTGCTCAGATTTTGCCTTTTTTGTATCTGTTGTTGTTATTCTCCATTTCTAGCACATTTCTACAAAGCCCCTTGGTGCTGTCAATGCTACTGGCTCATGGCTCTAGCTATAGTTGTAGAAGACTTTCCCCAACTCTGCTGTCCATCTATTGCAATTCTCACCACCCATTATGCCACCCTAGGTAACAAGCGGGTGTAGAAACCCATGCTTGAGTTGGGTTTGCATTGACTGGGAGCAGCCCTTGGGGTCTGTGAGGAACCCGAGAGGGTACATGTCCCCTTTACAGCCTCATTACATAATGCAAGCCTACCACTGCTAATCCTCTGACTTTTCAAAAGCAGCTGTATTTTTGTATAAAATCTCTATGTTTGTCAGCGTTGGCCGCTGATTCAGAAGACGGTTGGTAGGCTAAACGAGGCAGTGGTTGTTCAGTCGCAGAATGCTCGCCTTCCGGGTGGGAGACCCAAGTTCTATTCACAGCCAATACAACTCATGCACAGCCACCTCTCGTCTGTCGGTGGAGGCGTGCATGCTGCTATGATGCTGAATAGGTTTCCGCAGATCTTCCAGACTAAGATGGACTGGGGAGGAAGGCTTGGCAATCTACTTCTGAAAATCAGCCAATGAAAACCCCGTGGATTACAACAACACTGTCTTATCCCCAGCCAATCGTGGGGATGGCGAAGGACGGGGTAGCATTTTTTCCCTTGTGTATGGGGTTGCCAGGAGTTGCAGGGGCGACTTGATGGCAGCTACCGACAACAACAGGCCAAACGAATCACAAATGTACAAAATGATTGCCATTGCTTAACGTCGGATGGGCGCATCTTTTATGCCCCATTGGTAAATACAGCAGATCTGTGACTCCCTTTACCTAAGTATAAAATAGTAATTGTGGAAAACATTGACAGTGATAATCTGAAGGAAAAAAGAAGACCAACAGTTTGATTTTAAATCTTAAACTAGCTAGTCTCCCATTTTACGCTGCACCCGGAATGGGTAGTCGCTCATAACACACCATGTCAAGAAGGAAATGAGACATGCCAAGGGCTATTAACTACTCCACCAGAGATCTTGGAAGATCACTGCAGTGTTATTTAGTGTTGATGTTTATTTAATTCTAGTGCAGAAGGGCAGCTTTACCATGCTCAATGGTCCTCCACCTCACACCGGCTTACAGGAGTGTGGCTTAACCACCCATTGACAAGATACTATGGGGTTACCTTATAAGGCAAACGGTGACGGGGGAGAGGATGTCCTGGAGTAGTTGATTCTAATACATTATGCATCTAAAACATTTCTTTCTTGGTAGAACTTGGAGTCACCGCGGTTTTTATCGGCTTGTTTGTTAGATAATGTGAAGATAAAGCTTCTTATGGTAGTTAACAAGCCCTCATTTCTTTTCCGTCAGAATGTGAGCTTGAGTGAGTTTAGATCGATGCATTCTACTCTGTGGAATCTTCTATTTTTTTCCCAAAGTAGTTGTACCATTTTGCATTTCCACCAGAAATAAACAAGAGTTCCAGTTGGTTCACATTCTTACTGTGACCTGGCATTGTCATGTTTTTTGTTTGTTTGCTGATATGTTTTGCCATTCTAACAAGGATGTAGTGGCGAGGCTTTACTTTTTAAATTAGAAAAATATATTTTCTTAAAGCACATTACAGTACAAAACAGCCTTCAACTTAACCTGGGATTACAAATTTCTACATGCTCTTTTAAGAGGATTTCACATTTCCTCGTGTAGACTGCAGACTTTCCAGGAACGGAAGCTTTGTCTGTTGGATTTCATTGTCCGGGGCTTTTCAAAGGCATGGTGAGATCTCTGAACATACAAAAATACACAAGAAATTGACACTGCCGTCAAGTTGCTCACAGTTTATTGGAAGCACTTAGATGGAGCTCTGAATGCAAGCCTGAGCGTATGCAGAAGAAAGACCGCTGTTCATTTCTGACAACTGAATGGGTGCATTTTATTTATTTGTTAATCGATGTGGAGTCTTCTGAACAACGCTACATAAAATGGCTACAGAACACTGCTATCCCTTTGCAGAGATGATCTCGATCTTTCAGTCTCGAAAGTTACAAGCATTGATGTAAATGCGATATCCCAAGGGATGTATAGTAAACAGTCGCTGGAAGTACAGCTCTCCATGCTGAAGACTGAGCCAACAACAGTATGTCACTGTAATGGAGTAAGCGGAATATGATTTAACTGGCAGAAGAACCAGCATCATATTACAGCCAGATATTTAATAGCAAAGCATTATTATATAAAGCTAATAGCCATTTAAAATGTTCCTGAAAAAACTTGCTAAACTGTAGCACTGACAACAAAGCGAAGCAGCCCTGGTAGCACAATGGTTAAGAGCTCGGCTGCTAACTGAAAGGTTGGCAGTTCAAACCCACCAGCAGCTCCGTGGGAGAAAAGACCTGGTGATCTGCTCCTTTAAAGATTACAGCCTCGAAAACCCTATGGGGCAGTTCTACCCTGTCCTATAGGGTCGTTGTGAGTTGGAATTGACCCCGTGGCACACGACAGCAACAACATAGCAAAGCAAACATTTGTTCTTTGGGGAGCTTGAAAGTAACACAGCTTTAAGACCCCTGGTTTGGTTGAGGCCTTTGTGAACTTTGGCATCCCTGAGTGATGCAAACTGTTATCTCTCTTGGCTGCTAATCAAAAAGCTGGTGATTCAAGCCCACCCAGAGATGCCTTGGAAGAAAGGCCTGGCGATTTACTTCCGAAACAAAATCAGCCATTGAAAACCTTATGGGGCACAGTTCTACTCTGACACACATGGGGTCGCCATGAGTCAAAGTCAGCTTGACTGCAGCTGATTCCTGGTGGCTGTGAACTTTACAAGTATGTTAGAATGAGGGGTTAAAATACAGAAAAGGATTTTGTTCTTTTTTTTTTTTAAATATCCTGTTTGGTTGTTTTCAGCTCTGGTGGCACAGTGGTTAAGAGCTCAGGCTGCTAACCAAGAGATTGTCAGTTCAAATTCACCAGCCGCTCCTTGGAAACCCTACAGGGCAGTTCTACTCTGTTCTATAAAGTCACTATGAGTCGGAATCGACTTGACGGCAACAGTTTGGGTTGGTCGTTTTCAAGCATTTTTTTTTCTTTTTTTTTAAACTAGATAAGTAGGAAGTAAAAAACCTAATCAGCACACTCCGTATGCAATCTATGAACTTAAACATAAAAAACACACAAGTAGGCAAGGCAGGCCAAAGCCCATAGTCCTGTTTACCTGACAGCTTGCTTGGAGTTGCTAATATTAATGGCCTGCTAACCCCAGTTGATTGGTAGTGGCTTCCTGAAACTCTGACTTAGGAGGGATTCTGAGGCTGATTGTGGGTTCATTGGGAAAGAGTGCCATGATTGATTAGCAATGTCTGCTTTGGGCATGGTAAGGGAATGGAGGTAGCATGAGTACCATGTATTTGCCACAGTGCTTTGCATCAATGAGGAGCCCTTGTGGTGCAGTGGCTAAGTGCTCAGCTGCTAACCAAAAGATTGATGGTCCAAACCCACCTAGTAGCTCCACGGGAGAAAGACCTGGTGATCAGCTTCCATAAAGATTACAGCCAAGAAAACCTATGGGGTAGTTCTACTCTGCCAAATGGGTACACTGTGAGTTGAAATCAACTCGATGGCACGCAACAACAATGCTTTGTATCAGTACTTAAAGGAATTCTTTTTACTTGAAACTTTATAAGGAAAATTACAAGGATTAATTGAGAATGTCTAAACAAACACTATTTTTTTTTCTTTTTTTAAACGTTTTATTGTACTTCAGTTGAAGGCTTACAGAACAAATAGTTTCCATGAAACAGTAGTACACATGTTGTTTTATGACATTGGTTAACAACCCCACAACATATTAACCCTTTAACTTCTCAACCTTTTTTTTTTGGTGAAAATACACATAGCCAAAGAC
>NW_004443944.1:8899575-8920333 GCF_000243295.1 Trichechus manatus latirostris
CTTTTGGATTTCTAATTGTTGTTTTTGTATAATTTCTAGTTGTGAATTTATTTTGGCATTTTGTTCCTGCATCATCTTCCTGAATTCTTCCAATTTTCTGTCTGTATTTTCCATGAATTTGTCTATTTTTTCCTCATCATCTGGTGTTTTATTTTGGACGCCTACTGGAACCATCCTGCCCTGTTTTTGTAAATGTTTTGTTATTGTCTGCTGTCTTCGGGGCATTAAGTAGTAATTTTTCTCATTTATTGATTGTAGATTTGTTTGTTTCATCCCTTTTTTAAAAAAAAAATTTGACTATGTCTGAGCAGGCAGACTGTGACAGGGTCAGTCACTCAGATATGGTACGGCAGGGCAGGTCTAGCTAAAGAGGAGTTACTGGGACGGGTTGTTTGTGGCACTTACTACAGCCACCAGGGTGGGTCGGTAATCAGTGCAGGGCAGGTTCCAGTAGGCCGTGCCTGTGCTGCTTGGTTGTGTGATGTCAAGGGCATGGTGAAGGTAAGCTAAACACACACAATTGAAAGAAAGCTAAATATAATTTCTTAAACAAATGAACATCAATATGACACATAGAGGCCAAACTGAAAGTAACAAAAAGTGATTCTGGCTATTAGCAATGGGTAAGTCTCAGACCTTTGCAAATCCCCTAATGTAAAAATTCCATTGGAGCAGCTCATGAGAGTTGCTACATGAGCAAAGGTGTTACCAAATGCACTGGGTTCGCTGCTTGTGCTCGCGTGAAGAATAACGAAGAATCAAGCAGATTTAAAGCAAGACATAGTTTATTACCAGCAGCAAATAAGGAGAGGAGGGGGATCCTCCCTGAAAGCACCCTCTCTTCAAACAAAGGGCTGGGAGTGGAGTTTTATACCACGTGGGAAAGGGGAAGTCATACACATCCATTAACTTCATATATATTCAAAACGTGTTCAGGGTAGAGTTTTGGCATGGAAGTGGCTGATGGACTTTTCACTTCTGAAATGGGCTTGGTCACCACTTGATGACGTATGTCCAGTGATTTCGGTTCCTAAGCAGCACTTATGGGATGAGGCCATCTGACGGTTGACCTGGTCTCTTATTGCGCATGTCCAGGATTCTAGTTCTAATCGACTGATCTGAAAGACAAATACAAGTGGACAGATTAGGAGGAAGCAAACAACATTTGCATCATCCTTCTAGACAAAATTTTTAACCGACATAACTTGTTGCTTAAGGCCTTTTCTGTCCCTAGCTGGTCTCCAAGGCAGTAAGACAATGCTGGGTGGCATGGGCGTGAGGCTCCGAGTGGTTGACTGGGACCATCTGCCTAGCCAAGTGACTTTCCCCTGCATATCAGTGATCATGATGAAGATACGTGCCTCTGAAAAATCACACCTTACTACATACAGACTATGAAGTGTCAGTGTCATTCTCTGTAGTGGGCAAAATGGCCTTCCAAAGGTATCCACACCCTATTTTCTGTGAAACTGTGAATATGTTTTGTTACATGGCACAAGAGACTTCACAGATGTAATTAAGGTTATGGGTTTGAAAATAGGGAGATTATCCTGGATTTTGTGGGTGGGTCCAATGCAATCACATGAGCCCTTAAAAGCAGAGAACTTTTTCTGGAGGTAGAGAGATGCAACAAAGGAAAAGTCAAAGAGATTTGAAGTAAGAGAGGGACTCAACGTGCCGTTCTAGAGCGTCCCACGTGGTAAAGCATGAGAAGGAATGTGACGTCTTTAGGAGCAAAGACGGGCCCCCAGCTGACAGCCAGCAAAGACAGGGCCCTCAGTCCTACAACCACAAGGAAGTGAATTTGCCCACCAATCTGGATGAGCCTGGAAGTGGAATCTTCCCCAGAGCCTCCAGGTAAGAGCCCAGCCTGGCCAACACCTTGATTTTGGCCTGTGAGACCCTAAGTATGCTAGGCTCCAACAGGGGAAGATTAACCACTAAGCACGGCAGGCACCTGCTTACAGTAAGCATGGTACGCACGGGCTTAATCGTGTTTACTTACTAATCTGTGGGGCACACCTTCACATGGGTTTCACCACTTCTTTGATGAAATTATGTGCTACAGACAGTAAGTAAACACAATTAAGCCCGTGCATACTTTGTTTATTGGGTAACCTGACCCTGGCTCCAACTGAGAGAGGCTGTGTCCAGACTTCGGACCCACTGAGATGTGAGATAATAAACACATGTAGTTTTAAGTTACTAATCTTGTAATAATTTATTAAGGCAGCCATAGAAAACTAATACACTCTCAAATAGCTGAAACTGTTATCTTAAGGCTTTCAACATCAAAGGTCTCATTTTAGGACAAATGATGTCTGTAGTAGATACCCCTGAATCTTAGGGGCTTGACACAATACTTTTAATTCCCATTCATGTCACAGCCAAGTGCAGGTTAGTAGACTCTCCTGGATGGCTCCCTTAAAGGGTGAGTCCCAAGGGTGAGCCACCATTTCCAGTATTTGGAATTCCCAGTGACTGCGGAGAAGAAAGAGTGTATCTAGTCATGTAGGAGGATTTAAAGCCAGGCCTGTAATGGCGGACATCACTTCCTCTAACATCTCATTGGCTAGAATCCAGTCACATGACCTCAACCTAACTGCATAGGAGACTGGGAAATTTAGTCTTTCTGTGTGTGCAGGAAGAAGAAACATCAAGCTAGTTACTGTGGCAATATAGTCTTTATAGGATCTAGCTCTTTTCTTAACTAGCATTCTTCCTTTACTAGGGATCAGTGACTTAGCTGGATTTGAACAAGGGAACTGATTTTCTTCTGGTTTGTTGGAAGTCATTCATCTTCTGTTATTCTGTTCCTTTGTTATTTGCTAATTTGTGAAAGGAGCCCTGATAGTGTAGTGGCTTAAAAACTTGGCTGCTAACCGAAAGGTTGGCAGTTCAAATCCACCAGCTGCTCCCTGGAAACGCTATGGGGCAGTTCTACTCTGTCCGTTAGGGTCTCTATGAGTCAGAATCGCCTTGATGGCAATGGTTTTGGTTTTATTTCATGAAAATATCCCTGGATAGTCCATGTTTAGCTTGCTGCTGTGATTCCTCAGAACTTTATTCTGACTGAAGAACATTCTTGGTGTCTTTGCAATTGATCAAAATTTATTTTAAATGTCCGCCTTCATCAGTTGCTTTTTCCCATGGTGTTCTCTGGGGCTGAGGTTTCACTTGCTGCTTTCTGTCTCTCTGACCCTGTGCTATGATGGCGGGTGGGGGATGGGAGGATTGTAAATTTACCACTCCCCTTAACTCTGCTCTCCCCCTGCCCCTGTTTCTGATGTGAAAAGAATGGTTTCCAGGAAAGTAAACAGAATTCAGCACTGCAGAGAAGCTGTTGGTTTTGTGGCAATTCTCCTCACAATTCTCTCCTCCCTCCTCTCTTTACTCTCCTGCTCCTGATGCAGTTTTCTGGGCTGTTTTTGTTGAACTCTTTATGCTTTTAAAGTGTTGTTGTTAGCTGCCACTGAGTTGGTCCCCAATTCATGGTGTCCCCATGCACAATGGAACGAAATGCTGCCTAGTCCTCTGTCATCCCCTTCCCCATGATCGATTGTGGATGGAACCTTTGTGATCCATAGGGTTTTCATCGGTTGATTTTTGGAAGTAGATTACCAGGACATTTTTTGTAGTTTTTCTTAGTCTGGAAGCGCCAGTGAAACCTGCTCAGCATCATAGCAACATGGAAACTTCCCCTGACAGTCAGGTGATGGCTGCACGTGAAATGCATTGGCCAGAATTGAAGCCAGGTCTCCCGCATGGAAGGCAAGAATTCTACTTGTGTAGTCTACGATCATACTGGAGAACTAGTTTGTTGGATCCTACCACTCCCTGAGTTTTTAATAAAGTAGTAGTGTAATATATTCAGCATGTAATCATGTAATATATTCAGCATGTAATCATGTAATATATTCAGCATGTAATCATGTAATATATTCAGCAGGTTCATTGTCTAGAGCAGATTTCTCAACCTCAGCACTAATAAAATTTTGGAATGAGTAATTCTTTGTCATGGGGGCCTGGCCTGTATCTTGTGGGACGTCTATCAACACCCCTGGTCTCTATCCATTGGATGCCAGTAGCACATCCCAGTCGTGATAATGAGAAAAGTTTCCAGGCATTTTCAAATGTTGATGGTAGGGGGAGGTGTTGAGAACCACTGGTCTAGTATAAAGCTATATAGCCTTGCTGGGTTTTTCAGTCATCTGTGGATCATGGTTTCAAGGAGACCTCCCATCCCTCTTCAAAGGCACCCACTCAAAACAAAGATCATTCCAGCCTAGGCTAGTTTCATGATGAAGGCAAGATATTTATACTCTCCAAAAGGAAGTCCTATGCATAGTCAGCAGATTGGAAGCTTAATTAAACCAGCAAATTCAGCTGGAGGATTTGTAATTGTTAAGGATCACTTCCAGCTCCATTGTACTCCCGGTCACAAGGAACTTGAGTGATCAAATCCTCACCCTGCCTGCAGGACAGATTCTGAGGGGCTCGATCCGGCATTGCTGCTGTTGTGCCATTGTTTCCCAAAGTATAATCTTACGTGCTACATGCCTGAATCTCCAAATTTCATTAGCTGGGGGTTCGTTTTAACAGTATGTCAAGGAGGGAAATACAACCAGCACACCAAACTTGTAATATAAGTCTTCTTTAAAATAAATGTATGGTGCTCTCCACCTCCAATTAATGAATTCTTTTTTTCACTTTTTTTTTACAATTTATTATTTTTGTTTTGGGTGAAAATATACACAACAAAACCTACACCACTTCAACAATTTCTACATGTGCAATTCAGTGACATTGGTTACACTCTTCAAGTTGCACCACCTTTTTTGACAACATTTTCCAAACTATTTCACCATCATTAACATAAACTCACTGCCTCCTGCCCTTGGCTTCTCATCTATCCTTTCGAGTTGATGTTGTCAATTTGATCACATATAGATAATTCTTTAAAAGAATATACTGTTAATGCAGTCCTTCTTTTCTCATTAAGATGAACTACTATTGGTTCAAAGATGACCTTAAGGGAAAATTTTGGTTCAAAATTTAAAGATGTCCTCAGGGTAATAGTTTGAGGGGAGGGGAGTCATGCTGCCTCAATGGCTCCAGAAAGTCTAGAATGAATCTGATTTTTAAGTATCTGTGTTTCTCCTTTCCTTTGTCTCTCTCTCGTCTTCAATCACCCCCCTTTCCTTTCTCACAACTTTTTGGGTTTCATTCTGATAATCAAGAGTTTTGGAAAAATGCATGTTAATCTATGTGTTGATTTGTGTGGAGCAGTGGTGGATTATCCAGTGGGCAAGGTAAGCATGGTGCTTATCTTGCTCACCAGATCATCTGTAGTGAAGAATTTCACATTTTTTCACCACATCAAAGATTCTGCTTCTAAGTATGGCTGGCATCTGTCTCTCTCCCAACCCCACAACACCTTCCTACAGAATCAAAGCCTCTTTTCAAAGTTACAATCCCTGACAGGGCCAGATTACCCAGTAAGCAAGGTAAACACAAGTTTACTTGTGCTTAGTTACTAATCTGAAGTGCACAATTTCACATGTGGTGAAAGATCTGTAGTGCACAATTTCATAAGTGTTGAAACCCATAGGAAAGTGTGCACTACAGGTTAGTAAGTAAACACAGGTAAGCCCGTGCTTACCTTGCTTCCTGAGTAATTCAGCCCTGGTGTGGGATCTAAAATATTCAAAGGAGTGTGGAGTCTAAAATAGTCAAAGGAGTCTGCTCTTTTATGAAAACAGATGGTAAAGAGGATTGGAGGATGTCCCTGACAAAGTGTGAGGGTCAGTTAATTTTTCTCTCTGTATAGTATGATGCACCGGAGATAACCCTTATGAATTCAATTTGGTGACCTTTTACAGCTGTCAGGCCTCAATAATTTTTACCTATGTTGATATTCCCCCAAATTGCTGAGGACATTACAACATAAAGAACTAGTGAATATGCATAAATCTATGGCGTCGTGGGCAGTGATTTGTGTGGGTGGCGGGATATGGAAGGCAGGTTGCACCCTGTGCCACCTGGAGAGCTTGTATTCTTGGGAGGTAAGGTAGTTTGAACATAAACAGTGCTGTGTCTTTTTGCTTTGATTCACATTACATCATAGTAACCAAATATTCTGAAAATTCAAAAAGCTTTAAGAGAAGAGCATGTGCTTTTTCTGTTTATCAAAGGGGAACACGGGCTTTAAAAATAATTGGGAATCCCTGTTCTAGCTAATGATTTTTGATTCCCATTTAAGGCATGTGTTGTGGAAGATTTTATCTGAGAAAATTAATGAGAGAGATACTTCGCTTTGACATGCATAAACTCATTTAGTTTATTGCAAGGTAGTCATGGCAAGGCATACAAGTAAGACCTCACAACATTCCTTTAGAATCGGAGAATCAGAGTTAACAATTATAATTACAATGTTAGTTCAATGGTTAGAGTCCAAATCTTTGGCATTCATGCTTTTACTTTTAATGAGAGGTCTCTGGAGGAACACTTAACCATGGCTTGAACTTAACAGGGTCACTTGTAGCTAGGGTTCAAGGTCAGCAGTGGCAGGCAGAATCTCAGTTCCATCTCTCCTTCTCTTACTGAGCGAGTAGAAATTTAGGGTTTATATGTGAATTTGTCACCTTGGCTCCACACAACAAGGGCTAGTGTGACATCAAAGACCAGTATCGTATGTCTTTTCTGCAGGGTCAGAGATATCTTTCCTTCAAGGTTAGAGATTAGGGAGGTTGTTCAAAGATTGTTTTATTTTCTTGTGTCACAGCATGCCAGGTCAAAGTGGACTTTACATTCTTTACATATTTCACGCTCTTCTGTCTAAGTTCAAATTTTTCCAAATAAGTTTCTCGTGACTTACAGGTTTCTAATGGCTTATGGTTAATGTTAGAGAGTCTCACAAAAGTAGACATATTTCTAAGTTCATATTAGGAGTGCTTATACATAGCCATTTTGAAAGCATAATAGTGATTTATATCTCATGGGATTTGAGAGCATTGTAGAAACATACAGAAAAGCATCTGTTGGGCTTTTTTTGGATTTTAGAGGGTAGCAACCAAAAGGACCAAACCATTCTCAAACTATCTTTATGCTTTGCTACTCCTGCAGCCCCCTGTGAAGGATTTCATGCTGCAAAAGTCGTTGAATTTTCCTTGTTATAAAAATAAATGTAGAAATTAGTACGAGGAAGGCAATGAAAACATTGAGTTTTTATCGCACTCTAAATATTTTACAATTTTTTTTTATATTCTTGTAGAATGGCTCCATACATCACTTTGTAAAAATGGCTTTCCTGGCAAATTTCAAATCAAGATAGGAGAGTGTCTTATTTTCAGAGTGATGGCTTATATCTAAGCCACTCTGTTCTGTTAAGCTGCTCTAGTAAAAAATGATATTACTGTTCTATCCTAATAAATGTTTTTACCTGAATAAGACATTATATAAATATATATACACACATATATGTATATATGAAGTTGAAAAAGACGTCTCCCAGGGTGGGAATATCATTTTTCTTGAAAGAGTGTTTCCTTGTTTCCATGCGTAATGGTTCATGTATTACATCCACATCAGTGGTCAAGTGTCTCTGATTAAATAATCTTGATTTTCTTCAAAATTCAGGCCAAAAAATAAAATAACCAAAAACCCTAAACATAAATTGTTTTAGAAAAGTGGAAGTTGAGATCCAGTATCCTATGGCCACCATGTTCCACATGAACTTTGAGATGCTAACTTCTCCAAATTTCAAATTGCCTTGGAGGAATTTCACAGGCATGCAAATCACTGGGTGAAGATGCTGTGTAGCATTCTGGGGGTTGTTGTTGTTGTTAGGTGCCATCAGGTTGATTCCGACTCATAGTGACCCCATGGGACACAGTAGAACTGTCCCATAGGGTTTTCTAGGCTGTAATGTTTATGGGAGGAGCCCTGGTGGCACCGTGGTGAAGAACTTGGCTACTAACCAAAAGGATGGAAGTTCGAATCCACCAGCCGCTCCTTGGAAGCCCTATGGGGCAGTTCTACTCTGTCCTATAGGGTCGCTATGAGTCAGAATTGACTCGATAGCAACGGATTTTAATCTTTACAGGAAGAGATCACCACCTCTTTCTCTCACGGAACTGCTGGGTGTGTTCGAACCGCCAGTCTCTCAGTTAGCAGCAGAACACTTAACCGTTGTGCCACCAGGGCTCCTTATTCCAGGGTAGATGCTATTTTATTGTCTAAGTGCAGTAGCTGATCTTGTCCATTTGTTCAGGGACATCTGGTGAAGCCAATGCCAAAGGACCGAAACACACACGCCAGGACCCCTCTCCCCGAGTTTCCCCTTTGCCTTCTAGCCCGGCTCTTCCTTTCTCTTACTTGTTCTTTCCTTCCTCCCCTTCCTCCCTCCCTTCTTTGTTCCTTCCTTTCTTCTTTTTTTCCTACCTCCAATCCTGCCCTGTGGACCTTGGCTAACCAACATACCACAAAGTTTGCAAACACAATTCTACGAAGTTATCATTCTTATGTTTTTTAGAATGGCACTAAAGCAGGAACAATCTCCCAACTGCAAATTTCCATTCCAGGCAAACACCACCTCCGGAGCTGTAAAAACAGCTTGGGGACAGTGTCTGACCTCCTCTAACTTCACAAGAGAAAAGGAGAATCAAGGTCAACATACCAAGGCTGATTCCTATGAGGCAAAGTTCAGACATGCCTCCTCTCTCCGCCATTTTTACCAGCTCTGATACCAACCATCCCTCCTACAGCACTCTCTACTTCTCTGCCGGGTTCCATAATTTATTGTGATGGCCACACAGAACTCACAGACCGTACTTATGATTATGGGGTTTATTAGGGAAGTAATAGTTACAGTTCAGGCTTAGGAATGCTCAGGATACAGTTCTTTCATCAGCTGTGCTTGCAGGCACACCTCTCCCTGGCTTTAGGCCTCTCCCCAGAGGCACTCAGCTTTCTCTGTCTCTCTTCTTCCTTGGTGGTGGTAGGATCCTCCTCCCTCCTCTGGAATTGGCTCTCTTTTAAGGCAAAACTGACCAATCCCCTTGGTGGGCCACAGTTACCTTATCACACAGTCCCTCTTAATCACCTGGGTAGGAGTTACAAGACCATGGCTAGAAAGTCCACACACAAAACGAGCCTAAAGCGGAAGGGTGTGTATCGCACCTCCCTTGCCCTATAAAAACCTGGCTCTGAAGTAATACTGAGTCACCTGGTTTCCAGGGGCTCCCTGAGATGCTCCAGCTAAACATACCCTTTCACCTCTATTTGAGTCACTTAAACAATTTTCTTTTTTTAAAATTATCATTAAAAATTGTGTTTTATTGAAAAATGGGATACTACTCAGCAATGAAATGAAATGAACTGCTGATACACAAACAGCATGGATGAACCCTAAAACATTATGTCAAGTAAAAGAAGTTAGACACAATAAGAATATATACTGTATGAATCCATGTAGATGAAGCTGAAGAACAGATCCAGTTTATCCAGGGCGATAACTACCAGAATAGTAATTGCTTCTATGAGGTTGAGAGGACTTGCCTGGGATGGAAGGGACACAAGGTAGCTTTTTGTAGGGAAGGAAATCTCCTGTATCTTGATTTGGTTACAGAAGTGTATATATTTGTCAAAACTTACCAAATTGTAAATTAAAGATCTGTGCATTCACACTATGTAAATGATAGCTCAATAAAACAAGACAAAACAAAAGCAAGGAAAAAATTAATGAGACAGATTGTGCTTGTCTTAGGCTGGATCCTCTAGAGAAGCAAAAACCAGTAAAGTGTATAAATATGTATAGAGAGAGATTTATATCAAGGAAACGGCTCATGCAATTGTAGAGGCTAGAACATCCCAAGTCTGTGGATCAGGATAGAGGCTTCTCCCAAATCACATAGCTGCAGGGGATGGCAAACCCAAGATTGGCAGGTTGGAGAGCAGGGCTCCCATTCACAGGCTGTGAAGATCGACGAATCCCAAGATCGGTAGATAGGCTGATAGCTCAAGTCCCAAGAACCGGAGGTCAGACAAACAGGAGGCAGCTGCAGGATCCAGAGTAGGCAAAAGCCAGAATGTCCACTTGTATTCAGATGCAGGCCACACGCCCAAGGAAACTCCCTTTCAACTGGTTGGCTACTCACAGGAGATCCCATCATGGGGGTGATCGCATGGTGATGGTAAGACAAGCAAATTCCATGAGCACGGGCCCACTGCTGCACTTCATTTGCTGTGAAGTCAGTCCCTTGATCAGAGGCAATGCTGTGTGGGATATCATGATGGCGGATAAAGCATTCTGTAAGTCCACGGTTGGTAGTTCTGGCAGAAGCGTTGCGTGCAGGGAAGGCAAATCCATATCCAGAGTGTCTATTCCAGTAAGGACAAAACGTTGCCCTTTCCATGATGGAAGTGGTCCAATGTAATCAACTTGTCACCAGGTTGCTGGCTGATCACCTCGAGGGATGGTGCCATATTGAGGACTCAGTGTTGGTCTCTCCTGCTGGCAGACTGGGGACTCAGCAGTGGCTGTAGCCAAGTCAGCCTTGGAGAGTGGAAGTCCATGTTGCTGGGCCCATGCATAATTTCCATTCCTGCCACCATGGCCACTTTGTTCGTGAGCCTATTGAGCAATGACAAGAGCAGCTGGGGATAGAGGATGACTGGTTTCCACAGAATGCATCATCCTATCCACTTGATTGTTAAAATCATCTTCTGTTGAGGTCACCCTTTGGTGAACATTCACATGAGACACAAGCATTTTCACTTTGGCCCTTTCAGAGATGTCTATCCACATACCTCTTCCCCATAAATCCTCGTCTCTGATTTTCCAATCATGTTCCTTCCAAGTCCCTGACCGTCCAGCCAAACCACTGGCCGCAGCCCATGGAAACTCCCTTCAACTGATTGGCTACTCACAGCAGATCCCATCATGGGGGGGATCACATATAAACACTGAGAATCATGGCCCAGCCGAGTTGACACACAATCTTAACCATCACAGTACTCTTCCTATTGGGGGATGTTTGGGTAATTTACATTTAAACCATCTTCTCTTGATAGCAATTACTTCTCCTTCCTATTCCTTGATCTTAGTTAATACAGCTATGATCTGACAGTCATAAGTGCAGTTCGTCATAACTCCAATATGTTGTAAGTCGGGAAATACCTGTACTTCAAGGAATGTGGGGTGATCCACAGAATGAAACTCTACTTTTGTCCCTTTTTATTGGAGGCTATTGTATTGGAAACACATAAAACCAAAAAACCAAACCCCTTTGTGTCGAGTCCACTCATAACAACTCTAAAGGATGGAGTAGAACTGTCCCATAGCATTTCCAAGGAGTGGCTGGTGGATTCGAACCGCCAACCTTCTGGTTAGCAGCTGAGCTCTTAACCACTGGGCCATCAGGGCTCCAGGAAACACATATTGGGGTGGGGGTGGGGGGAATGATCAACAGCATCACATGGACCTGTTTGCAATTACATTACTTTCCTGTACAAGGAAAATGATCTTAGGCTGCCAGCCAGCACAAAGTCCGACATGTGGTCAGAGCTAATTGCCTTTCTGGCTCTTGATAGAGAAGAAACAACTATAAACTGGTCTCTCACTAGGACTGTGACCATGGCCAGGACCCTAAAGATTACTGTATCTATATCTGAATCTATACAGGGAAATGCAAACTCTTGGCCACCAGGAACTATATAGAAAACTAATTGCACGGTCTGAGTCAGGTAACTAGCAAGTAACATAAAAGACCTCCCTTGAGTATGTGCAATGTCTTTCTTGGACATTTTTTAGGGCATGTATCATTCAAACTTGGAATATCAGGCAGTAGCTCATTTTAGAAATTTCCCCTCTGTCTAGCAAAAGAGCTAGCTTGGGTGCATGAGTGAAGGATTTTTTAGATAAGGATTAATTTTAATTTTGATTTAAGCTGCATAGATGTTGTTTTTGTTGTTAGTGGCTATCAGGTTGATTCTGATTCATAGTGACCTTTTTGTATAACAGAACGAAACGGATAGGTAGACAATGTTTAGATAAATTTTGTTGAACATTATATAGGGTTGCTCTGAGTAGGAGTTGACTTGATGGCAATGGGTTTGGTTTTTTTTTTAATTGACTGGAGAGACAAAAAAAACCAAAAAATAAATAAACAAAACCAAAAAAAAAAAAAAAAAAAGAACCAAAAAGACAAAACAAAACAGCAAGGGTGATAGCAGTCACGTAAGAGTCCTAGCCTTTCGTACTTCACTGCAGAAAACAAGCAAACAAAAACTGGAAGCTCTTCATCGCGACCCCTGCCGTCATTTGTGATGCTTTCAAGATACGTCAAAATGTTTTCCTTATGAATTTGTTTCCGAAAGTGATGAATGTATTTTTTTCTTATAAGAAATAATGTTTAAAAATCATTACCTGTTTTAAATGGCAGTGTGGAATAGAAAAATAGCCCTGGTCCTTAGGCACAAACCATTTTCAGTTCTATACAGAGGACTCTTTCACATCCCAATGCCTGGAAAATGAATGATTCCAAAGAGCCCATAGAATTGTGCTGCAGGGCAGCTCTGAGCGCCTTGGAACTTGTAACCAACCCAAACATTTTTATCAGCTCCATAACAATGCACAAGTCAATAACAAAGGGGTGATTCAGTGGCCCATCCAAATCCAAATGACAGTGGCCTTAAAAACAAACAGCCCAATCACAGTGACATTGATGCCACTTTGAAACAATAAATATTAGCCTTGTCATGGCCTAACTGCATCGAAGGGCTGGGTACTCACCAACTGTCACCTCAGAAAACCTCCAGAGGACGGACAGAAAAGCACCTCAAAAGATTTCATTTTCGCTGCAGCTGTAACTTCAAGTGGCTTTGAACCTTCAAGTGGGTCTCCACTTGCAATTTTTGGAGATGCTCATCATGGATAGAATCTTGGTTATTCTAAATTGAAAGAGATTTTTCAGTTCTCCACCATCTCACTCTGGTTCTCTACATCTGTATATTTAGGGGGTGAGGTATATCCTGAAAAACAAGAGGAATACCTTGTTTCCTGTTGTACCTCCATTATATTTTCCTCTGATCTCTGTCTCCAAGTTCGAGGAGGGAACTTTTTAAGTGTTTTCCCCGTTTTCCTAACTTCATTTCAAATCAATGTGTAAATGCATGGGCCGTATTAAACCATGGTCAGAGTGGTTGAAGTGACTTAGTTTGTTTACTAATAACAATACAATTATATAAAAATATAAGACATTTTAAAAAAGAATAGAAATATAAGGTTAGAATGAAAAATAATCATATATATCTACATATAGATATCTATATATAGGTAACTATATATACACATATGTATATTATTGGGGGGGAGGTAAGTGCTATCCTGCATTAATGAAGACTTCTAGAGCATCAGGAAACCCTGGTGGCTTAGTGTTGAAGAGCTACGGCTGCTAACCAAAAGGTCAGCAGTTTGAATCCACCAGGCGCTCCTTGGAAACCGTATGCGGCAGTCCTGCTCGTCCTATAGGGTCGCTATGAATCGGAGTCGACTCGATGGCAACAGGTTTGTTGTTGTTTTTAGGGCGTCAAAGTGTAGCTGCTTTGTTGTTGTTGTTAGCTGACATCGAGTCGATTTTGACTCATGGCGACCCCATGGGTGCAGAGTAGAACTACTCCATAGGGTTTTCAAGGCTGTGACCTTTCAGAAGCAGATTGCCAGGCCTATCTTCTGAATCACCTCTGGGTGGGTTCAAACTGTCAACCTTTCATCTGGTAGCTGAGTGCTTAACCATTAGTGTCCCCAGGGACTTGGTAGCTCCTTGGTCTCTCCAATGTACTTTTAACAGTTCTAAAGGAAGCAGTGGAGCCCTGGTGGCACAAAAGGTTAAGCATTTGGCTGCTAACCGAAAGGTTGGTGGTTCAAACCTACCCAGCAACTCCTGGGAAGAAAGACCTGGCAATCTGCTTCTGTAAAAATTATAGCCAAGAAAACCCTATGGGGCAATTCTACTCTATACAACACATGGGGTTGCCACGAGTTGAAATCCACTTGACAGCACCCCGCAAGAAAGGAATCGAGTCAGTTCCGATTCATGGCGACCCCGTGTATGCAGAGTAGAACTGCTCTCCATAGGGTTTTTAAGGCTGTGACCTTTCAGAAGTAGATTGCCAGGTCTGTCTTCTGAGGCGCCTCTGGGTGGGTTTGAACCACCAGCCTTTTGGCTGGCAGTGGCCCTCCAAGGACCTTTAAAACAGTATAAGCCACAACATATGTTGTTGAAGAAAAAGGAACTAATTCAGTCCAACTATCTTCCGAATAGCGGAGAACAACAACAGTGAAGTTGATTTCATGTAATATTCTTCACGAGTAGAGAAACAGCCCTCCGTGTCCTGGCCACTGACTGCCAGGGACGGTCACCCACAAAGAGAAGATTCCATTTCCCTGACCCTGGTGGCTCTGTTAGGTAAAAAAAATAAAATAAAATAAAACAAAACAGCCTGACCTGAGTCAAGTGCCAACTTGACTTTTGCAGAGTCTTGAATTTTATACGTCCTTTGAAACTCTCAGTCACAACTGAAAGGCAGAGCAATAGCCATTTCACAAATAAACAAAACAGATTACCCGGCAACCGAGCATCCACGTGGCTTCAAGGAAACGTTCTCCATCTATTCTGTGAGCTTATTCACTTTATTTCATAGGGTAAGGTGAAGAAGTATTAAGCGTTGCCTTAAGATTCAATTCTCATCTACTTGAAGACCATGTTTTAAATATACAGTTAATACCGTGAAACCTGTGAGAGCCAGAGCTTGATGAGACTGCCCTGTTTCTCCAGGTCTCGAAAGTTCTCCACCTTCGACGGGGTGCAGTCTTACCATTTTTCTATCGCATTTTCCTTCTCTGACAGGTTTCCGCCTTACACAGGTTGAGCTTTCGCAGGTTTTACTGTGTATTGATGGTTACATCTGCTTCTTCCCCAAGTTCTCATTCCCTTTGCTAACTTCTCTCTGTGCTTTTATCAAACATTATAGTCAGCCCCTTATGAAATGGCTTAAACAAGTAGTGACTTTAGACTGTGCTTACAGACAAACCCTCACTCTGTCTAAAGTTGGAACTGCCAAAAAATGCAAATTCCCACCCCCAAATGGAGTGGAGGGCCTCAGGGTACGCACCGTGCAAGCTAACATTTAATAGTAGTGTGAATCCCAGAGCCGAGACTGATGGCATCAGAGCAGATCCTCTCTGGACTCGATTTGTCTCTAATTACTTTCCCCTGGATTCCAAGCTATCATTCACAGGGTGCACCACTGAAATAAGGAGAGACACCCATGCTTCACACCAACAATATAATTACATGTAGAACTTTTCCAATGATAAGACCTTACTGCCAATTCTAAAGAGCTTGGTAATTGTTAAGTGAGGTGTTTATTTGGGAAAAGAAATAAACTCATTGATGATATTTTAGAACAGGAGATTGTAGCAAGGTGAAGGCGGTGGGGACGCCAAGTTGGAATTTCAGAAGACCTGAGTTTCTCAATCAAATGGACAAATGCTAGTCAGAGATTGTAAACCCTGTATATAGTCACTGGCCGAACAAACAGTAGCTTGGGGTGGTTTTAAACTCAGCGTAATCTGCTTGAGGTCCTGGCTTCCTCATGCTACCCAGTGAAAAACTGAAATCTAAATCTAATGTAACTTGCAAAATGCAGTTTTATGATATCACGAGCAAATACAGTAAAACCTGGGGAAGCCAGAAACTGTGTAAGGTGGAAACCTGTCAGAGAAGGGATAGTCAGTCACTCAAAGCCTACTGTGAGAGTAGAAGGTTTTTGGGGAATTCTGCAAAAAAAATCTCTGGGATGGAAGATGATGTCTGTCACGTGTTTATTTCTCTTTAATTCTACCACCCTCTACTAAGCAGAATTCCTTCCCTGGTGACTCTCTCTTATAGTGTGCTGCTTGGATACCCTTCACAGCAGCTCTTGATTCTGAACGTATCTTGTTCATTGTGTGTCTTCATCACATGCCTAAGCAGATCGGTCTCATGGAGTTTCCTGCCAGCGGAGCAGAGCACAGTAGGGGGAGGCAGTGTCTTTCGTGTGCCTGGGAGCAGGAATAAGTTGGTTTAAGGACAGCCAGAGGGTGTGATGAGGCCGTGACGTCAGGGAGAGGGGAATGCAGCAGGGATCCTGGACCAGCAACTAAAGACCAGATGGGGACACAGGTGTGTACAGACACCAAGGTGAAAGGGAAGAAACACACAAAGCAAGATTGCTGCCTCCCCCTCCAACTTCTGCTCTGACATTACATGTGCCCTCTTGCAGAATTATGACAGGCTCCAAGAAAATATTTTTTGTACACTCAAGTTTATAGACTGAGACTTGTACCTGGTAACTGTGACTGTGAACTCCTCAAACAATATAGAAACATAAAGTATAAAATGAGTATCTGCTAACCCTACCCCTTAGAGATAATGACTAGCAGCCATTCTGGGGGTATTTTACCAGAACTTTTCCTAAGATTCTGCCAACACAGATAGAGATTTAGATACAGACGTAGATGTGTTCTTGGACATGGACAAAGTCATATCTGTAGACAGAGCTATAGAACCAGCTTTGGGGAGAGGGAACAAATGGGATATCACTACATGTCCTATTCAGCCTCAATTTTTAAACGTAAGCAAATAGCTTTCTTCAATTTCAGAAAATAAAATATGCCCATCACTGGTAGGCTGACAACTGGGAACCTCAAAGAGGAATAACATGCATATTTTCCTTTTCCATATAAGAAAGAGTTCTGGAACTTCAGAGCCATCTTGGTCATGGCAAGCCGGAGTCCATAAGGGTAAGACAGAATGTTCTCTTATAAATGGATTCAGAGATACTTAGGAAGCATGCTTTTGGAAATTAATATTATTTGCTAGAACTTTATTCTCTGAATCAATTACAAAGAACACTTTTTGTTATGAAGAACCAGAAAAATGCTTTATTTACTCGTTCTCCCAAAAACTCTCAGCTGAAATAATCTAAACCCCAGGTGTACCCTGGGAAACACAGAAAGTATATTTCTTTCAGTGATAAAGTGCCAGCTATTTAAAAGTTTACCCAACGCTTTCAGAGATGTTGGGGTTCCAAGTGAAATTTCTGAGAGGATCAGATGTAATAATGTAATTATCCCAGCATTTATTTGACCAGAAATTTTAGGTTATTATTCGTGTTATTTTTTTCATGACCAGATACAATTGATTGCAGGTTTCAGGGTTGAGAGAAAAACATCAATGAATGTATTTTTGTGAATAAGGATTAAGTTTAAGAGTTAGGGCTGTGACACAGCCCCAGGTATATTTAACTTGTTGGGCTACATTACATGAACGCAAAATATAGCAAGTGTGTATGTGTACACTCATTTACTGAGAAATAAATGTCCTATTTTATCACACTAGATATTCATACGCATGCATAATGATAATAAATACTTAAATGACATTCTAAAATCCATTACTACTCTCTACCTGGCCATAAAATTAACATTAATTTGTTACAACTATCCAAATTTCTGCGAATTTATTCGATAGCTGATGTAGCCTATCATATGTGTATATCAGGGCAAGACTGAGGAAGTATAAAATGTACACTTTTCCATCGGTATATTGGGGAGGAAATAGGTTTATTACATTTTCACTTTCTATTTTTTACCTAAAAGAGAGTAAGAACTGGCACAGATCAACCAAGGGGTGCTGATGGGGAAATGAATGGAAAGACAGGGTGATGGCTGAACTCACGATTCCTGTAAGGTCCTGGGGGCGAGATTGCATAATGCAGTGGAAAACGCACTGCTGACCCAATCTTAGACGCTGCCTAAGGAAGTAAGACTTACAAGGCAATGAATAGACAGAGCTGAACCTTCCTTTGGAGCAGAGATGGAAGACTATTTACTGAAGGAAGCATGTTTCAGACAACCGAGGGAGAGAGAGCTGGCAGCTCTAACAGAATCGCGCTGGATGGGCTCAACAAGTGTTGCCCTGGCCTTCTGAAAGCATTGCATTTTCGATGGAATGATTGAGCTTTATACTCTTATAAAGATATTATTCTTTTAGAGCTTCCTCCTGACATTGGGAAAAAAATAAGATTTTAAATCTAGACAGTTGATTTGGACGCACTTATTGAGTGATCTACAAGGGATTTAGCATGGTGGTAAGCAAAAGGTCCAAAACCCAAGGCTATCAAGTCAAAGATAGATACAAAGAATTATCAGAATGGTTCTATTTTGAGGGAACTTATAATGAGATTGGAAGACAAAGCACCTGCATAGTAGCGTCTTTGCACAGAAACCTACTGGCACGTTGTTGTCGTTCTTGGGTGCCGTCAAGTTGATTCGGACTCATAGTGAACCAATGTGACAGAGTAGAACTGCCACATAGGGTTTTCTTGGCTCTAACCTTTACAGAAGCAGATTGCCAGGTCTTTTTTCCTTGGAACACTGAGTGGGTTCGAACTGTCAACCTTTTAGTTAGTAGCAGAGTGCTTAATCATTTGTGCCACCAGGGCCCCTACTGACATGTGATAAGACTTTAATGAATTCTGTCGGTAATGACATTGCTTGCATTTTTAACATCATATGACTGTATCAGCATATGAAGGGGCCCTGGGGCCGAAAAAGTAAAGGCCCCGAAGCCAAAAAAAAAGGTGGCCAATCCAAACCAACAACACCCCCCTGGGAAAAAAAACCGGCAAACCGCCTCCAAAAAAGATTACAGCCAAGAAAATCCTATGGGGCAGTTGTACCCTGTCACATGGGGTCGCTATGAGTCAGAATCAACTTGGCAGAGCTTAACAACAACAACAACATCAGCATAGGAGCAATCGGGTGAGCTTCTTGGTCTCCCTTCATCTCCCACATAGGTGTTCAGTGTGGGAGGTGTGCAGGTGACAGTTACCTTCTCTGAAAGTGAAATCATTTCTTCTTCTATAGGGAGAGGCGATTAGGTTGAGGATCAAGATTTCCTTGTCCTGAAGATGGGGGAATTAGTATTTAAAAAAAAAAAAAATTTTTTTTTTCCCTTAAGTTTTGAAGACAGATTTTAAAGAACTATTGATAGGGTCTCTAGTTGAAGGGACTAAAAGTAAATAATGGAGATTATGGTGTCATGGGTAAATAGGTGTGTGTCAGAAAGTTCTAGAAAGTTGGGGGAGATGGGAGACAGGAGGGACATTGAACCCAGAGGGTCCTAAGCCAACAGTGAACTGAATTTGGAGGTTGCAACCTATGAGGGGCTAGGCAAGTAAGCCATGAAAAGGATACTGTGAAGGATATGTCTTAAGTTCTCAGGACCTAGTTCTTCAGGGCAGCATCCCACTACTCATTTGAGTGGAGACCACTCCATCTGTACCAAGCAGCTGAGCCGGAAGCAATGTCTGTCCCATGGAAGGTGCCTCCACAATGGTACCTCCACTAAGACAATGATATGGTCAGAGAGGACCACTGGTCATGCAGCATGGTGGCAGGAAGGAGCCCCCAAATCTTCACCTAACAAATTAAAAAAAAAAACAAAAACCGAAAACCAAACCCACTGCCATCAAGTCAACTCCGACTCACAGCAATCCCATAGGATTTCCAAGGCTGTAAATCTCTGCAGAAGCAGAGTGCTGCATCTTTCTCCCTAGGATCCGCTGGGGGTCGTGAACCACCAAACTTTTGGTTAGCAGTTGATCGCTTTAACCAAGGGGTGTATTAAATTACCCTAAGCTCGGAGAGTACAAAGAAGACTTAGCCATTAAAGCTGTTGTGTTTGGGTGCGGTTGACAACTTGAGTCAATTTTTGACTCATAGCGACCCCACATGACAGAGTAGATCTGCCCCATAGGGGCTGTAATCTTTACGGAAGCAGATGACCGGGCCTTCATCTGGCAGAGCTGCTTGGTAGGTTCAAACCACCAACTTTTCAGTTAGCAGCCGAGCACTTAACTATTGTGCCACCCAGGCTCTTAACACTACAGTTTGTTAGATACTAATCTTAGTACAGACAAAGAGAGTTAGAAAAAATGACAAAGGGAGTTAGAGAAAAATCAGATTTTTCTTAGTTACAATAATAACCTTAAAAATCTGGTTGAAGAATAAGAATGAGAGTCCCGGATAGAATGGGAGAAAAATGTAGAAAAAAACTCAGATTCTTAAAACAGGCCAGACTTACTGGACGAGTAGAGACTAGAGGAACCCCTAAGACTTGCCCCGAGATACCATTTAAACCTGAACTGAAACCACTCCCAGAGGTCATCTTTCAGCTAAATAACAGATTGGATCATAAAACAAACAATATCACTAGTGAGTAGGGAGCTCTTAAAAAAAAAAAAAAAAGTTATCTATATGAGGCCAAATGGTCAACATTTACTCTAAAGCAAAGATGAGAAGGTAAGTGTGTGTGTGTGTGTGTGTGTGTGTGTGGCAGGGGGAGGAGGGGTAGCTAGATTAATGGAAAGGGAGCAATCAGAATGGAGGAAAAGAGAGTGTTGACACATTGTGAACAAAGTAACAGATATCACTGAACAATGTGTATACCAAACCAAAACCAAACCAGTTGCGATCCAGTCTATCCTGACTCATAGCGACCCTATAGGACAGAGTCGAACTGCCCCATAGGGTTTCCAAGGAGCAGCTGGTGGAATGGAACTGCTGACCTTTTGGTTAACAGCTGAGCTCTTAACCATTGCACCACCAGGACTGTGAACCTAATTTTCTGTGTAAACGTTACCAAAAACA
>NW_004443944.1:8920480-8922494 GCF_000243295.1 Trichechus manatus latirostris
GGAAGAATAAGGGGAGAGTTTTCCATAGGTGGGAATTCCATTAGCAAAGGCAGAAGGATAGAATGTGCTCAAATGGGAAAGGACTGAAATGACGTCAGCTTAAATAAACATGTAGGTTCAGGAGCAGGAAGACATGTTGGTAAAAGAGGATAGGACCAAGAAACCGAGAAGAGGAATTGGGTTCAATATGCCTGTCCAAAAGAAAACCTAAGAGTTCATCGCTGAAGTATTTATATGCGTTTGTAGAATACCTTCCATCCTTTGTGTGTGGGGATTCCATTTAGACTATGCCATGAGCAGAAAGGAGATATCCATGTGCTAAATGGGAATAAGCTCTTGATGAAAACTATGTAAGGTATACGGGTCTTTGGATTATTTATCAGGTAATACACATATTTATTTGATATCTGTATCATCATACAAGGATTTTTGTTTAGAATTAAAAAAATGTGTTTCAATTTGAAAAAAAGACTTGTAGAGGGTTAATTATGGAAAGTACTGGGTATCTGTCCTAAGTATGTATGGTTTAATCTCAAGCAAGGTGAACAGGTGTGGAATCTGAATTTTTACTGACTGCAGGGTAGAAAAACTGAAACCTGAACAGTTACCATAACCCTAGACCATTCTAAGCAGTTAATTTACCTCAGAGCAAACACAAGACTCTTTGATATGAGTTCTTCCAAACCTAGGACACATGGGAATCCAAGTGTCCTCTACTAACTGTTGCAAATGGTTAATGTGCTCAGCTGCTAACGAAAAGGTTGGTGGTTTGAGTCAACCCAGAAGCACCTTGGAAGAAAGCCCTGGTGATCAACTTCCAAAAAATCAGCTATTGAAAACCCTATAGAGCACAGTTCTATCTGACACACAAGGATCGTCATGAGTCAGAATCGACTTGATGGCCACTGGACTGGACTACTAAATATGAGCTCACGGTAGAAGATTGTAAATTGTGGGAGGAAGTAATCCACCATGAGGGAGAGTCAGCAGATTCAACTAAGGAAGGTTTGCATATCCAAAGGACAAAAGGTACTAAAGCAACTTGGAAGGATCTAAAACAAAAAAGGTTCAAAATGATATGATTTCATTTACTTCAAGGTAAAACACAGGCAAACTAATGTATGAGGTAAGAAATTAGGATATAGGTTACTTTTGGGGAAGGGATAGAGGGCAATGAGTTAGAGAGGCACAATGGAGACTTCTGAGGGCTGGTAACGTTCAGTGTTTTGCTATGGCTGTTGACTAGTCAGGTATTTTGTGTATGTGTGGGTGAAAATGTATTGAGCTAAATAATTATTATTTGCGTTGTTTTTCTGGATCCTTCTTATACATAAACAAAATAGTTTATTTTAAAAAGGGTGGTTTAACAGCAACAACGTCGTGTAATTTGCTATTTTTGAAATTCCCCTTGATCACGTCCAAGTAAACGGGATAGTTTTTGGGTATTTGACAACATTATTTCCCAGTAATTTTGATTATGCCCTCATTATTTCAAGAATATATCCTAATTTTATGTGTGTGTGTGTGTATTACACATGTACTACTCTAATTGTACTAACATTTCTAGGAGTTATATACCCTTAGGGTACATTTTAAAAATTGAAAATAAAGCAATATTTCAAATAATATTCTTAATATTGTTGTCGTTGTGTGCCATCAAGTCGATTCTGACGCATAGTGACCCTGTAGGACAGAGTGGAACTGCCCCATAGGGCTTCCAATGCTGTACTTTTTATGGAAGCAGATTGCCACATCTTTCTCCCACAGCGGAGCTGGTGGGTTTGAACCGCTGACCTTTCGTTTAGCAGCCGAGAGCTTAACCACTGCACCAGCAGGGCTCCTTAATATTCTTAATACTTTGGAAACTTTTGGGCTGACGGCTTGTTAGATCTCTTTGGATCATTGTTGTTTTTGCCTTATTAAATTGCTGAGCAAGCAATTGTAGGAAGAGTTGGATAAAAGTCACCTCTTCCATTTTCTCTTAATTCTCATGTGCTTGCATCCTTAGTGGTAT
>NW_004443944.1:8922808-8927272 GCF_000243295.1 Trichechus manatus latirostris
TGGCATGAGAATGATAACATCAGTAAGTTACACGCTGCAACATTGTATGTAGTACATATTACTAGTGATAAGATGTACAACAAGAACAAAAACCCACTGACGGTCGTAAGTGCAGGTCATGGTAACTTGAATACATCATAAATCGAGGACTACCTGCGTGTGGAAACTGCTATATCATCTTTAAAAGAAAATAAAATTTCTTATCTAGAATGTGAAAATATAAGAAAACCAGAAAAACGTAGAAAAAACAAACATTTCTATTTCCCAAATTTCTGAATTTCTTCTTCCAATCAGTGATCACATCATGATTTTGAGGGGAATATACAGCAAACAATGCAGAGGTCATGATCATCCCCAAAGGAGTAAGTCCCTTTATTTTTCACCAGAGTTGGAAGAAGTTCATGCTGACTCTCCGGGTAAATTTTCAAATCTGGGAGGAGAGACAGAGAGACGTCAATACTCAGAACTCTGCTGTTGTTGTTGTTGGGTGCCATGAGTCAATTCCAACTCATAGTGACCCTATAAGACAGAGTAGAACTGTCCCATTGGGTTTCCCAGACTATAATCTTTATGAGAGCAAATCGCCGGACCTTTTCTTCTGCGGAGTGGCTGGTGGGTTCGAACTGCTGACCTTTCGGTTAGCAGCCAAGGGCTTTAACCATTGCGCCATCAGGGCTCCTTCTCAGAACTTTAAAGCCCGTTTTAGGTAGGGTGTGCCCTTTCCAGTCCACCACTGTCCCCACCACTCACCCTTATCTTCCTGAAGCATTTGTGTGGGGGATGGTGGTGTAATAATTAAAATAAAAGGTGTTAGGTTTAGGCAGAATTCTGATTCTTTCATCGACTAACTGCGGGACTTTCTACATCCGTAAAATAGGGGTAGTAATAATATCTGTCTCTTAGGGTTGTTGACATTGCTTTGAAGAGTTCCTACAGAACTCTTTTTCTGTAAAGGGCCAGATAGTAAATACGTCAGGCTCTGTGGGCCATACAACCTCCGTCGCAGTTACTCAAAACAGCACGAAGCAGCCATAAACAACGAGTAAACAAATGCGCTTACCCGTGTTCCAATAAATCTTTATTTACAGAAACAGGCGTGCGGACTGAATTTGGCCATTGTTTGCTGACCTCAGGTATGTGGGCATACATGTGGCGATACACTTAGCACTATGCCTGGTGGCAAATAAGGTGAGAGGCGCAGTCAGAAATCAAGACAGGGCAAACTCTGGATGGCCCCTCTTTTGCTTGACTGTTTTTACCTTAAGCATCCCAGATGGTGAGTGGTTAAAGCTATCGACTGCTAACCAGTAGGTCAGGGGTTTGAAACGACCAGTGGCTCTGAGGGAGAAAGAAGTGGAGGTCTGCTTCCATAGAGATTCACAGCCTTGGAAGCCCTATGGGGTCACTGTGAGTTGGAATCAACTCGACAGCAGTGGGTTTGGTTTGGGTTGATTTTTTACCTTACGAGGTTCTCAAGTCTCCCTGTCCCCATGTTCATGGGGTAGACAGCAAAGCCTGGGCTGTGAAGACCCAGATTTTGTCATTTTTGTTTTATTCATTCGACATTTATTGAATACATACTAGGTCCCAAGACAAGGTAGGGACACTTGGGCAAGATGCTTAATCTGTATCTCGGCTTCCTCATGTGGGAAATAGAGATAAGTTTAGTGATGGCAGGATTTGCTGTATCCACAGATATTTGAGCGGTTGCTTGACATATAGTCAAAGAAAAAAAAAAAAAACCAATTGTCATTGAGTGGATTCCAAATCATAGCAACCTGTGTGTGTCAGAGTAGAACTGTGCTCCATAGGGTTTTTGATGGCTGATTTTTTGGAAGTAGATTGCCAGGCCTTTATTCCAAGGTGCCTCTGGGTGGACTTGAACCTCCAAACTTTTGGCTAGCAGGTGAACACTTTAACTGCTTACACCACCCAAGGACCAACACATAGTAGCCCATCAAAATATGCCCTAGATACAGATTCGACTTCATATGTTATTGCCAAGATTAACTAAAATAATGCACAGGCAACATGTAACGTAGCAAATAGTCAACACTGAAAAATATCAATTGCTTTTCTTACTTCCCAGGAAAAGGTGGTTCGAGAAATTTGACTGGCATACTTTTCATTCTTCCATTTCCCCCAACAGATTAAATAAATCAATAGCCCATTTAGGTATAGTCATAGAGATACAGTTAATCAGATTGGAAAGAAATGGTACCCGCTAAAACAGATTTGAAAAAAAAGTCATCATCCACCAGGGTCACCTTTTCAAACCCCAAAGCTAGAAATCTGTAATCTTCCTACGAAAGATCTCGGCAGTGCAGGAGAGGGAGAAGCAGTAGATTTTTCTGCTGCCTCTGGAGGAAGATATATCTGCTGTAGGTATCAGTTCAGCCACGGAGAATAATTTAATCATACTTGTAAATGACATTCCAACCAAAGGTCATCAGATCTCTCAGGCCTTCATCAACTTAGGAAAATTAGAGCCGTTTTATTGACGTTGGAGAGTAATAACAGTGCTTGGCTCTGCTCTGTAGGGAAACCAGGGGAATCAAGAAAATGTGTCTGAGCCGGGCAGCTGAACCGCTGGAACCCAGGCAAGCAAAACAGCCGGCCGACTGTGAGCCTCCCTGCTAGCAAATTCCTCCAGCAGCTAAGGGTTTTCCTTCTGTCCTTTTCTTACTGTAACTAAGTAAACATGTTACAAAGGGATAATGTAAGCAGAGTCATTTCAAGAAACCAGAGAGCTGGATCCTACTAAAGAAGGCATGGAAGGAAAAAAAAAAAAAAAAAAAAAATCCAGGAAAGAAGTGGTATCTCATTGTGGTTTTGGTTTGCATCTCTCTGAAGGCTAAAGATGTTGAGCATCTTTCAACCAAAACTTTGAACCAAAAAACCCAGCTTATTTTAATTAGTGAAGTACGTCTGCTTGGAGCTTTGTGCTCTTTTAAAGAATTGTCTGTGTGAAATCAAACTGGCAATGGCAACTCGAAAGGTTAGATGGGAAGCTTAGGGGGCAGTGAGTTTAAGATAACGGTAGTAGAATAATTTGGAGAATAGTGAGAATGGTAACACAACTGGAAGAATGTGACCAATGTTACTGAATTGAACATGTAGAAATTGTTGAAATGGTGTGTCTCTGGCTGTGTATCCTTTCACCAAAGTTAAAAAAAAAAATTATTTCAAGAAAAAATTGTTAATATGTTGTTTAGTCAGGCAAAGGCATTTGCTGTGATGACACGGTCACTTTCCAGAGTAAGAGTGCTTGGTAGTAGGGTGGCTACAAGAAGTAGCCTGTTTTTAATAAACGGAGCTGGGATGGCTGGTTTAAATCTGGTCTCATCCACTTACTAACAGTGTGTCCCTTAGCTAGTTACTTAACTTTTCCTAACCTTCAGTTTCCTTATCTATAAATTATGGTTCATACAACGGATCCTAACTCAGGGTTGTTAGCAGGATTAAATGAGAAAATGTAGTCAAGAGCTTAAACACAATGACTGGCAAAGCCAGCATTCAGTAAACGTGAGTTATCTTTACTATGATTAGTTGTTCAAACAACTAAGTTCCAGAATGGACTCAAACGTACCAAAAATCATGAAAATGTCACAGCACTGGGCAAAGTTTCATTCTGTTATACATAAGGTCACCATGAGTTGGAGCCGACTCAATGGTAACTAACAGCAACGACAAGTTCTAGAAGCTAACTTTTGTAAAATTCATAGTCTGTAGTTACGAGATTTGCTCCAAAGAAATGATCTCAGTTTGAATATTTGTCTTAAATTTTTAAAAACAGGTTGATAACTAGTGATGGTTTTTGCATTTATGTTGTACTCAAGTCTGTGGTTTGGGACACATCATGATTGTAGATGTGATCATGGAGAAAGAAATAACTCACTTAATGAATTAAGAACAAAAAGGGAAAGCATGGAAGGTGTATTGGTTTTCTGTTGCCGCGTAACAAATGGCCCCAAATTCAGCAGCTTAAAACAACACAACTTTATGATCTTGCGGCATCGCTAGGTCAGGAGTCTGGCGTGTTTTAGCTGGGTCCTCTCTTTAGGGTCTCATAAGGCTGCCTCAAGGTGTCGGCCAGGGCTGCAGTCTCACCTGAGACTTGGATCCTCTTCCAGGCTCACTGGTTGTTGGCAGATTTCAGTTCATTACTGTTGTAGGTCGGAGGGCTCACAGCTCCTAGAGGCCTCCTGCCATTCCCTGCCGTGTGGTCCTCTGCACAGCATCCAGTCTTCATTGTTAAGGCCAATGGGCTGCTTCGAATCTCTCTGACTTTTTCTGTCTCTGACCTCTATATCCTCTTTTAAAAGGGCCCACCTGCTTAGGTCAGACCCATCCACACTCAAGGGGGAGTGTATTATGCAGAGCGTGCACACCAAGACTTGGGAATCTTGGGGACCATCTTAGAATTCTGCCTACCACGGATGGCAAGTGGAAAGTTCCATCAAA
>NW_004443944.1:8927372-8957186 GCF_000243295.1 Trichechus manatus latirostris
AGTCCCCCTTTTGATCAGGATCCTGCTATAAAGTCTTTGATCAAAATGTTCAATAATGGTTGTTTTTGTTATCATTGAGTTGATTCCAACTCATAGTGACCCTACATACAACAGAACAAAACACTGCCTAGTCCTGCACCATCCTCACAATCATTGCTATGTTTGAGCCCGTTGTTGCCCCCACAGTGTCAATCCATCTTGTCAAAAGTCTTCCTCTTTTTCTGACCCTCTACCTCACCAAGCATTATGCCCTTCTCCAGGGACTGGACCCTCCTGATAACGTGTCCAAGACAGGTGAGATGAAGTCTCACTATCCTCCCTTCCAAAGAGAACTCTGGCTGTACTTTTTCCAAGACAGACCTGTTCGTTCTTCTGGCAGTCCATGGTATATTCAATATTCTTCATCAACACCATAATTCAAAGGCATCAATTCTTCTTCTGTCTTCCTTATTCATTGCCCAGTAATTACTTATTCAGTAATGGTAGCTGGGCACCATCCAGTTCTGGTTTCATGGCAAGTGGAGCAGTTGTTCATGGAGACAGTTAGCCGCACATTTCATTTTCTCATCCTATTCCTGACTCTCTATTGCTCCAGGAGAATAAAAACCAATTATTCTACCTTGGATGACTGCTTGCAAGCTTTGAGACCCCAGGCACTACTCAGCAATAGGTAATGATCTTTAGATGGGTCGATTATTCCGGATATCTGGCCAGACCAATGACATCACAGGGGTACTTATAAAAGAAAGCAGGAGGCAGGAAGGCCAAGTCAGAGAAGGTGATATGATGACGGAAGCAGAAGTAACAGAGAAAAAGAGAGAGAGAGAGAGATTTGAAAATGCTATGCTGCTGGCCTTGAAGATGAAGAAAGGGGTCATGGGCCAAAGATTGAGTCTACTTTTAAGGCAGAGTTCCTGGGTTGTCCAGATTGTTAACACGTGCTGGGCTGCCATCTGAAAGTCTGGTGGTTCAAGTCTACCAAGAGTCACCTTGGAAGAAAGGCTAGCAACCTACTTTCAAATAATCAGCCACTGAAAACCCTATGGGGGAATTCTACTCTGACACACAGGCTATCGCCATGAGTTGGAATGGACTCAACAGCCGCTGTTCTTTTGTTTGTTCTTATGTTTTACTGTTAGGACTACCTGGTAGAAAAACCAACATGGACAACCAGGGGAAAAAAAGAGAGAGAGAGAGAGAGGATCAAGTTTCAAGGAATCCAAGTATTTTCTGTAGTTTCTACTTATTTCTCCGATTATATCTACTTTTCTATTCGTTTCACTTGTGTTTTGATATCGTTGTAGATGGTTCTTGTTTTTTTCTTTTTTCTATATCCTCGTTACTTAACAGAAATAAAGATTTAAAGTCTGGGTCCTGAAAACTTAATTTAAAAAAAGTGAAAATTATGTATGTGTTCCCAAAAGATGAAAGGAACGGCTTTCTTGAGAATGCAGGACGTTGTTTGAACGTTCTGAGGTGTTTCTATCCTTGTTATTTGGTGTTTTGAGTGTTTTTTAATGGTGGTGGTTGTGTGTCATCCAGTCAATTCCAACTCGTAACAATCTTATAAGACAGACTTGCACTGCCCCATAAAGCTTCCTCGGCTGTAATCTTTACAGGAGCAGATTGCCATATCTTTTCTCCGGCGGAGCCGCTGGTGAGTTTGAACTGCCTGTATTTAATCATTGTGCTCCCAGGGCTCCTTTGTAGGAGACTTTTAAAGGTTAAATAGTTGAAAGCAAATGGACAACCCTGTGATAAAATCACAACTGCGTAAAACTCAAAATAAACCCACATCTAAAAAAAAACCTGTTGCCTTCAAGTTGATTCCGACTCATACTGACCCTACAGGACAGAGTAGAACCGCCCCATAGGGTTTCCAAGGAGCAGCTGGTGGATTCGAACTCCTGACTTTTTAGTTAGCAGCCGAGCTCTTAATCACCGTGCCACTTGGCTCAGGAACATGAAATGGTACACTAGAGTTTTTGTCTTTCTAGTCTATGAATACCCCTCTTAAAACTACAATTTAAAAAAAAAATTATATTCTCCTTTTATAAGAATTTAGCTTTGTTGGATTGTTAAGGTGGCAAAAATAACCCGTTCTTCATCAAACTTCTGTAACTATCAAAAAAAAAAAAAGAAAGAAAAAACAACAAAAAACAAAAACACACACAAAGAAGTGCAGCAAAGTAGTTCAAGACTCTCACCTTGACATGGTTTATATCTCTCATAACTGGCTTCCTAACACTGAACTCCTCAATTAGATAGACTTACATCCCAGCCCCAGGCAGTGCTGGGCCAGGACAGATCACCCAGTGCGGCAGCCTTGAATCTGGACGGACAGAGGAGAAAGAGTCTTTCCTGCAAGTTGATTGTTTCTGAGAGGAAGGATGCCGGGGCTACTCCTGCCTGGTTCCTCCTTGCAAGCACACAAATCAAATAGAGCAACCAAGAGTATTGCAACTGTTGGGGTCTCTCCAGCTGGCAGTTGTAAGGGATTAAAAACTAAAGAGCGCCCACTTTTGTTTATTTAATAGGCAAGGCCAGGTGCAGATTGGGTTCAAAGATAGATCCTAACGCTAGATATTTTAAGAAGGAGACCCTGGATAATGCAAACAGTTAATGCTCCTGGCTGTGAAAGATTGTAGGTTCGAGTCCACCCAGAGGCACCTCAGGAGAAAACCCCAGCAACTGACTTCTGAAAAATCATCCATTGAAAACCCTATAGAGCAGTTTTACTCTGACACACATGGAGTTGTCATGAGTTAGCACTGACTCAATGGAAATTGGTAATGGTAAGAAAGAAAAAAAAAAAAAAATACAGAGTATCCCACAGAACTATAGTGAAGTTCTGCAATCAAGAATTAGAAAGTTCTCAGAAAGCAGGGCAATAGTTCCTTTCATCCTTCACCCTTACTTCTCCATTGACTTCATCTCTCTCTCTGGACTGGATATTTCTCTTCCTTGGTTTAGAGGGAGGAAAACTCTGCTGTTCCAGTGCCCCTGAATACATGACACAGATCAAATCCATGGAAAAGGACTTCTTTCTCTCTTCTCCCCATGCCCACCACATTTCCAAATTCCTGGGCTAGAGAGTCTTACAGCTCAGTTTGGGTCCAGTATTTTTCCTGGTCCAGTTATCCATTACCATGGACGTGAGATCATGCCGCCTAAGCTGGCTCTCCAGAACTTACTGCTGCGAAACAGTTTTGGGCAAGGTATAGGATGAGGGGAACAGTTTCCAGAAGGGGGGATCTTTGGCTTATAGGCTAAACCAAACCACAAACCAAACCCACAGCTGTTGAGTCTATTCTGACTTATAGCAACCCTATAGGATAGAGTAGAACTGCCCCATAGGGTTTCCAAGGCTGTGAATCTTTATGGAAGCAGACTGCCACATCTTTCTCTCATGGAGCGGCTGGTGGGTTTGAACTATTGACCTTTTGGTTAGCAGCCAAGTGCTGTAACCACTGAGCAACCAGGGCTCCTCACAGGCTAAACAGAGCCCTACAATTGAAATCTTGGTTTAGAGAACTATATAAAACAACTATTTTTGTTAAGCATCTAGGGTGAGAGCTAGAGTAGCTTTCATAAAATATGGGGCTAGTATTATTAAAAGGAATTGTTCTCATTCTGGAAAAGGACACCTGTTGTTTGCTATTTGGCAACTGTGTCCTATTCTCTGTCCTTCCAAGAAAAAAATAAAAACAAAAACATTGCTATCGAGTCAATTCCAATTCATATCAACACTATGGGACAGTAGAACTGTCCCATAGGGTTTCCAAGGCTGTGTATCTATATGGAAGCAGACTGCCTCATCTTTGTCCTATGGAGCAGTTGGTGGGTTTGTACCAGTCCAAGCATTTAACCACTGTACCACCAGGACTAATCGAATTTCCTTTGTGAAGTGACTTTTCCTCCATGCTCAGCCATGTGGTTTGTGTGGGATGGAAGGCATCCCCCTATCCACTGTAGCTCCGAGTTGGGTACCTGCCATGGATTGAATTATGTCTCTCAAAAAATGTGTGTATGAATTTGGCTGGGCCATGATTCCCAGTATTGTGTGGTTGTCCTCCATTTTGTGATTGTAATTTTATGTTAAAGAGAATTAGGATGGTATTGTAACACCCTTACTAAGGTCACATCCCTGATCCAATGTAAAGACAGTTTCCCTGGGGTGTGGCCTGCACCACCTTTTATCTCTCAAGAGATAAAAAGGAAAGGAAAGTGAGCAGAGAGGGGGGACCTCATACCACCAAGAAAGCAGTGCCGGGAGCAGAGTGCGTCCTTTGGACCCAAGGTTCCTGCACAGAGAAGCTCCTAGTCCAGGGGAAGACTGATGATGATGAAGACCTTCCTCCAGAGCTGACAGAGAGAGAAAGCCTTCCTCTGGAGCTGACGCCTTGAATTTGGACTGTTAGCCTGCTAGACTGTGAGAAAATAAATTTCTATTTGTTAGAGCCATCCACTTGTGGTATTTCTGTTATGGCAGCACTAGATAACTAAGACAGTACATAAACCAATCTGAGTCAATGGTCAATGATTTGTAAGCAAATGTTTGAGCAGGAGAAGTTCTCTCTCTTTTCCGAAGAATCTAATAGGTGAGACACTCTAAATCTCTTGGGTGGTGTGGAATGAGTGCTCGGAGCCTACAGCTGCTATTTAGTGACTTTGCAGAGACATCCCGAGGTTTCCAAATGGGCTATCCCCTCAAAATGAAGTCAATATTACAGAAAACAGAGCTAAGAGATGAGAAAAATAATTTGTAACATCATTTGAGCTGCTGGATCAAGCCTTACCTGAATATATCTATCTTTGACTTTACCGCTACATGCAGGGAAATTTTCCTTTTATAATTCAATCTATTTTTAGTTGGGCTTTCCATGACTTGGAATTAAATATTCCTCATGAACATACTTCTTAACGTGGATTTATGTAACACCTCATTTTTGCTGAATAATCTCTGGAATAAGAAATTTTTAAAAAAATGGCCCATCAAATATTCCATGTGGATGCTTGCATTTATCAGTTTTTAATTCTTCATCTGAGCACTACAGAATTCAATACACTTTATTTTGAAAACAAATCACTGAGGTCCTTAATTCAAGGATCATGACATACTAGGAAGACAGAAACCCGACAGTCAAAATACCAGGAGGGAAATAAATATTTAAAAAGATTGTGAGAGAAAAGAATAACTGTAAGAAAGTCGAAGGTTTTCCCACTTGGCCTGAGGGCCTTTTTCCTATACAGAATCCATAGGTGGTGATACATATGTCATCACCATCGCACAGCAGTCAAGAGAGATTGAGAGAGGTTTGAAAACAATGCCTTTTCTTCTGGCCAAGATGAGCAGAAATGTTGAAATAAAATACTAAGAACTGACACAAAGGCAGGTGAGAAGCTGCACTTCCACACAGCAATTAAAGACCACGGAGAACATAGGATGCAGGGAAAGACGGCTCCCTCCCCCTCCCCCAGGAATCGAGACTTTCATGGATGTTTCCATTGAGAGTGGAAAGACAATGTCACAAAGATGGGGACCAGCAGGAAGCATGTGGAATGGCCTTTATGGTTGAATGGCTACTGCCTACATGTAAGAGACATTCGAGATTTATTTTTTTCCTTTTAAACAGCACAAACTCTATGGGAGGGCATTATGGAAATGAAGAAATGAAAAGAAAAATATACATATAAATGAAAGCCACCTGATCATTTACAGTTTTAGTACCCTAACAAACGGAGTGCGTTCATCTTTTTCTGATTAACATGTCCGGTCATGCCACATACACTATCAGGTGAAATTTGACTAATACTCTAGTAATATTGGTAACACTATTGTTGTTGTAGCACCATTGAGTCAGCTCTGACTCATGGTGACCCTATGTACAACAGAACGAAACATTGCCCAGTCCTGCGCCATCTTCATGATACTGGGTCTGCTCGAGCCCATTGTTGCGGCCGCTGTGTATATTGAGTGCCTTCCAACCTAGGGGACTCATTTCCCGGCACTGTACGGGACAGTGGAGCCCTGGTGGTGCAGTGGTTAAGAGCTGCTGTGACCAAAATTTCAGCAGTTCGAATCTGGAAACCCTTTGGGGCAGTTCTACCCTGTCCTATAGGGCTGCTATGAGTCAGCAATGACATGACAGCGGCAGTTTTTGGACGCTGTTCTGTTGTGATCCATAGGGGTTTGATTGGCTGATTTTCAGAAGTAGATCACCAGGCCTTTTTTCTTAGTCTGACTTAGTCTGGAAGCTCCACTGAAACCTGTCCAGCAGGGTCATCCCTGAAATAACAGTGGCGTAGCTTCCAGCATCATAGCAACATGCAAGCCACCACAGCATGACAAATCCACGTGGTGGATTGGTACTAATAGTAAACCCATTGCAGTCGAGTCAATCCCGACTCATAGTGACCCTACAGGACAAAGTAGAACCACCCCATATGGTTCCCAAAGCTGTAATTTTTAGGTGAAAGTTTACAGAGCAAATTAGTTTCTCATTCAACGATTCATATACAAATTGTTCTGTGACATTAGTTGCAATCCCTAAGGTGTGTCAACACTCTCCCCTTCCCTACCGTGGTTTCCCCGTTTCCGTCCATCCGTTTTTTCCTGTCCCTTTCTGCCTTCTCATCCTTGCTTTTGGGCAGATGTTGCCCGTTTAGTCTTGGATACATGACTGAACTAAGAAACACCTTCCTCACGTGTGTTACTGCTTGTTTTATAGACTGTTTAATCTTTGGCTGAAAGGTGAACTTCAGGTGTAACTTCAGTTCCAAGTTAAAAGGGTGTCCAGGGGCCACAGTCTCCGGGGTTCCTCCAGTCTCTGTCAGACCAGTAAACCTGGTCCTTGTGTGTGTGTGTGTGTGTGTGTATGAATTTGAATTTTGTTCTACATTTTTCTTGTGCTTTGTTGGGGACCCTGTATTGCGTTCCCTGCTAGAGCAGCTGGTGGTAGTAGCCAGGCACCATCTAGTTGTTCTGTGGTCCATTAGTCCTTTGGACTAATAGTTCCCTTACATCTTTGGTTTTCTTCATTCTCTTTTGCTCCATACGGGATGGGACCAATAAATGAATCTTAGATGGCTGCTCAAAAGCTTTTAAGACCACAGATACTGTTCACCAAAGTTGATGTAGAACATTTTCTTTATGAACTATGTTATGTCAATTAACCTAGATGACCCCTGTGACCATGGTCCCCAGCCCTCAGCCCCAGTAACTGAGTCCCTTAGGGTGTTTGGATGTGTCTATGAAGCTTCTATGACTTTCCTGGTCAAGTTGTGCTAATTTTCCCTATATGGTGTACTGTCTTTCCCTTCACCAAGGTTAACTCTTATCTACTATCTAGTTAGTGATTTCCCCTTCCCAGCCCTCCCCTCCCTGGTAACCACCAAAGATTATTTCTTTCTATGTGTAAACTTTTTCTTGAGTTTTTAAAATAGTGGCCTCACAGTATTTGTCCTTTTGTGATTGACTTATTTCACTCAACATAATGCCCTCCAGATTCATCCATGTTGTGAGATATTTCGTGGATTCATCATTGTTCTTTATCATTGCATAGTACTCCATTACGTGTGTATGTACCATAATTTGTTTATCCATTCATTTGTTGACGGGCACTTAGGTTGTTTCCATCTTTTTGCAAATGTGAATAATGTTGCAGTGAGCATGGGTGTGCCTACGTCTGTTTGTGTGATGGCTTTTATTTCTCCAGGATGTATTCCTAGGAGCGGGATTGCTGGATCGTATGGTATTTCTATTTTTAGTCAAAGCTGTAATCTTTATCGAAGTAGACTTCTACATCTTTCTTCTGAGGAGAGGCTGGTGGGTTCGAACCACTGACCTTTTGGTCAGCAGCCTAGCGCTTAACTGCTGTGCTACCAGGGCTGCTAGGTAATAATAGTAACCAACATTTATTGAGAGCTTACCACACACCAAGCACTGGATTAAGCAAATTACAGATGGTAATTTGTTAAAAACTTAAAGAAGCCCTGTGTGAGGTCATCACTCATCTCGTCCCCATTTCGCACATGAGAAACAAAGAAGCTGAAGAAGACGGAGTATCTTGAGAAGGCACACACAGCTCCTAGGAGGATAGTCCCAGATCCATGGGCTCCTAGGAGGATAGTCCCAGATCCATAGGGCTCGGAGGGCAGGGATCCTATTACACTGAGCTTTACATCGCAGCTTTTCATCTGCTCCTCTTAGTCCAGGGCCTCACTCATTCTCAGGAAATACACTTTGAATAAGTAGCTGTGATTCCATAATTCTCATATAAACTTACTGATAACGTGGATACCGCTTAACACGTTATTATAGGAATGCGCTATGTTCCTACTTAAAACCTATTGTCATCAAGCTGACTCTGACTCATGGTGACCCCATGTGTGTCAGAGCAGAACTGTGCTCCACAGGATTTTCAATGGCCGATTTTTCAGAAGCAGATCGCCAGGTCTTTCTTCCAAGGTGCTTTGGGTGGACTCAAACCTTCAACCTTCCAGTTAGCAGCTGAGCACTTTAACTGTTTGCACCCCCCAGGGATTCCTTGTTCCTACAAAGTCTTCGTCATTTTCATTTTTAATGGCTGTACAAACTTCCATCAATTTCATGTGACTGTAATTTATTTGGCCAGTCTCCAATAGTTGGACATTTATGTTGTTTCCAATGTTTTACTATTATAAATAATACCGCCATAGGCATCTCCAGGTAACCCTGGTGATGTAGCAGTTAAGAGCTACGGCTGCTAACCAGAAGGTTGGCAGTTTGAATCCACCAGGGGCTCCTTAGAAACTCTATGGGGCAGTTCTACTCTGTCCTATAGGGTCACTATGAGTCGGAATCGACTCGACGGCAACAGGTTTTTGGTTTTTTTATTTTTTTTTATTTTTTTTTTTGTTTAGGCATCTCCATGCCCAGATAGTTTTCTAAGGTTGTTTGGATGGGAGCGCTCCTCATTTCTCTAAAATCAAAAACTGTCAAAGTTTACCAACATTTCTACACTTGAACATATTGTCAAATTATGAAAGATCTCTGCCAATGAACTCTGTTGAAAGGCATGCATAAATGTAAATATTTCATAACATTCAAGTCAGCATTGGGATAAAGTGCATGGTCATTTGTAAACTCATTAGTTACATTATAATTACTTCAAATTTGAGCCTTTGGATTTTAAAACCTACTTGAACAAATATTTTAATTATGTTCTTCCTCCTTCTCTTATTAGAAGTGTATGTTAGTTCTGCACCCACCATGGTGAAGCTAGTTTTATACCCTGAGGTCAGTTATATAGAAAAATGAAAACACTGATTAAATGAGGTAACCAAGGGATATGAATAATGAATCTGAAGCCAAATTGAACTAGTGTACCGATTTAGTTAAAACGCATGTCCTGATTAATATCAATGAATACAAGCAAGCTGTTTAAGTCACAGATTGATCAACTGACAATATTTAGTGTCCAACTGAAAACGTGTAAGTCTAACAAAGGTAAATGATAATATGTTTCAGAATCATAATATCCAAAGTACACACACAGCTGCATTGCTAATGAGAATACTGTTAAATCAAACACTGAAAAAGTGAAAGCAGATGAATCAGGGAAAGAAAAATAGTCCAAAGTTGTCATTTTTCACTGGCCTCTAAGACACAGAAGAAAGAATTTAGTTTGCATTGGCAGAGTTAAAAATTGAATGATTCTTGGCCACTTCAAGTTTTCTATTTGTGATCTATTGCAGTGGATTCAAGAAAAAGAGTAAATTAATCACTCCTGGCCTGTGTTGTGTATTGTCTGAGTGAATGTGCCAGAGAAAGGAGTAATAGCCTTTCCTGTCCACTCTGCTTGGCTTGTACTAACTGACTACTAAGGGGCGGCGGGGTGAGGTGGGACGCTGAGTGGGAAATAGAGGGAGAGAGACAGGCCAGAGAGGGGGAGGTAAGAGAGGGGAGGGAGATAGAAGGGGTAAAGGAGAGGCACGAGAGAGAGAAAGAGAGAGAGAGTGAAGAGAAAGAGCCTAGAGACAGAGACAGAGGGAGACAAGAGAGAGAAAAGGGAAGGAAGAACAAAAAAGGAAGGAAGAAAGAAAAAGAAGGAATGAAAAGTAGGGAGGAAGGAAAGAAGGAAGAAAAGAGAGGAAGGAAATGAAGGATAAAGGGAACGAGGGAGAGAGGAAGGGAGTAAAGCAGGGAGAAAACAATTCACGAGATACATACAGACTTATGAAGATTATTGGCATAGAAAAAGAAACTCACTTCAGTATAAAGTATTTAATTATTTTTAAAAACCCAATATTTTAATTGGATTAACTGATGGTGCCTTCTGAATTGAAGTTAATTTAAAAAATCATTACATTCAAAGTAGATATTAACTTCATTGAATTTTTTTTTTTCCAAATACAACAAGAGATCTATAAGCGTGACTTCGTTTGTCCAAGTTGTAAGCCAGGCATTTCTCTGAGTTAGTGGCATCTGCAATCTGCAGAGTATTCAGATCCCTTGCAACTGCCTGGAGAAAACCAAGTTTGGCAACAAACAGATTTTATGATCTTAAGGCAGAAACCAGTGCAGTCCTGAATCTCTTGAAAAATATTTCAAACATTTCTCATATTATTTAGGCTTAGTTATTGTACACATTTTAAGAAAGATGATCCTTAAAAATGAAAACCCCATGTTTTCCTTTCCTGCTGTGATAATGGAAAAACTAAACTGATTTTGGTCAAACTTTCCAAGATTTATTTTCTTCCCTTCGGCATTATAGTAAATGATTACACAGAAACAAAACAGGAGCTCTTCAGTGTGTATGAGCGAGAGGTGGCTCAAAGGAAGCAAGAAAGCGAGGGTTGTCTCTTCACTGAAATCAGTTTCAGCTCACACCAATGAAGCTTGTCTGGGCTAGTGTATTTATAGATTCTGCAGAGAGCAAGAGAGCAGATATAAATATTTGAATACCTTTTATTTAGTAGTGATGTCTGTTCGAATGCTGGTTTTTGTCTTTCCCGGTAATTGGTGTGGACGCCCAGAAGAACTAAATTAATTGCATGAGCAAACTTATTATATTGTTTCTGTTAGTTCTAGAGTAACTTGGGAAAATGTAATTGGGTTAGTGTATAAAGAAGGTATTTTTTTAGTTCATTTCTTCATTCTTTCAAACATCCACCAACTTTTTTGTGTGTACCAAGGTATCTTTCTTTGGGTCAAGCACCACACTAAGTTCTTGGGTTAGAACAGGGGATCTGTTATCTATTGCCACAAAAGTGCTGTGACTCATTATTAACAACTAGAAAAAGCCATCTAAAACAATGAGTATTTATGATTGCTCATGAACCCAGGCAAGTACACTTCTGTCACTGTGTCAGCCTGTGGCGGCTTGCACGCTGGAAGCTATACCACTGGTATAGCCAGAATGCTTCTTAGAAGTAAGGCTGGTGAGAGTTCATCTCATGTACTTTGAACATGTTATCAGGAGGGACCAGTCCCTGGGGAAGAACATCATGCTTGGTAAAGTAGAGGGTCAGCAAAAAAGAGGAAGATCCTCAATGAGACGGATTGACACAGTGACTGCAACAATAGGCTCAAACATAGCAATGATTTTGAGGATGACGCAGGACCGGGCAGTGTGTCATTCTGTTGTACATAGGGTCACTATGAGTCTGAACCGACTGGACAGCACCTAACATGACACGACATACCACTGGTATTACAAATACCAGCAGGGTCACTTATGTGTAGACAGGTTTCAGCAGAGCTTCCAGGCTAAGGCAGACTAGGTAGAAAGGCCTGACAATCTCCTTCTGAGAATCAGCCAGTGAAAACCCAATGGATCACAACAGAACATTGTCTGATTCATTTGCTTTGGACGTGTCATCAGGAGAGATCAATTGCTGGAGGGGGACATGTATGAAGAAGTAGAGGACCAACAAGAGTCAGGGAGACTCGGTGAGATGAATTGGTACAGTAGTCCCAAAGATGGGCTAGAATATGCAAGCTATTGTGAGGATGAAGCATGACCGGGTAATGTTTTGTTCTATTGTACATGAGATCGCCATGAGTCGAAGTCAACTAGACAAGAGCTAACAATTACAACAAGAAGACCATGGGCCATCTGCTTTGCTTGCTGCTCTCACCTGGACTCATTAACCGCCCCAGGCAAGGTAAAGCAATATCTCTGGATATGGCCTGGGTGTCAGTAATTTTAAGCTTTTTTAACCTTCCCAGGTGATTCTAACTGAATAAGGTTGAGGTGCTGTTTTTTAATACCACCTGGAGGCTGTTACCAGGGCATAGAGTTGGTTCTCTGTTAAGGTGGCTGTGATCAGGCTTTTGCTTAGTCATTAGGTATTTTTATTTTTATCACCCACAGAGAAATAATTACATTTTTGTTTAATCGTCCAAACAATGGAGTGTTGTTTCACAATCCTGAATAACTTTCAAAGACAGAACCTTAACACTAATGGATAATAACTGATAATCCCAGAGATAAAAGTAATCTTATTTAATCTTTATTAAAACAATAGTACATTATTGTTTTGGAAGAAAGATATTGCTTAAAATAAGATAGTAGCTTTTTTGTCATTTTGAAAACCATTAATTGGATATTACTCTCAGAGCCTGTAGTAGATATTCATCCCTTTTGCTTGTTCATGCCAAGCACGTGAATGCCCTGTGCTGTGTTTGGAAAAAAGAGGAGGAAATGAGAGAGTCTAATATATACCTAAGCAGAGTCCCAGAAAGACTGAATAGAAGGAAGTTAGGTAAAGATAGACAGATAATGACTACATTCTTTCCTGTTCCAGTTGTCGTTGAGTCAATTCTGGCTCGTGGTGACCCCCTGTGTGTCAGAGTAGAACTGTGTTCCATAGGGTTTTCAATGGTTGATTTTTCTAGAAGTAGATCACCAGGTCTTTCTTCCAAGGAGCCTCTGGGTGGACTCTAACCTCCAACCTTTCAGTTATCAGCCCAGGTGTTAACTATTTGCACCATCTAGGGGAAGGCAATATAGCGTTAGGATATGTCACATAAAGTTTGGATTTCTGCCTTCTCTCAAAAGATCTGGCCATATTGGTCTCACTCTTCCATGTAACACCAATTGTCTGCTCTTTGAGAAGGAAGTCCAGATGGTCTTCCTTCTCTGTTTCCCACATGAAGTGCTTACCCACTCCTATTACATGCCTGCCTCCTGAAAGCTACTTAGTTCGTTACTCCGTGTCATGGATTGAATTATGTCCCCCAAATATATGTGTCAACTTGGTTAGGCCATGATTCCCAGTATTGTGCGGTTGTCCTCCATTTCATGATTGTAATTTTATGTTAAAGAGGATTAGGGTGGGATTGTAACACACTTAGTAAGATCACATCCCTGATCCAATGTAAAGGGAGTTTCCCTGGGGTGTGGCCTTACAAGAGATAAAAGGAAAGGGAAGCAAGCAGAGAGTGGGGGACCTCATACTCCCAAGAAAGAAGCACTGGGAGCAGAGCGCATCCTTTGGACCCGGGGTTCCTGCACGGAGAAGCTCCTAGTCCAGGGGAAGATTGACAAGAAGGACTTTCCTCCAGAACTGACAGAGAGAGAAAGCCTTCCCCTGGAGCCGACACCCTGAATTTGGACTTCTAACCTACTAGACTGTGAGAGAATAAACTTCTCTTTGTTAAAGCAATCCACTTGTGGTATTTCTGTTACAGCAGCACTAAATAACTAAAACACAGCTGATATATTTATATTTCTGTTTACTCCAGAAAATACCTGTTGTGCCTTATAAGAAAATATAAAATGCACTGAACTAGCCCAAATGACAAGTAAATAACAGAGAAAAAAATAAAATATAACAACCACAATAACAAAAAAAAGCATATAGATGTTTCCTGTATGTTCACTCGCTAAGGATATAACCTTAGTATTCTCTTCCAGGAAACATGAATAAGGAAACCTTAAGGAGACATGATTAGTTACACAGGTCACAGAATCCAGAAGATAAAATTAAGCATATTTCTCAGAAGAATAGTAACTATTTTTGATGTTAAGGGAAGATAAAAAGTTGTTCACATGGATTCTAAAAAAAGGGAAAGGATAGTACATAACAAAAATTGTCCACAGTCACACCTTCCCAGTAAGCACAGGGGCTATTTCTAAAAGGCTGTTTCATATACTTTCTTATGAAACAGACTGGTTACATTAAAGTGCCTTCCTTGGGGAAAACAAACCAACAAAAAACCCCTTGACTTTGAGTTGGTTCCTACTTAGTGACCCTATAGGATGAAGTAGAACTGCCTTGTAGAGATTCTATAGGACAAAGTAGAACTGTCTCATAGGGTTTCCAAGGAGTGGCTGGTGGATTCGAACTGCTGACCTTTTGGCTAGTAGCCGAGCTTTTAACCACTGCATCACCACGCCTTGGGGAGGAGAGAGATAATACAGTATAAGAACTAAAATCTCCACTAATATGGTTTAATCAAGGGAACACTTTCAGAAGATCTTCAAGAGTGGAAACCCTTTTGTGCTACCCGGTATCTATTCACCTTTCCTCTGTTAGCAATGTGCCCTCTTCCTCTAGGGAACCATCCTCCCCTGATTGTTGGCCCATGTGCTTTGGCTGGAGATGACTCCATCCTTACTTCCAAGAGTTGTTACGTGACTCAGGCCTGGCCAATCACAGTATCATATTCCCCTGTCTTAAAATATAGGATTATTTTCTACAAACCTATTAAAAATTTAAGGATGTATATGAACATCTGAGTAGACTTTGATGGTGCAGTGGTTAAGTGCTGGGCTGCTAACTGAAAGATCTGCTATTCAAATCTACCAGCCGCTCCATGGGAGAAAGATATGGCAGTCTGCTTCCATAAAGATTTACAGCCTGGGAAACCCTGTAGGGCAGTTCTACTCTGTCCTATAGGGTCACTGTGAGTCGAAATTGACTGGACAGTGAAGGGTTTGAGTTTTACATGAAAATTATGGCTGTTATATTTGGCCACAATTACAGAGCAGGCTCCTTGTCTGAATGTTTTAAAAAAAATTTTCCTGTGGAGCAAATAAACGTAAAACATATGCCATCTCAACAATTTCTACATGTTTGATTCGGTAACATTGATTACATTCTTCAAGTGGTGCAACTATCCTTGACATCCTTTTCTAAATCATTCTACTACCGTTATCCTTATCTGAATTTAAGAGAATCCCTGTCTATTTCCTTGGATGACCAGGACACATGGTCACTTCATCCTACATCCCCATTGAACACTGATGAGTCTTTTAAGACTAGATTTTGTTCCCATTAGAAACAATGGCATTAGTTCAAACATATGGGGCAATATTTTGGATAATATCTGAATGTGCATCTAAAAACAATTGTTTGCATGGAAGTCAAGATATATGTATGATGTCTCTGTCACGCCCATCTAATATTTTTTTCTGTGTTTTGACAATGTAATCGATTTATAATTAAAATAAAGTTGTTGGGCCCTTTCCAAGCTTTCCCAGTTGAAGGGGAATGTAATTAGATTTAAGTGAGGTTGATTCTCCAAATGACACCCCCGAATGCAGTGGACGGCATCTGTATGTGTATCGTTCACATCTTGTAGAACACATAGGCATCAAGTCCCTTAATAAAAGAAGCTGTGCATTGAAAGCTTTCAAAACGAAGTCGGTAAAAATAGGGTGTGACGGATTCTTCCCTTTCTTTGGTAGGGCTTCTGCAATTTTGTCTGATACTCCAGGACATGGTTAGATAAATGTTGTTCTATAGGTGAGTGAACACGCAAGGGGAAAAAAAAAAATCTTACTACTTTTATTTTTTCTAACATTTTCCAGTAAAATAATGCGATAGAGCTGAGGAAAAAGTTTTCTATCGTGAATGTACAAGGTTTGCCTGGTCTGTAGGTGGCCTCAGCCCCTGCCAATTATATTGTTTATTAGCGAAATAATGAAAGACGAACGTAAGAATGATGTTTTTAAAATTACCTGCTCTTTGTGAAATGTGTTTCTCAAATTAGCTTGGAAGAAGTGGTTTGCAATAGCTTTGGGAACAGATTAATGGAAGAAATTAGGCACTAAACAAGGGCAATAAGCGGCTTTTTGGACAATAATTATGTGTTTAATTGTGGCCAACTTTAACCATAGATGACATACGAAGCTTGAGCAAGCAAAAGCCCTGGAGTGTATTCAGTGTGTTGGGGTTTTGAACAGCCTGGTGGAAATTGGAATGTTGGCAATGACGTGGTTAATCTCATCAGTGTGGACAGTTCAAGTAGATAATTCAAAGGTTCAAAGTGAGACAATGACTCATTTGTGTCATTTGCCAATGGGGAACCTCAAATGTAGTTAAGCTGTCTACATCGATCAAATGAACTGGAGAATTGTCCAAATTCTACTGCAGTGTTTATTAGAAAAAATAATGCATCTTTTCCCCTTGATGTCTGATAGGATTCTGTTATGGCTGACCTTTCATTAAGAGGCATCTGCTTCCATGGTGGAACAGTGGTTAAAGCCCTCGGCTGCTAACCGAAAAGTCACTAGTTCAAACCCACCAGCCGTTCTGAGGGAAAAAGATGTTGCCAACTGCTTCAGTAGACATTTACAGCCTTAGGAACCCTATGGGGCAGTTCTACTCTGTCCTTTGGGTCTCTCGCAGGAGATGGCAACGGGTTTTGGTTTACTTACAATTGATTTTGGTTGTGAACATGGTGAAGTGAGAAGAGATTTCATTGACACAACAACAATCTCTCCACCCATTTTTCATATTTGATCATTGACATGGGTTTACAAACATTGACAGACTGTAGTATGTAGTATACGACTTTTTATCAGGTAAAACACATTGCCAGCTCCAGTGTTGTAAAAGGGAATGGGTAACTGTAAAATTACGTGTGAAATTATGTTTTCAGGTTTAACAGATTTCTATTGATAGCTTTAAAATTCTATATAATCCCAAACCCAGAAAGATTAGATGTCAAAATGTGATGCTGCCTATGAGGGTGAATTATGAGACACTGTAATTCTATATTGTATAGTTTTCATTTTTTTTCAAATAAGCAAGAATTAGTTTTTAATGGGGAACTTTTTAAACATGTTATGTTTTTTGCCCTACACGTAATTTTAAATGATTTGTACCAGAGGAGGTAGGGATCTTTTAAGAAAATACTTCTTATGTAAACTCAGCTTCAGATGCAAATTGTGCACTTTATTTGTACCATAGCTAGCAGTGATGGCACAGAAGGGAGCAATTGTTGAGCACCTACTGTGTACCAAGTGCTCTGCATTTGTTACTTATAATCCTCAAAATGATGTTACCAGATGTGTTTTACTGCCTTCACATTACTTAAGAAAAGAAAAAAAACAAAAACAAACCTTGGGTCTTGGGGAGATTATATAATTGGTCAAGATGCTCTAGCTAATACTTATGGCTGAACCCTGTTCACACATGCACTTGTCAAATTCTGAGGTCCACATTTGTTTCTCTTCAGACTACTGCTTTCCATCCAAGGGAAAGTGATTGTATTTGTCAAGATCGAAAGCTCTTGACATAGAAATAAATCTTCATGATTCGTTCATTTGATTATTTATTTCTACCATGTTAAGACTTTAGCAGCTATCTGTACTTTATAATCAATAATATAGAATATGTTATGATATATTTATATATTAATAAAATATAGGATTGGTAGCTTAATTCTATCAATTTATCATTTATTGATATAATGATATTATTTTATTACTTTCTCTACTGCCTGTTTATATGTTGAATTAAAATGATACTTTTCTAATATTGTATTCTTCTTGGATATCTGGGTTAAATCCCACTTAGTTCAGTGTATAATTTTTGAAATGTAATGTGGATGCTATTTGCTGATATTTTGAATCAATAGTCATGGTTTGGTTTATAGGTTCTGTATTCAGTGCTATCTTTGTTGAGCTTAGGTATTGTGTATAGTGGTTTTGTGAAAAGAATTAGGAGGCGTTAATTCTAACCTTATGCTTTAGGACAATTTAAAAAGCTTATGAATTATCTGTTTCTCAAAGGTTTGAATGAATTCATGCATGAAATTGTCTGGAACTTTATTCAGAAGTAGCTCTTTGACAACTTTCTCCATTTCTTCTTGGTCTTGGGTCTATTTAAGTAGTCTATCTTTTATTGAGTCAATTCGCAGTACAGTATTTTCGTATTTATAGAAAATAGCCTATTCACTTTCTCAAATTTATTAGCATAGATTTAAGAAAATATTCTTTTAAAATTATTTTAATAAATTTCATTTTTCACATCCATAAGTTTCTATATTAATGTATTCATTCTTTTTATTAACAAAGCGGTTTATCTATTTTTGGTTTTTTATTCAGAGCAACAATTATTTTATGTATTTATCACTTTTTCTTCTTCCGTTTTCCATTAAAATGTATGCTTTTATATCTATTAATTCCATTTTCCACCTTTCAATTGTTTTATGTTCTTATCAATTCTACAATTAATAAACATAAAAGCATACTTACATAAGAGCATACTTTAATGTCATTAAAGTATGCTTTTATATTTATTAATTCCATTGTTTTGCTTTTCTTAGCTCTTATTTTGAGTTCCTTTTCTTATATTTTGTTGTTGAACAAGCTATTCATTTTCATTCTTTCTGGTTTTTGGTAAAGAAAATGTTTAAGATTCTCATTTTCTTTGGATAAAATCTTTGGGGTTAGACCACACCTCTTATACTGAAAGCCTTCAGTATCTTTCTGTTGTAACTCTCTAGCAATTATACTTTTGATTTTCTCTATGGCCCAAGAATTATTCAGTAGGAAATATTTTCTTTTAAATTTCAAAAAAATTTTTTTTTCTTTTTAAAGAATTTGGTATCTTCATTGGTTATGTGTTTCTAGATGTACTGCATTGTGGTTGGGGGCTATGGTAGAACTTATTTCCATTCTTTGGGATTTTTGAATTTGTTTCGAGTCTAACTAAATTGTCCATGAATGAGAAGAAGCTACTCCTGTGTCTATACGTAGAAATATTTACATTCTAATTTCATGGAGTATATTGCTCAAATGTTTCTATATCTTAACTTTTTTTTTTTTTTAATCTTTGTAACTTCTCAAGGATGGAATGGTACGATATTGTTGCCAACAACTGGTATGTTTATGTGATTTTTGTGGTTTTGCTACACATGAAAGGCTTTGTTTCATATTCCCAAGTGTAGGATCCTTATGCGTGGTGATGATCATGTGGTTTAGATGTTGCATGGGCATACAATGAATAGCACTGGGTAACATGTTGAGAAACTTCTTTCCTTTTCATTTATCTTGTAGTCTTCATGACAGAAGAAAATCTCAACTCAGTGGTGTGAATATATTTTTATTACCTTGCTAACTCTGCTAGAGAGAATATCAGAAAGATGTTTACCTGTGTTTTATTGACTATGCAAAAGGCATTTGACTGTATGGATCATAACAAATTGTGGATAACATTGCGAAGAATGGGAGTTCCAGAACATTTAACCGTGCCATGCAGAACCTGTACATAGACCAAGAGGCAGTTGTTCCAACAAAACAAGGGGATACTGCATGGGTTAAAATCAGGAAAGGTGTGCATCAGGGTTGTATCCTTTCACCATACTTATTCAGTCTACCCAGTCCCTGGAGAAGAACATCAAGCTTGGTAAAGTAGAGGGTCAGTGTAAAAGAAGAAGATCCTCAATGAGATGGATTGACGTAGTGACTACAACAATGGGCGCAAACATAGCAACAACGTGAGGATGGCACAGGACTAGGCAATGTTTCATTCCGTTATACACAGGCTCACTATGAGGTGGAACTGATTGGACAGCACCTAACAACAGCACCTCTGCTAATCCCCCATGATAACAAAGAAGAGCAGGCAAAAACAATCAGCTGTCAACAGAATTGAGCTGGGCATCTTCCGTGTACCCTCGCTGATACACTCTCCATGATTCTTCCTCTGCTCTCTGCCCCAGGAGTCTGACAAATGTGGTCTGAATAATCAGACCTTCTACCCCCTGGATTTCTGTTGGATACCACCAACAGGGCAATGGCAAGAAATTGGAGGGTGGAAGAAGTGTGAGATAGGAGTCGTTATGTCCCTGGCTTCTTCTCTGCTTGGTCACTCTGGGTTGCCGACTTTCCCCAGCCAAATGTAACAGCTCCTGTCATTTGGCCTCTCCATACAGGTGCCCGCTCTGTGCCCACTTATCACTCTTTTTATCATTCCCTTTCGTCAGTCCTTCTGGCCAAGGGCTGGTAAGTGCTCCCAGGTATTGCTAACTCCAGGGTATTGCACTATTCTTTGTCTGTTTCCTTAAAGTTGTCCCCACCGGTCCACACCTTCATAAATAGTATCTTTTCAAAACTACTTACTTATCCAGTCTGAATGTTCATCTCTTTCCTCCTGGGACCCTCAGTGATACTGGTATCTAGGGAAATTTCCTAACTTCTTCTTCTTTTTTTTTTTTTTTTTATAGTTACTTCCTATATAGTCCCTGAGTGATGCAAACAAGGGCTCAAATGCTAGCTTAAAGGTTGGCCGTTCAAACCCACCCAGAGACACCTCCGAAGACCGGCCTGGCAATCTGCTTCAGAAAGGTCACAGCCTTGATAGCCCTATGAAGCAGTTCTACTCGGCACACATGGGGTCACCATGAATACGAATCTACTCAATGGCAACTAACAACACAACACCATATAGCAATAGGAATTGCTTTGCATTTTTGGTAGCGATATGTTGCTCCTATTTAAAATACATTTATTTAATCTAAAAAATTCGATTTAAAGAAGTCACATTAAGCAAATTATAATCCAAATTTTATAAAGACAGCAAAAACTCATGAAACTAGTATATGAATTCCTGAAGTTTGGGAAACTCTGCTTTATACCTCCCAATGCAACTTACTCTCATTTCTATAGTTTGGTTCTATTTCAAATTATCATTGCAAATAGACTATTCCCCTGTTTAATGCTTTGTTTCCTTCTACTGCAGTCAGTAATGCCAGGCCTGGATACTTGTCTTCTTTTGACTTCTCCGGCATATTTTCGCCCATTCTTTTATTTTAATGCAATTTGAGCCACCTTGTTTTAGTATGGGGCACTTCTACTCTGTCCTAGAGGGTCGCTATGAGTCGGAGTCAACTTGACGGCAAAGGGTTTGGTTTTTTTTTTGGTTTTGTTTTAGTTTATCTTTTGTTGTATAATATATCTGGTTTATATTTTTGCTCACTCCAGAAGTCTTCTTGTTTAATGTGCGATTGTATTTATTGTGGTTACGATGTGCATTGTTCTGATTTCTGTCATTTGTTCAGGTTCACTATGATTCCTTGTCGTTTCCTTTTATTTTTTTCTGTATTATCTTAGAAGTACTTTACTGTTACTGATATGTCTTTAAATAGCATATTTTAAACACACCTCTCAACAATTTCAGAATAAAAATAACATTTGTTGGTTCCTTTAGTGAAAAATGAGGAAATGAGTTCATTTACCTTGTCTTGAATTCCCCCAGTTTTGTTGGTTTGTTTGTTCTGGGAGTTGGCTACTAACCAAAAGGATGGCAGTTTGAATCCACCCAGAGGCACCGCTGAAGAAAGCCATGGCAATCTACTTCTGAAAAATCATCCGTTGAAAACCCTATGGAGTACAGTTCTACTCAGACACACACGGGGTCACCATGAGTTGGAATGCACTTGATGGCAACTGGTTGTTGTTCTAGGACTCAGGTCCCACTGTGGCCTTGGATAAATTCCTAACTTTCTTGTGCCTTAGATTCTCCATCTGTTGATAATAGTACTATCTTCATAGTTAATTTCTTTGAAGTGCTTAGAACAGACACATTAAAAAAAAAAAAAAGTTGCCATCGAGTCGATTCTGACTCACGGCGACCCCATGTGTTTCAGAGAAGAACTGTACTCCACAGGACTTTCAGGGACTGATTTTTCAGAAATAGATTGCGAGGCCTTTCTTTCAAGTCTCTTGTAGCCTGGAAGCTCCGCTGAAACCTGTTAGATATCATAGCAACATGCAAGTCACCACTGACAGACGGGTGCTGGCTGTGCATGAGGTGCATTGGCTGGGCATCGAACCCAGGTCTCCTGCATGGAAGGCGAGAAATTTACCACTGAATCACCAGTGCCTCTTTTTGCATTTAAGATACCTTGAAACAAGTGAACTGTTAACAAAATTGTAATCCTTCTCCCTGCAAATAGATAAAGAAATATATTCATATAGCTGAGGTTCTACGTGCACAATCGCCTTCATTCTCTTACTCTGCCCCTGCGCACAAAACCCTCTCTCTGCAGTGTTCTTTTAGTAAGACTTGCTGAAAACACTGCCTACGTGAAATGTGTTAAAATGCCTTAGTTGACGCTGATTCCTCATTTCAACAGTTCTGATGCAACCCCAGTAAATGGCCTGTCAGTCACAGCCCAGGGAATATATGAATGACATCTTGTTGACATGTTAATCAGAACTAACTATTCCCTGTTCACATCCTGGCGTATCGAGTTCTTGTCTATGAGATAATGTATCATTTCAGAATTTCCTATCCAGCTTTCACAAATCTCTTTTCTCCAGTACTTTTCCTTTTCATCAATTTCACAAGAGATTTCATGTGTATCATGTAACTGTTGAAATCATAATCCTGTATTTTTTAATCTAAATGTATTTCACTTTGTTAAAAAATGGTATTTACCTAGGACAAGGCAATGCCATTATTTTTGTTTCAGATCACATCACAAGAACCACCAAAAAGCACATTTTTCATCTATCTCTGGTTAAAATGAAGTACAAAAGTTCTGCCAAATTAAGAAGGAAAAAAGAAAGAATGCAAACACGTAGGCCCAAATCAGCACACCCACGAGTGCTTGTTTATATGTGCTTACCTATATATGCACAGGGGCAGAATATGACATTAAATAAAATTCATGGGAAGCATGCAATATACCGGCAATCGTCTCAGACTTGTTTACCAAAATTCTGAAAGTGAATTCCTGAGATCAAACTGGTCTGCCTTGAATCAGTGGGCTACTGCATACATTATTAACTGATTCCCAAGAACAATTATAAAAGGCTTGATCTTGTAGCCGACCCCGCCAGCAAGGCTCCTACTGGCTTCCAAGCAAGTCATAGGCGCTTAAGTACTACATGACTAAGCCGTGATTAATTATGAACTAAAACCTGCTCCGTCCCACCCGAGCTGTGAAGAGAATGGAAGCTCCTGAGACTTTCCGGCAACTTAGCCTTTAACTTTGGGCTCTGATGTCAAGGTGTCTGTATGATTTTTGCCACCTGAGATGTTTTGACTTTTCTTTTCCTTCCTTTCATTTTTCTTTTCAAACTGGAATGAGTCATCTTTTGAGAGTATGGAATCTTCCAACTGTGAAGTTTCTTGTGTATTCAAGGCAGCTGGGCAGGGTATCATTTCTACGTCCATTCTGCTTACACTTAAAATTTTCCTGCCCAAACATGTTCCTGTTGTTGTTATGGCTGTTTTTAGATGCTGTCGAGTTGGTTCTGACTCCTAGTGACCCTGCATACAACAGAACGAAACACCACTTGGTCCTGAGCCATTCTCACAATCATTGTTATCTTTTTTTTTTTTTTAATTGTACTTTAAGTGAAGGTTTACAGAACAAATAGTTTCTCATTAAACAGTCAGTACACATATTGTTTTATGACATTGGTTAACAACCCCATGACATGTCATTGTTATCTTGAGCCCATTCTTGAAGCTGCTGTGTCAGTCCATCTCTTTGAGGGGCTTCCTTTTTTGCACTGACTCTCTACTTTACCAAGCATGATGTCCTTCTCCAGGGACTGGTCCCTCCTGATACCATGTCCAAAGTATTTGAGACATCTCACTATGATTGATTCTAAGGAATGCTCTGGCTGTACTTTTTCCAAGACAGATTTGTTCATTCTTTTGGCAGTCCATGGTATATTCAACATTCTTTGCCAACACCATAATTCAAACGCATCAATTCTTCTTCGGTTTTCTTTATTCATTGTCCAGCTTTCACATGCATATGAGGTGACTGAAGATGTCATGACTTGGGTCAGGTACTCCTTAGTCCTCAAGGTGCCGTCTTCGTTTTTTAACACTTTAAATAAGTCTTTTGCAGCAGATTTGCGCAATGCAATACGTTGATGGCTTTCTTGACTCCTGGTTCCATGAACATTGATTATGGATCCAAGTAAAATGAAATCCTTGACAACTTCAATATTTTCTCCATTTATCATGAGGTTGCTTCTTGGTCCAGTAGTGAGGAATTTTGTTTTCTTTATATTAAGGTGTAATCCATACTGAAGGCTGTGGTCTTTGATCTTCAGTAAGTTCTTCAAGTGCTCTTCATTTTCAGCAACCAATGTGGTGTCATCTGTATATCAAAGATTGTTGATGAGCCTTCCTCTAATCCTGATACCACGTTCTTCATACAGTCCACTTTCTCAGATTATGTGCTCCGTATACAGATTGAATAAGTATGGTAAAAGGATACAACCCTGACACACAGCTTTCCTGATGTTAAACCTTGCAGTATCCCCTTGTTCTGTCTGAACAACTGCCTTTTGATCTATGTACAGGTTCTGCATGAGCACAATTAAGTATCCTGGAATTCCTGTTCTTCATAATGTTATCCATAATTTGTTATGATCCACATAGTTGAATACCTTTGAATAATCAATAAAACATAAGTAAACATCTTTCTGGTGTTTTCTGCTTTCAGCCGAGATCCACCTGACCTCAGCAATGATATCCCTTTCTCCTTGTCCTCTTCCGAATCTGGCTTGACTTTCTGGCAGTTCTCTGTCAATGTACTGCTGCAACTGTTTTCAAATTCTCTGCAGCATAATTCTACTTGCTTGTAATATTCATGATATTGTTTGATAATTTCTGCATTCCGCTGGATCACCTTTCTTTGGAATGGTCACAAATATGGATCTCTTCCAAATTTCTTGACATACACCAGTGATCACGTCCAGTGTTGCATCTGTTTGTTGAAACATTTCTGTTGGTATTCCATCAATTATGGGAGCCCTGTTTTTTTTACCAGTGCCTTCAGTGTAGCTTGGATTTCTTCCTTCAGTACCACTGGTTCTTGATTATATCCTAACTCCTGAAAAGGTTAAACGTCAACCAATTCTTTTTGATACAGTGACTGTGTATTCCTTCTATCTTCTTTTGATGTTTCCTACATGTTTCAATTTTTGCCCTTAGAATCCTTCAGTATTGCAACTAGAGACTTTTTTTTTTTTTTAAGTTATTTCAGCTTGAAAAATGCCAAGCATGTTCTTCCCTTTTGGTTTTCTAACTCCAGGTTTTTGCACATGTCATTGTAATACTTTTTCTTCTCGCGTCGCCCTTTGAAATCTTCTGTTGAGCTCTTGTACTTCATCATTTCTTCCTTTCACTTTGGCTATTTTACGTTCAAGAACAAGTTTCAGAGTTTCTCCTGACAACCTTTTTTGGTCTTTTCTTTTTTTAAAGACCTTTTGTTTTCTTTATGTATGATATCCTTGATAGCATCCCACAACATGTACGGTCTTTGGTCATTAGTGTTCAGTGTGTTAAATCTGTTCTTGAGAAGGCCTCTAAATTCTGGTGAGATATTCTCAAGGTTGTACTTTGGCTCTCATGGACTTGTTTTAATTTTCTTCAGCTTCAACTTGAACTTGCATATGAGCAATTGTTTGTCTGTTCTGCAGTGGGCCTCTGGCCTTGTTCTGACTGATGATTTCGAGCTTCTCCATCATCTTTTTCTGCAGATGTAGTTGATTTGATTCCTGTGCATTCCATCCAGCAAGGTCCATGTATATAGTTGTCATTTATGTTGTCAAAAAAAGGTATTTGGTATGAATAAGTTATAGGTCCTGCAAAATTTTATTATGCAACCTCTCATGTTGTTTCTATCATGAAAGCCATATTTTCCAGCTACTAATCCTTCTTCTTTGTTTCCCACTTTAGCATTCCAATCACCAGTAATTATCAATGTATCTTGATTGCATGTTCATTTTCAGACTGCAGAAGTTGGTTAAAATCTTCAATTTCTTCCTCTTTGGCATTGGTGGTTGGTGTGTAAATTTGAATAATAAGTTTACCCAAACATAAGGAAACATGAATTACAGAGCATTTTTAATTGGCTATGTTGATGAAGGATATGCCAAGAGATAGGTTTTTTTTTTTTTTTTGTTATTGCTGTTGCTGCTGTTGCTAAAGGCAGGAAAGAAAATTATGCTGAATCCTTAAGTACCAAATTATTAGAATAAATACATCAACAGGCTGTCTTCAAATTGTGAGTTTCCTTATGTATTCAAAGCAGCTGGACAGGGTATCATTTCTACCTCAGTGATGCTTACACTAAAATTTTCTACCCAAACATAAGGAAACATAAATGCACAGTGTTTTTAATTGGCTCTGTTGATGTAGGATACACCAAGAGGTTTTTTTTTTTTTTTGTTGTTGTTGTTTTGTTATTGCTGTTGCTAAAGGCAGGAACAAAAATTACGCTGAATCCTTAAGCACCAAATTATTAGAATAAGTACATCTCCAAGCTCTTGTCCTCTATGTTTTTCTGAGTGAGCTTGTGAATTACCTGATAACTACATTCCTTTTTTTAAATTCATTTTTATTTTTAAAATTTAGTTTTTTTGGTGTTGTTGTTGAGAATATACACAGAACATGCACCAATTCAACAATTTCTACATGTATAATTCAGTGACATAGATTACATTCTTCAAGTTGTGCAACCATTCTTACCCTCTTCTGAGTAGTTCCTCCCCGATTAATATAAACTCACTGCCCTCTAGGCTTGCTATCTAACCTTTCGAGTTGCTGCTGTCAATTTGGTCCCATACAGATACTTCTTAAAAGAGCACAATGCTCAAAGCAGACATTAAGCTAAACTATTGTTTTAACCAAAGTTCTTTATATGAGAACAGTTTCTTAAAGACACCCCTTCAAGGAGAAGAAAGTTACAGGTAATAGAATTTATAAAATTAAATGTGTAAAGTGGTTCATAAGATCTATGGAGACAGACATTATAAAATAAACACTTTTTGGATCAAGTTGTGAGATATGGTGTAGTCTTATTGACCAGAGGATGCTTCTTCTTTGATGGGACAATCCTTGGTGTCTTTTTCTGAAATGTGCTTCTGATATTGATGGACAGGCTTTAGCAGGAACAGACTGCGAGGGCAGTGAGGGCTTGGTTGTAGAGTGGGGTCATGATATGAGGCTCCCTTCTGCAAATCCTCCAACCTTATTTTACTACCTGGAGAAGATGCTGCTGGTGCTTCCATCATACCTCCTTAGCCACATCCAGTTTCAGCTGAAGCTTTAGTGGATATTTCCAAGTCACCTTCCCCTGGCAGTGTCCCACCAATACTGTGCTCCTCAAGTCTTTGTAGATTATGCTCTATGGCTGACCTGAGAGTCCACTGGACCTGGGCAAGCACAGCCAGCAAGTCTAGGGATTGTTGCTGTGTGCCATTGAGTTGATTTTTGACTCAAAAAGGCCCCATGTGACAGAGTAGAATTACCCCATGGGGTTGTCTTGGCTGTAATCTTTGCGGGAGCAGATCTCCAGGTGTTTCTCCTACAGAGCCACTGGGTGGGTTTGAACCTCCAACCTTTTGGTTAGCAGTTGAGCTTAATCATTGTACCACCAGGGTTCCTTAAGTCTAGGAGAGGGGACCCCATATCACAGGGAAAATTTCAGTCAATGGGAGACAAGAGTCTCAACCAATGGGAGACAAGAGTCTCAACCAACGGGAGATAAGAGTCTCAACCAGTGGGAGACAAGAGGTGGAGATAAATACTACAGCCTCCTCTGTATTTGGTGGACAATGTTGGGAAGCATGATTTATGCTTCTCAGAAGTTCTGAGGGAATTAATCCGCTTTTGCCCACAAGAACATCATAGAAAACTCATCTTTATGTTGACTTTTTTACCTTCCCCTATTCTCTATGTATCAGCACTGCTTCTAGCTTCACTTCCCAAATAGATCGTCTGCCTCCAATTCCTGGCTAAGATTCTGATTTTACAGGAGCCCAAATGTAGATTGCATCTTGAGATTTGAGTATCATCAGTGGCTGACAGGGAGTGATAACTGGATTTGAAAGAAGTGATTGATTCCTGATTAGGGAGCAGTCTTAAAGATGAAGAAGTCAGAAATGAAGAAGGATTCCAGAAAAGTATCATGGGACTTCTAATGATGATGATGATGATGATGATGATGATGATAATTTGCTTTATAGAAAATGCTTTCTTCATATAATAACAATAATAGTTGGGTTAGAATTATTATGTTGCTGTTGTTAGGTGCCCTCGAGTCATTTTTGACTCACAGTGACCCACCCACAATTGTTGCTACGGTTGAACCTGTTCTTGCAGCCACTGTGTCAATCCATCTCATTGAGAGTCTGCCTCTTTTTGGCTGACTCTCTACTTTACCAAGCATGATATCCTTCTCCAGGGACTGGTCCCTCCTGACAACACATCCAAAGTAAGCTAGACAAAGTCTCACTATCCTTGCTTCTAGGGAGCATTCAGGCTGTACTTCTTCAGAGACAGATTTGTTCATTCTTCTGGCAGTCCATGATATATTCAATATTCTTCACCAGCATCATAATTCAAAGGCATCGATTCTTCTTTAGTCTTCCTTATTCATTGTTCAACTTTTGCATGCTTATGAGGCGATTGAAATAACTCAGTTTGGGTCCAGTGCACCTTAGTCCTCAAGGTAACATCTTTGCTTTTTAACACTTTAAAGAGGTCTTTTGCAGCAGATTTGTCTTATGAAATACATCGATTGATTTCTTGACTGCTGCTTCCATGGACATGGTGTTGATTATGGATCCAACTAAAATGGAATCCTTGACAACTTCAGTATTTTCTCTGTTTATCATGATGTTGCTCATTGGTCCAGTTGTGAAGATTTTTGTTTTTTTTTATGTTAAGGTATAATCCATACTGAAGGCTGTGGTCTTTGATCTTCGTCAGTAAGTGCTTGAAGTCTTCACTTTCAGCAAGCAAGGTTATGTCATCTGCATCTCACAGGTTTTTAATGAGTCTTCTTCCAATCCTGATGCTGCACTATTCACATAATCCAGCTTCTCAGATTATTTGCTCAGCATATAGTTGGAATAAGTATGACGAAAGGATACATCCCTGATATACACTTTTCCTGATTTTAAGCCACGCAGTATCCCCTTGTTCTACTAGAAGGACTGCCCCTTGATCTATTTATAGATTCCTTATGAGCATACTTAAGTGTTATGGAATTCTCATTCTTTGAAATATTATCCATAATTTGTTAAGATCCACACAGCTGAATGACTTTGTATAGTCAATAAAACATAGGTAAACATCTTTCTGGTATTCTCTGCTTTTAGCCACAATCCATCTGACATTAGCAATGATGTTCCTTATTCCATGTTCTCTTGTTCAATTTCTGGCAGTTCCCTGTTGATGTACTGCTGCAACCATTTTTTAATTATCTTTAGCATAATTTTATTTGTGTGTGATATTAATGATATTGTTCAATAATTTCTGCATTCCATTGAATCACCTTTCTTTGAATGGGCACAAATATGGATCTCTTCTAGTAGATTAGCCAGGAAACTGTCTTCCAAATTTATTGGCATAGATGAATGAGCACTTCCAGAGTTGCATCCATTTGATAAAATATTTCAGTTGGTATTCTGTCAATTCCTGGAGCCTTGTGTTTTTTTTTTTAATTGTATTTCAGGTGAAGGCTTACAGAACAAATAGTTTCTCATGAAACAGTAGTACACATATTGTTTTATGACATTGGTTAACAACCACACAACATGTCAACCCTCT
>NW_004443944.1:8968365-9014822 GCF_000243295.1 Trichechus manatus latirostris
TGTATTCTCTGTTTGGCTTAGTTTTTTGGATCTTTGCTGTGGAGGGATGGCGTGGTGCTCCTCCTAGAGCGCCGTTTTGTCGGAACTCGTATTAAATGCTTTTTATGTACTAGATACTGTGTTAAATGTTTGAGATGCTAGGGTGCATTTTTTGCAAAATGGCCACAAAAATTCCCCAATCTTATCTGTGGCTTGGATAGTCCCCTCCCTCACTGATTCCTGGTTTGGTCATGTGATTTATTTTGGCAAAGAAGACAGTAGTAAATGTGATACAGGCAGATATTTGAAAAGTGCTTGCACATCTAGGTAAGCTCCCTCTTGGACCCAAAGGCCACAATGGGAAGGTATCCAAGATAGCCTGCTGGAGAAGTCACATGAAAGGGAACCAGGGCGCCATAGCCAATAGCCTGCCAGCTGCCAGACATGTGGGCGAGGCCAACCCAGAGATGTGGGCAAGGCCAACCGAGACCAGCTGACTCCAGACTCATGAGAAGTAATAAATATTGTTTTAAAGTGCCAAGTTTTAGTTGGTTTGTATGCAGCAAAAGCTAACGACACTGATGTATTATTTCATTTAGTCCTTGCAATGTTCCTATAAAGTAATTGCTTTAATCACCCCATTTTACAGATGGGAAATGGGGGCTTAGAGAAGTTGTAGCCCCCAAAGTCACATAGCTGGAAAGTAACAGAGCAGTTTCAAATCTGAATGTGGTTCATCCAAAAGCAAACTGCCTCCCTAAGATCATTTGTCAAATGGAACAAAGTTTTTTGATGAAGTCATTGATTAATTAATTAATTCATTCATTCTAAAACTTTTTTTTTTTGAGTATCGGGTACTGTGTAAGGTACTGTTGCTGTTGTTAGGTGCCATCAAGTTGATTCTGACTCATAGTGACCCCATATAACAGAGTAGAACTGCCCCATAGGGTTTCATAGGCTGTAATGTTTAAGGGAGCAGGTCACTAGGTCTTTTCTCCCCAGGAATGGCTGGTGGGTTTGAACCATGGACCTGCTGGTTAGCAGTCAAATGCTTAACAATTGTGCCACCGGAGTTCCTTGTGTAGGGTACTAGTGATGCGCAAATGAACAAAACATGTTTCCTGCCTTCAAAATAATCTCAGAGTTGATTAAAGGAGGCAAACGTGTTCCCTAAATTAATGCAATGCAATGCAATAGATGCTGTAATGTAGGTATGTGCAAAGTATTGTAGGAGTATACAGATGGTACTGGGGGTCAGAACATGAGGGGATATAGACTGTAAGAAAATGTTGGAATTTTGCTGTTTGACTTCTGGTAATTTTGAGAAAGTATTTCTTTGCCCATCTCTGTTGTTGCTAAGTATTTCAGACTTATCTCTGAGCCTAAACATGAAAATGGCCCGACCTCTTTGCACTAAATCTTATTTTAGTTATGTCTGGTCAAAATGTCCCTGTCTGTACCCCAACAATATATTCACATTTTATGTATTAATTGCTTTTTAAACTCAGATTCCTCCAAGTGCATGCTGTCCCTGACTTCAAACCACTGAGATTGCAGACGGGCTCTTTATTGGAACTACTTTCCCAGCTCTGATCAGTTCAGTTTCCACAACCATGGGGGCTATTGTAACAGAAGCTTCAAGTGTTTGAGAACACATGGGTGTCCACCAACTTATCATGCAATATTACAAACCAAAATACCAAACCCATTGCCGTTGAGTCAATTCTGACTCCTGGTAACCCCATGCGTTATAGTAGAACTGCTCTGTAGAGTTTTCTTGGCTATAATCTTTACAGAAGCAGATCACCAGCCCTTTCTTCTGTGGAGCGATTGTGTGTTGAACACCAACCACCAACCTTTAGGTTAGCTGCTGATAGCAAACTGCTTGTGCTACCCAGCAACATTATGGAATATTATACAGCCATGCAAAAGAACAAGGGTGATATTTAAGATTGCAACACAATATATGTTGCTGAGTGGAAATACTGGGGCAGAATTAAACATACAACATGTACACACAAGGGTTTGAATCTAACCTATATCTTAAACCATTCTGCAGTATGCTGCTTTGAGGCCATCATTTCCCTTTTGCCATGCTTCTCTTGGGGGCACTGTTTACCACAATCAGATGTGTGCTTACTTTAATTATTATGTAAAGTTCTTGAGTTCCTATCTGCTAAGTGAAATCATACATTACTGGGGACCTGGAAGGTTCTGATTAGCAAGCGAGAGGTGCACAAAGTCAGGTGAACGAGATTGACCAAGATATGCTTTTGACCTGTTTTTGAAAATGACTGTGGTGTCCGCTTTTCAGCCAGGATAGGGAAAGTTAGAAACATCTCTTCTGCCCGGAATATCTGCCTTTCCCACAGCTATCAAGATTTGTAGTTTCTTCTTAATTAAGCAGACTTTGAGGGCTGCTCTGGGTTTTAACTTTCAGGCGTGACATTGAATCTATAGGAAAACACAATCTAGGAGTCTAATAATAAACCAATTTTTGAAATGAAACTTAATCCGATCTTGAGCACTACCTGTCCCTATTGGAATCAGGAGAGTAATTTCATCTCTTTGAACCACAGCTCATTCACATGTCTGTTCCTACGTCTTTAAGTATATGTTTACCTCTATCTAGTTTGTATCTGAGCCCTGGTGGCGTAATAGTTAAGTGCTTGGCTGCTACCTGAAAGGTCAGCGGTTCAAACTCACCAGTGGCTCAGCAGGAAAAAGACTTGGCAATCTGCTCCTCTAAAGATCACAGCCTAGGAAACCCTATGGGGTAGCTCTACTCTGTCGCATGGGGTCGCTATGAGTCGGAATCGACTCGATGGCACCCAACAACAACAACAGTTCGGTGTCTATCTCTGATGGTGGTTCTGAAAAGAGTATTTCTCATTCTAAACGGTAATGTACTTTTCTGGCGGGCCCTGGTGGCATAGTGGTCAAGAGCTCAGCTGCTAACCAAAAGGTCAGCAGTTCAAATTCACCAGCCACTCCTTGGGAACCCCATGGGGGATTTCTACTCTGTTCTGTAGGGTTATTATAAGTCGGAATCAACTCGATGGTAATGGTTTTCAACGGGTGCTTTTCTGAAACAAGTGAGAAAGAATATCTATGCCCCAGTGAATCTTCTTCTGCCAATTTTCTTCTAGAACATTCCTTCATTAGGAAAGCACCTACTCTGTGGCAAAGGGTGTGCTGGGCCCTGGCTGTGCCAGGATGAATAGACAGACTGATCTCTGCCCACGGGAGCTCCACTCTACAGTTCACAACACAAAAAGTAAGTAAATAACCCCACACAACAAAGGGGACAGGCATCGTGAGGGGATGAACTGTGGACAGTGTAGCTGGGGTGACCAGTGGAGGCCCCTCAGGGGAATGACCTTTGAACTTAGTCCTGAAAGATGAGCAAGGAAGAATACAGGGAAGGCGAAACCAGACACCAAACCTGTTGCCGTCAAGGCAATTCTGACTCACAGCGACACTATAGGACAGAGGAGAACTGCCCCAGAGGGCTTCCAATGCCACAGTCTTTACAGAAGCAGACTGCCACATCTTTTTTCCGCAGAGCAGTTGGTAGGTTCAACCACTGACCTGTCAGTTAGCAGCCAAGTGCTTAACCACTGTGCCACCAGGGCTCCTGAAGTCAAGATTACTGAGGCAGAAAAAAAGAATTGACCTGACCTAGGGACAGAGAAAGAGCCCTGGGTGATGCAATTAATGTGCTCAGCTGCTAACCAAAAGGTTCAACTCAACCCAGAGGTGCCTTGGAAGAAAGGCCTGACAGTCTCCTTCCATAAAGATACAGCCAAGAAAACCCTATGGAGCAGTTCCACTCTATAACACATGGGGTCACCACGAGTTGGAACTCAACTCTGCCAAAAAGCAGCAATAGACAATCTGTAAACAAATGAGCGTGTCTGTGCTGTGTTCCAATAAAACTTTATTTACAAAAGCAAGCAAAGAGCTGAATTTAATCCACAGGCCATAATTTTCTGACCCCTGGAATAGGACGTAAAGAATAGAAGGTAGAATGGTTCAAGATGAGGCCACTGAGAAAGGACTGGTGGGAGCATACCATAGATCCTGGTCAGGTGCTTGGATTTGGTGCCTCCTTGGTGGAGGGGGCAGAGAACCTTACTGGAACCAGGGACCTGGATGGAATGTTCTCTGCCACTTACCAGCTTTATGATCGTGGACAAGTAGCTTAACCTCCTTGTGCCTAGTTTTTCATATTATTAGGGAGATAATTATACCTTCCTAGAAGGGCAATGATGAGAGTAAATGATGTTGTTAGGTGCCATTGAGTTAATTCTGAGATCCTGTGTACAACAGAACGAAACATCGCCAGTCCTGCACCATCCTCATAGTACTTGCTATGCTTGAGCCCATTATTGCAGCCACTGTGTCAATTCTTCTCACGGAGGGTCTATCTCTTTTTTGCTGACCCTCTAATCTACCAAGCATGATGTCGTTTTCCAGGGCCTGGTCCCTCGTGATAATGTGTCCAAAGTAAGTGAGACAAAGTCTGGCCATCTTGCTTCTAAGGGGTAAATGAGACAACACACATCATGCATCTGTTCCATAGTAGACGTGATCGACAAATTCAGCTAACTCTTAGGTCTCTCATCCCATGCCAGGCATCAGTTATTGCTTAGAACCTAAGAAGAGGGTATTCTATTTTCACGCTCGCTGGGCAGCCAGACTTCGGCAGTAACCACCGTGAATGGAGCGTCAGAGGTTTCCTGGGACCTATAATTCACTCGGGGCTGCTCACTTCTTTACAGTGGGAGGGGTTCCTGACTGCTCGTTTAACCTTTCATTAACTACAGAGAAATTCTATGAAGGTTGTTTTTTCTTTTAATTACATAGCACAGGTTTAATTTTGTTTCTCTTGCTATGTTAATTTAGTCATTTGAAAAAAAAAACAGATTTGGTTTTTAATTAAGCGAGAGCAAAAGGCATTTTATACTCTGTCAGCAGGAGACAAGCATTATTGTCCCTAATAGTCAGGAATGAAGAAAAGCACCCTACCCCTCAGTGTCATTCAGAGGCCACTTCTCTTTTACCCTTTGGGGCCCCTGTGGAATACAAAATGTGAGGGGATTTATATATATATATATATAAACTCATTGCCGTCGAGTTGATTCCAATAAGATGAAGGTAAATAGTCTTTTTAAATCTGTATACATATTGCATGCAGATTAAATATATATTAATTTAATACAAATATACACGTTTATAGTACATATAATGGAGCCCTGGTGGCACAGTGGTTAAGAGCTCAGCTGGTAACCAAGAGGTGGGCAATTCAAATCCATGAGCTGCTCCTTGGAAACCCTGTGGGGCCGTTCTACTCTGTCCTATAGGGTCACTATGAGTCAGAATTGACTGAACCGCAATGGGTTTGTTTGTTTTTTTTCTATAATATATATTATAAATATATATATTGTATTATATTTATAAATATTACATATAAAATATCTTTTTTCTTTCTGATTGGACAACTCAAAGTTGTGTGTGTGCACAGCCCCATGAGTGCCTGTGTTTTGAACATGCCTAGGAGTCACTTTATTTGTTGCTCAAATAAAGAAATGTAAAAGAAGTCTTGCTTAAATAGCTGCAAGCAGACCCAGGAATTTTATCTCCAATCCCACATTCTCTAAATGGCAGGGCTGAGGAGCATGGAAAGAAGAGGAATAGAAGAGATCTGCTTCCAAGGACAAATAACCTTCTGACTCCAAGAATGGCTGGTGTCCACAAGGTCGGAATGATTCGGCAACATGGAGGGTGCTCAAGTCTCCACATCACACATGCTGCCCCAGTCCTCATATTTTTCTCTCATGGAGAGTTACATTTAGGATACAACCTGCAACTGTCATGCAAGGAGAAAAGAAATATTTAGAAAAGGATCTGAGTAATTCTGGACTGAAATCCAACCAAGCATTGACTTAATTTTTTGATAGAATTATCAGAAAAAATTTGCACGTGTGCACACAAGCTTATTCAACCCATTCAACTCTTGATGTCTGCTCCATTTTGTGCTTCAAAGACAATGGGCGCAGTTTAATGTACATGAAGCATCACTCGAGTTCTTTTTAGAAATGAAGATTCCAGGGCCCTATGCTCCAAGAGAGGCCCTGGTGGTGCAGTGGTTAAACGTTGGGCTGCTAACAAAAAGGTCAACAGTTCGAATCCACCAGCCGCTCCTTGGAAAGCGTATGGAGTGGTTCTATCTGTCCTATAGGGTCGCTATGAGTCGGAATTGACTCGACGGCAATGGGTTTGGTTTTTTGGGTTTTATGCTCCAAGAAAGGAGCTCAGACGGCGCAATGGTTAACTGCTCCGCTACTAACCAAAACGTCAGCAGTTTGAACCCAGCCAGCTGCTCTGAGGGAGAAAAGACCCGGAGATCTGCTTCTGTAAAGATTTCAGCCTAGGAAATCCTATGGGGCAGTTTGACTCTGTCCTGTAGGGTCGTTATGAGTAGTACTCTGCTACTAACTGGAAGAGTGTTCATTTGAATCCATCCAGAGGTGTCTTGGAAGAAAGGCCTGGCAATCGAAGTCCAAAAAAAGCAGCCATTGAAAACCCTATGGAGTATAGTTCTACTCTGACACACATGAGGTCAGATCAACCTCATGGCAAGTGTTTTTTTTTTTTTTTTAAGCTCCAAGATTCTGATTCAGTACGTTTGAGGAGGCAGGACCCAGGAAATCCGAATTACTACTAAGTTCCCTAGGTAATTTTCCTGACGGTGAGCTAGGCACCATGCTTTGAGAACCCTGTAAGTAGTCGGTGGACACTTGAGCAATGCCGAGTTTTATTAAAGCCAACTTATTTACACTAGCCCTTTTTTCCCCTAATGATCAAAACATTTCAATAGCACGCACGTGTGCCAACCTGTGAATTTCCATGAGACGGGCTTAAGTCATCTTTCTCACAACTTAAAAGATCTTTTTTAGAGTTAATTTGCCAAGAAAGAGTAGACTCCAAATGGCTACCTTCGGGAAATTGCCACCCACCCCTTGCTGCCTCCACCTTGGAACAGGTGGAGAAGACCTGAATCATCCCTCCTGATTGCTTTTGGCATTTTGCAACTGATTGTTCTAGAGACCAAAATGTTGTGTGAAAAATGTAACTTGTCATTCTGTCAGAAAGCTTTTAGGAGGATATTTGACATTCAAGACAAAATTAAATCACTAATCTAGGAGACTGTACACGCATGTCTTTGGTTATTTTGAGCACGCCCATCTTGAAGGCAACAACTTTCAATGGTGATGGAGCACATACCTACACACATAATGCCAGAAAATGTGGTCTAAAATGCAATAGCTTGTGGGTACATCATATTGGAGATCTTGTCTACCAGGAACTAACTGGAGAGACTAGACTTCTAGCTGACAAACAGAAAATATTCTTTTTGATTTATCCATAGGAAATGTTCATACCTGGAACCACATTTGTGCATTACTGATTACAAGGAAAAAAAAAATATGTAAAACATTCTGGAGAATCAGAATAATAATACGAAAAGCTTCTATTTATTGTCTCCTCACTGTAAGCTCAGCACTGTATTATTTAATCTGTAGCAAGTATTAGTGTAATCACTGACAGAGGTGGAAACTGAGGCTTGGCCTGAATGTTAAATAGCTTTCTCCAGACCACACAGGTGGAACCCAGCTCCCAAACACACCCTCTTAATTATGAAACTAAACGGACTCAGTGTTTGCATTTGCCTGGTTCCCTGATTTCACACAAGCCAAGCCGGTTTGGATAATTCAGCCTGCCTAGACTACAATTTCCTTTTCTAAAAAATGAACACAACAAACCATCGAATGGCTTATTTTATAGAGTGAATGATATGATAGAGTTTAAGAGCTTCATGAAGTTCTACACACGTATAAAGTACTGAGAACAATATCAAAATAACTGTGATATTGCCACATTAAAATGGATGCATTCGGCATCCATTCCTGCTTTGAGTCTGTTTATCTGCTTGACGTTCAACCACAGCTACAGAAAACCTGGCTTAATTGGAGGTCCCTGGTGGTGCAGGCGAAGGGGATTTTCAAAGGTCAATGTCATGGTCCCAAGCTGGTCATGGATATGACTTACTTAGACAGCTGGAGTCAACTTCCCTTGCCTCTTCTTCCCCAAGGCATTGATGTAACATTTGTATGCAAGCATTGATGAGCAAATTCAGTTGTAAGTAAGAGCAGAGGCAAGGGCCATACAGGTATCCAGAAACTTAATTCTGACAGTAACTTAAATTTTTCTTAAAAACAAAGTAGATGAATCTGATCTTTAGAGTTAAAGAGAGATTACATTAAAAAGACCCTAAGTTTATAATTTCACAGAGGTGCTGAATTGGCGTGCTCCCTGATCTAGTCCTTTGCATTTTCTGTTGCTGTTGTTCTGTCTGTTTCCACTCTGAGCTTTGCTGTGTATGTTGGGGAGATAGTGGCCATGCAGAATACAGGATGGAGTTCTCTCTTTGCCAAGTGCAAAGTTCCTTTACAAAAAAAGTAATTATTTTCCAAAAGCATTGTAGTGAGCAATTAGAACCAAACTCGCAGAGCCAAGTGTGAGGGCTTCTCACACACCAACCTATGAAGGCTTCATCTTACACTTCTTGACCTGAATTGTGATGTAAAAGAGAATGTTTGAATCTGTCCTGTAATTGGACTCAGGAGAATGCTGGGTGAGGAAGGGGCAGGATGGAGGGGAGCAAGCAAAGAAAAAGCATTCGTTAAACACTTAACAAGTGCCAGGAGCGGTGCCAATGAGCTAGGAATAGAGATAATATTAATAATCACACAAACATCAGCAAAAACCATGCTGAACATTCACTGCACACTTACAACCTGCCACACAATTTCTACGCATTTTCCGTTATTCTCCCAACAACCCCATGAGGTGAAGATTCTTTATTTCTGCTTTACAAATGAAGAAACTGGGGCCCAGAGAAGTTAACTAATTTGCCCAAGTCAAGGAAAGTGGCAAAGCTGTGATTTGAATCAGAGTCTGCCGCTGTTGAGGCCACTGCTTATCTGCACTATTTATTTCCTGTTCCAGAAGCCTGCTATCAAAAACCAAAGCCACTGCCGTTGAGTTATTCCAACTCATAGTGACCACATAGGGTTTCCAAGGCTGTAAATTTCTATGAAAGCAAACTGCCACATCTTTCTCCCACAGAGCCACTGGTGGTTTCAAACTGCTGATCTTTCAGTTAGCAGGCAAGTGCTTTAACCGCTGTGCCACTGTGCCACCAGGTTCCTTAGAAGCCTGCTAGAGAGGTGAACAAAGTAAAACAACATAACTGAAAGGCAACAAACAAACAAACGAACCAAAAAAAAAAAAAAAATACCAAACCTGTTGCCACAGAGTCAATTCTGATTCACGGTGACCCCGTGTGTTACAGGGTAGAACTGCTCATAGGGTTTTCTTGGCTCTAATCTTCAGGCAACCAGATCACCAGGCCTTCCCTCCACGGCACCTCTGGATGGGTTTGAACTGCCAACCTATCAGTCGGTAATCAAGTGCAAATCTTTTGTGCCATCCAGGGACCCAGTTGAAAGGCAGTTAGCCAGAAATAGTAAAAGACTTAATTAATTAATCAATTAGTCAATTACAAATGTTCACATTGGAATTTTAGGAGAAGCTGCTTATCACTGTGATTTAGTTTAAAAAAAAGAAAAAGAAAAAAGGCCTTTTGGGGATTTCATGGTAGGAGTCAGGCAGGGCTCTCATTGTTTTATATCTTTGTACTGGACATCTTTTGTTTTGGGGATCCACTATTCAGGTCTTGAAACATTTGGGGGAATATACTCCTCCATTTTCGATCACATGGTTTGAAGGAGACATAGGCCTAGCTAAGCAGTCTAATTTCACTTTCCTGACCAATATGATTGGTTCAGGGGTGGACACATGATCCCCACTATCCAGTCACAGTGGATCCTGGGCTTTATGCTGGGACTACTGGGCCATGTGTTTTATTTCCCCTGGGCTGGCTAGATGCCTCGACTTGGAGCCTGAGAATAAAGCCAACAAAGTAGAAGGCAGAGCTGAGATATGGAGAGAAATAGATTAGTGATAATAGCATTTCTGCATCTTGATCAAGTCTAATCTTACAGCAGCCACATCTGCAGACTCTAAAATTACTCAGGAAATAGATTTTCATTCCTAGCTTAAGCCAAATTGAGTTGGATTTTTCTGTCACTTGTACTTGAAGAAGTCTAGTTTATTATTGCATGTAACCCATTGTCTTAGTCATCTAGTGCTGCTATCACAGAAATGCCACAAGTGAATGGCTGTAACAAACAGAAATTTATTTCCTCACAGTTTAGGAGGCTAGAAGTCCAAATTCAGGATGCCAGGTCTAGGGGGGAAGGCTTTCTCCCTCTGCTGGCTCTAGAGGAAAGTCCTCGTCTCTTTGAGCTTCTGCTCCTGGTTGATCTTCATGGGGCTTGGCATCTCTCTTCCCCCATCTCTGCTTGTTCAATCTGTTTATATCACCAAAGGAACTGACTCAAGATACACCCTACACTGATCCTGCCTCATTAACAAAACCAACACAGCCCATTCCCAAATGGGATTTTAATCATAAGTTTAGAGGTTAGGATTTACAACACATATCTTTGGGGGACACAATCCAATCCATAACACCCACCTAAAGTGAAGTACATGAGCTGTGGACAAAATGAGCTGTGGACTTCCAATCTGCCTATCTGGGTTTGGCTCTCTGCTCCATCATTTTTAGCTGTGTGAGTTTAGGCCAGTCCCTTAACTGCTCAGAATGTCAGTTTCCGTTTTTATAAAACATGGAACTAATGATCCACTTCCCTGAAGCTGAAAATAATGTGAAGGTCCAATGAATACAGAAAATCACTTCGAAAGCAGCAAAGAACTATAAGTATTCTCATCTGCCATCTTGTCCAATAAAGATTGAAAGACAATCATTGTGTCCCTCAACTCAAGCATTTTCTTTAATTAAAGTGTTGGAGTATTGCTGGTCATTTCAGGTGGTGTCATCTGGCTCTATGCTTTCCAAGGAAACTGGAGAACAATGCTGGTGTTTGTCTTATTCTGAGATAAATCAACATTTCCTGTTTCCATTATTCAGTTACTGGGAGAATCACATTTATTTGCAAATGCAGTTAGGAAACTTCAAAACTAAGCTTCAAAATTGTGCTCTACCAAAATGAATGTCTACTTTTATGGAGAGGAAGGAAAAAAGACTCAGAAAAGTTTTCTTAGTCATTGATGAGTAATTAATTATGTTCCAACTCATTTTGAGAAATGACACCTGTGCGGTTTTGAAACAACACAAAAATAACACACAATCTTGGTTGAAATTAAGGTGTGGCAAATCAACTTAAATCTTTTTAACCAAAAAAATCCACTGCCACCCTTTAAACTGTTCTCCTTTGAAGGGAGAATGTGGGTGCATTTCCTTGATAGATAACCATTTAGCTCACCACCTCGAGAAACACTGTGGGTGGTGCCCATCAGAATTCATCTAAAATCTTAACACTTACTCAAAAATGTGTATAGACTGTTGAATAGAAAAATTGATAACACACCTTTCTTTGGCTTTAAGTTTTTTCCCATCCAGGAAACCAAATATTAACCATCAAAAGCCTAACCCAAAGTGCAAAAGCCTACTAGGAGCTGCTCTATAGCAATGTAAATTTGTCTTATCCTGCTAGAAAAGGATAGTTGTCAAACCATTGCCTCGTAATTTAAATCTCGAAAAGCCTCATGGCTGCAGGTGGGTGGAGGACCAAATTAATAAAAGCCAAGCCAGAAGTGGGAGTCCTGGTGGCATAGTGGTTAAGAGTTTAGTTGCTAACCAAAAGGTCAGCAATTCAGATCCACCAGCCCCTCCTTTGAAACCCTATGGGGCAGTTCTACTCTGTCCTATAGGGTCACTAAGAATCAGAATTGACTCAACAGCAACAGGTAGGCCAGAAGTAGACTGATGTCAATTGATCTCAGTAAAGGGAGAAGACGGGGTTCAATCAATCATGTTAAGATTAACCAGTGGTTGGTCTTCTATCTGTCTCCCTCCTTTTCTCTTTATGGAGCCCTGGTGGTGCAACTGTTAAGAGCTACAGTGAGCTACGGTCGCTAACAAAAAGGTCAGCAGTTCAAATCCACCAGCCGCTCCTTGGAAACCCTATGGGGTAGTTCTACTCTGTCCTGTAGGGTCACTATGAGTCAGAATTGACTCAATGGCAATTTTTTTTTCCCTTTTTCTCTTTATAAGCCCCATTGTATCTAACTTCTTGAAGCCATTTGCTTTTTCTAGAATCAAAATGGCTTCCCTATATGCATACAGGATAACTGCTCAGAATAAACTTTATGTTGAAATTCAGGTGAGTTTTGACTATTTTTAACAAGACTAAGGAATGTCAGACCTTACAAAATGGCTACTCATAGTAGATAGGCATGTGTAGTTGTTGCTGATGTCGTAGAGTAATGACACAGAATCTGCTTAAAATCAAAATAAGAGATTTATTGAAAGCAAAAAGGCAGCTCGAGCCAGAGACACATTAGATCTCACAAAGTGAAAACTAATGCTCCAGGGAACAGCAGTCACAAAAGCATAACTATAGGGCTCAACCAGGAACTTGGGGGCTACAGTATTTTGATTGGTTAAGGAAGTTGGAAGTGGCCATCTGGAGGCAGGGCTTTTGCTAAGAGTGGTCTACAGACTACATGTGGATCAAAGAGATTGGCTACAGTGCGTAACTACAGAGGTACCTGTCAACTGGGGGGTTTCACAGGGTGGTCACAAAGTGATTACAGAATAGATTTTCCTAAAACTGATTGTTAAGATAACTAGCTTTAGGCAAACATTTCCCGAGGACAAAGGGTTTCGATGACCTTTTGAGCAAAGACCCCCAGGGAGCATTCTTCCAACATTCTTTTAGCTTAACCACAGAGAAAGCATGATTACATCTGTACAAAGGTTAGACGTTGCTAGGGTAAAAGCAGAAGTAACAAAATGGAGTTGGGCCCAAGCCTAAGTCAGCCATTTCAGATACACCAGGCACCTCAGTTTTAAAGGCCCTTGCATAGTGGTAAATTTCAAAGAAGATTTATATGTCCCAGCCCAAATCCACTTCCTCCCCAAAGAGGCATGGCCATCTGAAGTGCATTTGGGAGTATATTAATTACACAGATGCACAAACTCTTCCATTCACCACCCCCATCAGAATGCTGTCTAGAACTCAACCTTTTCTCACTCCCACTCTCTCCAGAAAAATCCTTAATGTTATAAATTGCCTGGAACTGAGGTTTAGGTTTAAGGAGACTACCAAAGTAGGAGACATGAGGGAAAATTTTTAAAAGCTTGCTTACGTAGACCCTTCACACACCTCCACTGCTAAGCATCCTAAAATATGCCTCATTATCTTCCACCTGGACAGTTAGCGTAACCTCCTATCTGCTCCCAGGGCTTCTACACAGAAGAGTCTATTCTCATAGCATTGAACATCATCTTTTTAAAACAAATCAGATTACCTTACAATTTTGGCTTAACACCCTATGATGATCTCCTATTTTATTCTTGTTGTTGTTGGGTGCCTTCCAGTCGATTCCAACTCATAGTGATCCCGTGTGACAGAGTAGAAATGCTTCACAGCGTTTCCTTGGCTGTAATCTTTATGGACGCAGTTCACCAGGTCTTTCTCCTGTGGAGCACTAAGTGGGTTCAAACCAGTGGCGTCACTAGGGTTGGTGTCGCTCATTGTGATAACTCATAGCCCACACTCCCCAGCCCCACCCTTAACCCTTCCATCCCCCTATCCAGGGTGGGTGGGGCTGGCAGGGGTGTGTGTGGGGGGGTGTGGCCAGGCACCACACTGCCCAGCCCTGCCCCTCCTGGCCTTTCCACCCCCCATGGCTCCCTACAGCTCATGCCCTCTCCCATTGGCCAAGGCGGAGACCCTCCTCTCTGTCCAATGACGGGCACCAGAGACCCAGCCACTGGCACCCTGACTGGGGATGACATGTCTCCTTGGAGTTCCCTGCCCTGAAGGCATCAGCCCACCTGCCAGCTGCAGGTGCCATCACGGACTCTGAAGTCATTTTGGTGTCACTCCTACTGACAGTGTCACCCTGTGATGTCTGCACTTCCCCGTGCCTCCCTAGTGATGCCACTGGTTCAAATTGCCAACCTTTTGGTTAGCAGCTGAGTATTTAACCATTGCTCCACCAGGACTCCCTCCCATTTTATTCATACCATGTTCTCATCATGGTAATAAGACTTCATTGCATCCCCACACCCCGCCCAACCTCCCTGAGATCATCTTCTGCAACATTCCCCTTTACTCCCTTCTGTTCAGCTACAGGGTGCTCCTTGCTATTCCTGGGGTCCTGCCTCAGGGGCTCTGCATTCATCTTCTTCCTCCCTGGAGTACTGTCTACCATATATCAATGTAGCCTGCTCCCTCACTGCAAGTAGACCTCTTCCCAACTCCTAACTCCTCAGAGAGGACTGGCCTTCATATTTATATAGCAGCCCTTTACTCAGCTTTGTTGTTGTTGCTGTTTTTTCAGAGCAAGACCTATTTGTTTGTTTTTGGTGACCTTCCAGTAGGAGGTAAAATCCACATCTTTGTTTTGTTCGCTACAGTGGCACTGTGTAGTAATCCCCAGGTGGCCCAAGCAGTTAAGCACTTGGAGGATAACTGAAAGGTTGGTAGTTTGAGTCCACCCAAAGACACTTCGGAAAAAAGCGTGGCAATCTACTTCTGAAAAATCAGCCATTGAAAATTCTATGGAGCACAGTTCTACTCTGACACACATCGGATGCCCATGAGTCAGGGCCGACTGCACAGGAGCTAACAATAATATAGTACCTGAAATGTAATACACACTCGATAGTATTTGTTGGATGGATGGATGAATGAATGAATGAATGTTCTATAAATAAAGTTTATATGCATGCAAAAGCCGGACAATGAATAAGGAAGACTGAAGAAGAATTGATGCCTTTGAATTATGGTGTTGGCAAAGAATATCGAATATACCATGGTCTTTCAGAAGGACAAACAAATCTGTGTTGCAAGAAGTACAGCCAGAACACTCCTTAGAAGCTAGATAGGCAAAACTTCGTCTCACGTACTTTGGACATGTTATCAGGAGGGACCAGTCCCTGGAGAAGGACATCAGCCTTGGTAAAGTAGAGGGTCAGTGAGAAAGAGGAAGACCCTCAGTGAGATGGATGCAACCATGGGCTCAAACACAGCAACAATTGTGAGGATGGCACAGGACTGGGCAGTGTTTCGTTCTGGTCTGCAGAGGGTCGCTATGAGGGGGAATTGACTCGACAGCACCTAACAGCAACAAATAAGAGTTAGGTCAGTTAATGCAGAATGGTGATTTAAAAATATAAATGCCAGCACATATAACACATATAGTGTGTTCATTAAAGACTTGCTCTTTGGTTTTTCAGATCTGGATTGAAATTCTGGTTCTGCGGCATGTTAAGGGGGGCGAAGTTGAACAAGTTACTTGAACACGTTCAGCCTCAGTTTGCTCAAGTGTGAAATGCGGATGTAGTATTTACCTCCTGGGTCTCCCACAAGGCTTAAATGAGATGAACATGAGAGCATTTAGGATATGTCTCCGCACATAATAAGCACACAGACAGACATCGTCACGGGAGTGCGTGCGCCCGCACACACACACAATTAGCCATAATTTTTGTTCTATGATTAATTCCAGAAAATTAGAAAACTATGAAAAAAGGATGTTGTTGTGCGCTGTTGAGTCAACTCCAACTCATAGCGACTCTATAGGACAGAGTAGAACTGCCCCATAGGGTTTTCAAGGCTGTAAATCTTTATGTAGGCAGATGTCACATCTTTCTCCCACAGAGAAGCTGGTAGGGTGTTCGAACCACCCACTTTTCAGTTAGCAGCTGAGTGCTTTAACCACTGCAACATCAGGGCTCAAAAAAGAAAGGATAAAAACTAGAAATTCCCTGGAATTCCGCAGCCAGAGATTGCCACCATGTATTTGTTTTTAATATATTTTAAATTATATTTTGCTCTTAAAAATGAACACACGGGATCATATTTAAGAATAAGTCTATGCATTATATCATGAATATTTTCCCATTTTATGAAATATTTCTTGAAAGCATGCTTTTAATTGGATCCATAAATTTTTCTCATATGAGTACACACAATTTAAGTGATTTAAAGAAAATAACTGCAAATAGGTCACCTATGTAATACATGTTTATTTTTATAGAGGTAAATATAGACCTGCAAAAGATAAATACTCCTAACCTCTCACTGAGAGATAATCATTATTTACTTTTCTGTAAACAGCTACAGTTTTTTTAATGAGTATACATACATATGCATTTTTTAGAAAAATGTGATTAATGTATACATTCTGTTTTGCAACCTGTGTTTTTTCCCAGAGATTATGTCTTATCTCTGTTTTCATGTAATTATTCTTCTATAACACAATTTGTTGTAACTGACGATGCTCCCAAGAGTGGATAGGCTATAATTTACTTAAAAAATTATATGAAATTGAACATTTAGGCAGGGGAGCATAGTGATTAAAAACAGACTCTGGAGTCAGAGAATCAGTCTTCAATTGCTACCTCTACTTATAGCTTAGTGACTGGTATAGACACCTACCAATCCCTTTGAATCATAGTTTCTCTGGCTATAAAAAATTAAACTCTGGGCTAAATCTTCATACCTCATATTTTGAAAATTGAAATAAATAATGTATAGAAAGCACTTAGCATGGTAAATGATGTACATTAATGATATAAAAAGAGGAAGACCCTCAGTGAGATGGATCGACACAGTGGCTGCAACAATGGGCTCAAGCATAGCAACAATTGTGAGAATGGCGCAGGACTGGGCAGTATTCTGTTCTGTTATACATGGGGTCGTTATGAGTAGGAACTGACTCAATGGCACCTAACAACAAATATGGTTTACATAAAGGAGCCCTAGCGGCGCAAATGGTTAAGTGCTCAGCTGCTAACCGAAAGGCCAGCGTTTAGAACCCACCCAGAGGCTCTTCGGGAGAAAGCCCTACAATCTGCTTCTATTCTACTCTGTCCGATAGTGTCACTATGGTTGGAACTGACTCAAAGACATCTAAGAACACATAGTTTACATGACAGATACTTGTTCAGCTGCTAAACTAAAGGTTGGTAGTTCGAATCCACCCAGTGGCTCTGCAGGAGAAAGACCTGGTGATCTGCTTGTATAAAGATTACAGCCAAGAAAATCCTATGGGGCTATGCGTTGAAATCAACTAGGCAGCACACAACAACATAGTTTATATGTGGTTGATATAATTATTCGTTTATTATTATTATTAACATTATTATTGTTATTGGTTCAGGATGTAGGTATGAGAGAAAATAAAAGAATACAACAACATGTGGGAAAGGACATGGCTACCCCTTAGGGGAACAATGGCTAACACTCTAAAGGACCTACTCTGTGCCAGATACAAATGACGTTCTTTTTGTATATTGACTCACTTAAACCTCATGAAAACTCTGCTATTATTATCCCCATTTTACAAATGCGGAAACTGAGGCATGGGGAAATTAAGAAATTTTTCCCACCTAGTCTGTTGCCTTTTAAACTAACTCCTTATATTAAATTATCTCTATTGAAACACCTAGTATGGTTTCTGTTTTCCTCAGTGGACTCTGACAGACATGACTTCCCAAGGAAGAAATCATCCCCTTTTTTTTTAAATTGTGCTTTAAGTGAAAGTTTACAATTCAAGTCAGTTTCTTATACAAAAATGTATACACACATTGTATGTGACCCTAATTGCTCTCCCTATGCTGTGACAGTGCACTCCTCCTTTCCACCCCTGATTTCCCATGTCCATTTAACCAGCTCCTGGCCCTGTCTGCCTTCTCACCTTGCGTCCGGACAGGAGCTGCCCATTTAGTCTCATGTATCTACTTGAGCTAGGAAGCACACTCTTCACAAATATCATTTCATGTGCCACAGTCCAGTCTGAAGGAGCCATTCTTTACCACACCCATAGGAATTTTTGCTGTTGTTGCTAGGTGCCTTTGTGTTTGTTCCATCGCATAGTGACCCCATGTACAACAGAACGAAACACTGCCTGTCCTCACAATCGTTCCTATGTTTGAGCCCACTGTTGTAGCCACTGTGTCAATCCATCTCGTGGACAGTCTTTCTCTTTTTCGCTGACCCTCTACTTTACCAAGCATGATGTCCTTCACCAGGGTCTGGTCCCTGCTGATAACATGTCCAAAGTACATGAATGAAGTCCTGCCATCCTCGCTTCTAAGGAGTATCCTGGCATTACTTCTTCCAAGACAGATTGTTCCTTCTTCTGGCAGTCCAAGGTATATCCGGCATTCTTCCCGAGCACCACAATTCAAAGACATCAGTTCTTCTTCGGTATGCCATATTCATTGTCCATATTTCACATGCATATGAGGTGACTGAAAGCACCATGGATTGGGTCAGGCACACATTAGTTATCAAAGTGATATTTTTACTTTTTAACACTTTAAAGAGATCTTTTGCAGCAGATTTGCCCAACGCAATGCATGGTTTGATTTCTTGACTGCGACTTCCATGGGCCCCCACACATCTGTCAGTTTGTTATACTACGGGGGCTTGTGTGTTGCTGTGATGCTAGAAGCTATACCACCAGTATTCAAATACCAGCAGGGTCACCCATGACAGACAGGTTTCAGCTGAGCTTCCAGACTAAGACAGACTAGGAAGGACCTGACAGTCTACTTCTGAAAGGAAATAGCCAGTGAAAACTTCATGAATAGCAGTGGATCACTGTCTGATACAGTGCCAGACCTCAGGTTGGAAGGCATTCAAAAGACCACTGGGGAAGAGCTGCGTCCTCAAAGTAGAGTCGACCTTAAGGACGTGGATGGAGTCAAGCTTTCAGGACCTTCGTTTGCTGATGTGGCATAATTCAAAATGAAAAAAAAACAGGTACAAACATCAAAAATAATCAGAATGTAAAATGTATAAAGTATGAATCCAGGAAAATCAGAAATCATTAAAAATGAAATGGAACGCATAAACATCGATATCCTAGGGATTAGTGAGCTGAAACGGACTGGTATTGGCCATTTTGAAACAGATACTCATATGGTCCTCTATGCCGGGAACGACAGCTTGAAGAGGAATGGCATTGCATTCATCATCAAAAAGAACATTTCAAGACCTATCATGAAGTACAACACTGTTAGAGACAGGATAATATTCATATGCCTACAGAAGACCAGTTAATATGACTAACGTTCAAATTTACTCACTAACCACTAAGGCCTAAGGAGAAGAAATTGAAGATTTTTACCAACTTCTGCAGCCTGAAATTGACTGAACATGTGATCAGGATGCATTGATAAATTACTGGTGATTGAAATGTGAAAGTTGGAAACAAAGAAGAAGGATAGGTAGTTGGAAAATTTGGCCTTGGTGATAGAAACGATGCCAGAGATCATATGATAGAATTTCCCAAGACCAACAATTTTTTCATTGCAAATACCTTTTTCCAGCAACATAAATGGCAACTATACATGTGGCCCTGGCCGGATGGAATACACAGGAATCAAATTGACTACATCTGTTGAAAGAGACAATGGAAAAGCTCAATATCATCAGTCAGAACAAGGCGAGGAACAGACCACCAATTGCTTATATGGAAGTTCAAGTTGAAGCTGAAGAAAATTAGTACAAGTCCACAAGAGCCAAAGTACAACCTTAAGTGTATCCCACTTGAATTTACAGACCATTTGAAGAACAGATTTGACGTTTTAAACACTAATGACCGAAGACCAGACAAGTTGTGGAATGACATCAAGGACATCATACATGAAGAAATCAAGAGGTCATTAAAAAGGCAGGAAAGAAAGAAAAGACCAAAATGGATGCCACAAGAGACTCTGACCCTTGCTGTTGAAAGCTGAGTAGCTAAAGCAAATGGAAGAAATAATGAGGTAAAAGAGCTGAAGAGAAGATTTTAAAGGGTGACACCAGAAGACAAAGTAAAGCATTATAATGACATGTGCAAAGACCTGGAGTTAGAAAACCAAAAGAGAAGAACACACTCGGTGTTTCTCAAGCTGAAAGAACTGAAGAAAAAATTCAAACCTCGACTTGCAATATTGAAGGATTCTACTTGAAAAATATTAAATGATACAGGAAGCAGCAAAAGAAGATGGAAGGAATACAAAGAGTCAGTATACCAAAAAAATTGGTTGATGTTCATCCATTTCAGAACGCAGCATATGATCAGGAACTGATGGTACTGGAAGAGGTCCAAGCTGCGCTGAAGGCATTCCAAGAAACAAGGCTCCAGGAATTGATGCAATATCAATTGAGATGTTTCAACAAAGGGATGCAGCGCTAGAAGTGCTCACTTGCCTATGCAAAGAAATTTGGAAGACAGTTACCTGGTCAACCAATTGGAAGAGATCCATATTTATGCCTATTCCAAAGAAAGGTGATCCAACCGAATGTGGAAATTATCGAACAATATCATTATTATCACACACAAGTAAAATGTTGCTGAAGATCATTCAAAAGCAGCTGCAGCAGTACATCAACAGGAAACTGCCAGAAATTCAAGCCAGATTTAGAAGAGAACGTGGTATAAGGGATATCATTGCTGATGTCAGATGGATCATGGCTGAAAGTACAGAATACAAGAAAGGTGTTTGCCTGTGTTTTATTGAATATGCAAAGGCATTTGACTGTGTGAATCATAACAAATTATGGATAACATTGCAAAGAACGGGATTCCAGAACTCTTAATTGCGCTCATGAATAACATGTACATAGACCACGAGGCAGTCCTTTGAACAGAACAAAGGGATACTGTTGTGGTTAAAGTCAGGAAAGGTGTGCGTCAGGGCTGTATCCTTTCACCATACTTATTCAATCTGTATGCTGAGCAAATAATCTAAGAAGCTGGACTATACGAAGAACTGGAGGAAGACTCATTAACAACCTGCAGATGACACAACCTTGCTTGCTGAAAGTGAAGAGAACTTGAAGCACTTACTGATGAAGATCAAAGACTACAGCCTTCAGTATGGATTACACTTCAACAGAAAGAAAACAAAAATCCTCACAATTGGACCAATAAGCAACATCATGATAAACGGAAAAAAGACTGAAGTTGTCAAGGATTTCATTTTACTTGGATCCATAATCAACACCTTTGGAAGCAGCAGTCAAGCAATCAAATGGTGCATTGCATTGGGCAAATGTGCTGAGAAGGCCTCTTTAAAGTGTTAAAAAGCAGAGATGTCACTTTGAGGACTAAGATACGCCTGACTAAAGCCTAATAGCCTCATATGCATGTGAAAGCTGGACGATGAATAAGAAAGACCAAAGAAAAATTGACGCCTTTGAATTATGGTCTTGGCAAAGAATATTGAATATACCATGGACTGCCAAAGAACAAACAAATCTGTCTTGGATGAAGTACAGCCAGAATGCTCCTTAGAAGCAAGGATGGCGAGACTTCGTCTCACATACTTTGGACAGCCCCTGGAGAAGCACATCATGCTTGGTAAAGTACAGGGCCAGGGAAAAAGAAGAAGACCCTCAATGAGTTGGACTGACACAGTGGCTGCAACAATGGGCTCAAGCATAACAATGATTGTGAGGATGGTGCAGGAAGGGGCAGTGTTTTGTTGTGTTGTACATAGGGTTGCTATGAGTCGGACCGACTCAAGGGCACCTAACAACAAGCAACAACAATCCAGTTGGTTGGCCAAGTAGCTGTCTTCCAGATTTCTGGCATAGACTAGTGAGCACTTCCAGTGCTGCAGTGGTTTGTTGAGACATTTTAATTGGTATTGCATCAATTCCTGAAGCCTTGCTTTTCTCCAACGCCTTCGGTGCAGCTTGGACCTCTTCCTTCAGTATCGTTGATTCTTGATCATATGCTACCTCCTGAAATATTTGAATGTCGACAAAATCTTTTTGATACAGTGACTCTGTGCATTTCTTCCATCTTCTTTTGATGCTTCATGTGTTGTTCAGTATTTTGCCCATAGAATCCCTCACTATTGGAACTTGAGGCTTGACTTTTTTCTTCAGTTCATTCAGCTTGAGAAATGCCGAGCATACTCCTCCCTTTTGGTTTTCTATCTCCAGGTCTTTGTACAGGTAATTATAATGCTTTACTTTGTCTTCTTGAGCTGTCCTTCTGTCCTTGAAATTTTCTGTTCAGTTCTTACTTCATCATTTCTTCCTTTCCCTTTAGCTACTCTATGTTCAACTACATCTTTCAGAGACTCTTCTACCGGAAGATGAGCTCCTCTGGTTGGAAGGCACTCAATATAGCTATCTCCTCAAAGTAGAGTTGACTTTAATGATGTAGATAGAGTCAAGCTTTTGGGACCTTCATTTGCTGATGTGGCATAACTCACAATGAGAAGAATCAGCTGTAAACATTCATTAATATTCAAAACATGGAACGTATGAAGTATGAATCTCGGAAAATTGGAAATCGTCAGAAATGAAATGGAATTCATAAACATCAGTATCCTAGGCATTAGTGAGCTGAAATGGACTGGTATTGGCCGTTTTGAATCAGACAATTATATGGTCCTCTACGCCAGAAATGACAAACTGAAGAGGCATTGCATCCCGTTCATCGTCAAAAAGAACATTTCAACATCTATCCTGAAATGTGACACTGTCAGTGATAGCATAATATCCATACACCTACAAAGAAGACCAGTTAATCCGACTATTATTCAAATTTACTCACCAACCACTAAGACCAATGATGAAGAAATTGAAGATTTTTACCAACTTCTGCAGTCTGAAATTGATCAAACATGCCGTGAAGATGTATTGATAATTACTGGCAATTGGAATTCAAAATTTGGAAACAAAGAAGGATTGGTAGTTGGAAAATATGGTCTTGGTGATGGAAAGGACACTGGAGAGCGCATGATAGAATTTTGCAAGACCCAATGACTTCTTCATTGCAAAAACCTTTTTAAACCAACATAAATGGCGACTATACACGGACCTCATCAAATGGAATACACAGGAATCAAACGGACTACATCTGTGGAAAGGGACAACGGAAAAGCTCAATATCATCAGTCAGAACACGGCCAGGGGCCGACAGCGGAACAGACCATCAATTGCTGATATGCAAGTTCAAGTTGCAGCTTAAGAAAATTAGAACAAATCCATGGGAGCCAAAGTACGACCTTGCATATCCCACCGGAATTTAGACCATCCCAAGAATAGATTTGACACATTGAACACTACTGACAGAAGACCAGACGAGTTTGGAATGACATCAAGGACATCATCCATGAAGAAAGCAAGAGTTAATTAAAAAGACAGGAAAGAAAGAAAAGACCAAAATGGATATCAGAAGAGACCCATAGGAATAGTGATCTCAGAATTTACAGCCCAGTGCAGCCAGTGTTGCTGAAACACTCTTGTAATTTGATGTTTCTTTAAATTCAGTCCTTAACTTTTTTATCTTATATTCCCACCCACATTGCCAATGCAGCCTCTCTCGTCTATTTCTTTTTCTCTCCGCCTTAACTGGCTGACTGCTCCTTGAAAATTCACTCAATGACACCTCTCCATGAAGAATTCCTTAATATTTCTCCCTCTAAAAATTCTCCCAGCCACACTCTGCCAGTTTTTTGTTAGATGTCCTCCCACCTGCTCCTTTGTCACATTTGTTTTGAAGTCACATGTTTTCTTGTCTATATCCTCAAGCTGACTGTAAGCTCTTTGAAGCTTGGGTCTACATCTTTCCTCTTAGTTTTCCCAATGTTGGTAGCCTAGATAGAGCTCAATAAACATTTGTTCAATGAATAGGTAATTGAAGAAATGCTCAAATTGTATCATTAATATTGAATTTTATGAGATTACAATATGGGTAGAGGTATTTGGGATTGGTAGGGTTATGGGTCTTTAAAATTAGGTAGGATTTAGTTAGACAGGGAGGAATCTACAGAAAGTTCCGGGAAAGGGGGGGAACTAAGCAAAGGGGTTTTGAGCCTGGGAAATGAGGAAATAACTGGCTTATGTGTGGTGCTAATGCATGGAAAAGTCTAACTGGAATGGAGTCTTTCCTAGAGTTGTTGAGATTGTTAATAATGACAACTGACATTTTTGGAGCACCTGCAAAATGAAAGTTACTATGCCAAGTGCTTTACAGTTGTAAAAATGTATAACAGAACCCTTCCTTTTCCATTTTTTCTGAGTTGCCAATACAGTGGTATCAGGTACCATAACGAGTGTGAGCTGCTTAGGATGCAGATCTGCTTTATGAATCTTGAACCCTTTCTTCCACTTGCAGACTATAAAAAGTGTCAAGGTGATTAGAGAGATAATTTTGTGGAAGGAATGACGAAGTGGTGCCCCCAGGCTTTGTGAAGGGTGACTAAGAGGACCCACAGGAGTGCTTTGGAATGGATTCCCAGCAGGTGGGAGACAGAGCAGTGATGGGTTTGCATTATATTGCATTGCCAATCTCCTATCCTTTCCTTGAATAAACTTAGATTGTCTCGATGATAGGGACCAACTTTCCTCTTTTAACAAGAAGCAAGAGGTCCCAGATAGAATGGGAGAATAATGTTGAACAAAACTCAAATTCCTAAAAAAAAGGCCAGACTTACCGGACTGGTAGAGACTAGAGAAACCTCCAAAACTATCGCCCTAGGATACCCTTCAAACTTGAAACTTAAAGTCCTCTTGGAGGTCATCTTTCAGCCAAATGACGCATTAGCTCATAAAATAAATAATATCACCCATGAGTACTGTGCTCCTGTAAACAATCATCTAAATGAAACCAAACAGTCAACATTTACCCTAGACCAAAAATGAGATGGTAAGGGAGGGACAGGGAGGCTAGATTAATGGAAACAGAACAACCAGAATGAAAATAATGAGAATGCTGACACATTGTGAAAAATGTAACTAATGCCATAAACAATGCGTATAGAAATTGTTAAATGAGAACATAATTTTCTGTGTAAACTTTCACCAAAAATACAATAAAATATTTAAAAAAAGGAGAAGCAGCAGCAAGGGAAGATTATCCCAGCGAGTAAAATGTAAAAGGATAATGGGGAAGAAAATAACATTTACTTTTTATTTTGACCACATTTATATCTATTCAACATACTGGTTGCTCATATATAAATGCATTTTCATCCTCACAACAATCACGAGAAGCATTTGTTATTACTGTCTCCATTTAACAGATGAAGAAACTGAGGCTCGGAGCTGTTGAATAACTTTATCAAACCAGCAAGCCAATGTGGACTGAGCTGTGGTTTGAACCAGGGCTCAGTGTGACACCAACATCTACTCTTAATTGCTACTTTACACCGTTTCCATAGGAAAACAGTATGTGGTGGTTATGGGATTTGTGCAGCTAGGATGTGGAAAACCCTGAATGCCAGCAAAAGAGTTGAAACATTATTATTGTCATAGACTGAATTGTGTCCATGAAAAAGATATGTTGAAGTCCTACCCTTGTATCTGTTAATGTGACTTTGTTTGGAAATACGGTATTTGAAGATGTTATCGATTAACTTAATGAGGTCATACTGGAGTAAGATGACTCCTAATCCCTTCTGGAAGTCCCTGGGTGGCACAAACAGTTAAGCACTTGACTAACTAGCCAAAAGTTTGGAGGTTCAAACCCACCCAGAGGTGCCTCGGAAGATATTACAATCTGCTTCTGAAAGGTCACAGCCTTGAAAATACTACGGAACACAGTTTTACTCTGCACACAAGGGGTCGCCATGAGTCAGAATCAACTTGACCACATCTAACAACAGCAAGAATCCTTTCTGAATGGTGTCTTCTAAGAGAGGAGAACATAGAAATAAAGTCACACACAGGGTGAAGAAACCACTGAGGATCCACCGACAACCCGAGGAACACCAATAGATGCCTGCGGCTACTAGAAGCTGCAAGACCCAAGGAAGGGTCTTCTAGAGCCGACAGGGAGGGGCACGCTCCTCCTGAGGCCCGGAATTTAAACTTCCCGCCCCCGGAACTGGGAGACAATAAAGTTCTGTTCTTTAATAGCACTCACTCTGTGGTATTTTGGTACGGCATTCCTTGGAAATGAAGACCATTACGCTCCACAGTCAGTGATCCCTCACATGGTTAAGGGGCCTTCTGAATAGGTTGAGAAAGCTTCAGAATGGAAGCAGTGGCATGTAGCCACCATTCACTTAACCATTCGCTTAATATTTTTGAATACCTACTGTGTGCAAAATACCATGGCTATAGGAATGAGGAAGATGAATAGGGTCATTGAATAAATCGCATTTCAGAGAGGGAGGCTTCACTATCTATTATAGTTCACCTTGGTGCCATTTGCAGAATTTAATATGCTGTGTACCAAGTATATTAGCTTTATTTTAGGAAGTATGAACAAAACTGTGAACCCAGAGATGTGGGCTGATGCTAGTGGCTGACATTCTCACAAATGAACTGACATGCCAGAGAGGAGGGAGCCATTTTGTTTGTTCTTCCTACTGGAAGAACGTAATCGATGTCACTGAATGGTACATGTAGAAATTTTTGAAACGGTGTATCTTTGGCTATGTATATTTTCACCAAAAAAGAAAAAAGGTCCTCCAAGGTCAAGAAGGGAGAGTGTTGACATGTAGGGAGGTTGTTAACCAATGTCATAAAACAATACGTGTACTGAGTGTTTAATGAGAAACTATTTGTTCTGTAAACGTTCACCTGAAGTACAAGAAAAACAAATTTCTAAAAAAAAAATTCCCTTCCTGTCAAATTCCTGCCACTGTGCCTCCAATATCATGCACAACAGAAGACAGTGGCAAGAAATGAACACAGAAATATTAGTTTTGCAGCTCGAACTCCATGAAGCATCAGAAAACATTCTCATTTCCCCACTAGCAATGCTGTTCACACCGCTGGGGCTGCAGGAAGCATCCATCAACAATTTGTCAGGGCGTTATCTGGTGTTAAATAACACCATCAAAGAATTTGCTTTTGAAAGAAAGGTGGTTTCTAACTCCAAAATATAGCTGATGAATCGTTTTCAACCACCGCCAAAACACAAAGTCACCCTGGGAAGTCACAAGTCCTGGTTTTATTTTATTTTTGATAGACTCCTAGAATTAGAAAATCCTGCCAAATTTGTGGGTTTTCATGTTAGAAACTTCCAGAGAGTGTCTCTCACTGGAGCACTGTTAGCAAACAGAACAAGTTTATGAGAATGTGGGACAAGTAACTGGAAGGTTGCACCTATTAATTTAAATTCTTCTGCAAATCCAGCACATTCTATACACATATCCCAAGACCAGGAGCAATTGGGAGAATTTATTTGTATTGTTCTAAGGATGCACATTCTGTATGGAATATGAGTTGCATGTGGACTTTTCCATACATCTTAGCTGACTCGCTCACCATTTAGAAGATGCCTTTGCAGTAGCTGAAGGCTTAAGGCTGCTGTTCTTGATGCTCAGAGCTACTAAAGGAACATTCAGTTTCTGCTTCTTAGGTGAAGTTCTTAAAGACAGACTAGGATATGCAGTCACTATTCTGCGCACAGGTTAAGATTTTCTGTATTTTTGTTGGAGTAAATAATTAATTTGAGAGCAACTTCCGTTTTCATAATGATTGGCAGAAAATGGATGCCCTGATGGTTCAGCGGTAGAGTTCTTGCCTTCCATGTGGGAGACCTGGGTTTGATTTCTGACGAATGTACCTCATGTGCAGTCACCACCGTCTGTCAGTGGAGACTTGTGTGTTGCTGTGATGCTAAACAGGTTTCAGCCAATGAAAACCCCATGGATCACAATGGTCCCGTCACCGACCGATGATGGGGATGGCACGAGAGCAGGGAGCGTTTCCTTGGATTTTCGAGTCATAGCGACCCCATGTGACAGAGTAGAACTGCCCATAGGGTTTCCTAGGCTGTAATCTTCACTGGAGCAGATCACCAGGGCTTTCCCCCACGGAGCTGCTGGATGGATTCAAACTACCAACCTTTAGGTTAGGAGCTGACCACTTAACTGTTGTGCAACCTTTTAAGAATGTTCTTTTTCAGTGTATATAATCGCCTTCTCACAAGTGTGATTGAATGAAAGTCGAGATGGTCTGAAGGTTGTTGCCAACAACTTTTCCTAATCATTTTTAAAACTATTGACAGAAGTGCAAGGGATCCCGTCCCATCCACACTCCAAATTAATTGTGGATGCATCGATGTATGCCTGTATGGGCACTGACTCGAAGGTTCCTCAACTGTTTCCTTTTTGGCAGCTGAATAAAGAATGACATAAGGTGAATGAATATTTTATACCGGAGACGCAAACGCAGCAGCTGTGGAACATGAATAGCTGCTTGACTTGTACTGTACTGAGCAGTGTAATGCCAGGCTCTGTCACCTTGTTTTCGCCGACAAGCTCAGTGCTGAGGAGGTGAATGGGTCTGATTGCCTAATGGAGAAATAGGAGTTTTTATTACCATCTGAAGGCATTTGATCCAATAAGGTGAGTTAGGAATGAATGATAAGATTAAAAGGTAATTAAGCAAAGGCTGTACTCACTAATCCCTTAAAGGGGGTGAATCAGATTTCACTGCATTACCTCAAATGATATACTGCAGGCTCAGTCTGGAAGAAATCTCTTGTTCAATAGGAGGGAAATAATTGTTTGGTCCTGATGTAAATTATATTGTTTGGAAGACTTGTGTCTGAGGTTACTTTTCTAAAAGGGTTTTGAATTCTTCCTGATTCAGCACCACTGGAAAAATATAGGCATCCCAGGAGTTTCCTCAGATACATTATTGTAAAAATGGCGTGGAGGCAGTATCTGACTTCCTCTGACTTCACAAGGGGGAAGGAGAATCAAGATCAACAGCCCAAGGCTGATTCCTATGAGACAGAGGTCAGATATGCCCTCTCTCTCCACCATCTTTACCAACTCTGACAACAACTGTCCCTCCCACAACACTCTCTACTAGGTTCTATAATTCATTGCAACGGCGCACAGAACTCACAGACAATACTCACGATTATGGGGTTTACTAGGGAAGTAACAGTTACAGTTCAGGCTCAGAAACACTCAGGATACAGGTCTTCCATCAGGACAGCCTCTTTTCAGCTGTGCTTGCAGGCTTGCCTCTCTCTGGCCCTTGACCTCTGCCCAAAAGCATTCGGCTCTCTCACTCTGTGGGCTGGGAAGCCCACCACCCTGTCTTCTGCTGCTGGGTCTCGCTGTTTTGAGTGTCACAGCTCTCTCTCAGCCTCCTGGCTCCAGGAGCTTCTCAGTGCAGAGATCCCTGGTCCAAAGGATGTGCTCTCTGCTCCCGGCTGTTCTTCCTTGGTAGTGGTGACATCCTCTCTTTCCCACCTCTGGGGTGGCTCGTTTTAAGCCCAGAGGGATGGCAAAACTGACCAATTCCTTTGGTGGGCCACAATTACCCTATCTGCACAGTCCCACCAACTCACTTGGGTGGGAGTTACAAGACCATGATGAGAAAGGCCACACAAAAGTGATCCATTGCACCGCAATGATTGATGAATATTTTGCATCATCGACATCGTCAAATGAGCTCGCATTATATACAAGGGCTATTGCAACAGAATGCTAGTTACCAGGGTTCAATTCCACACTCCCCTAATTTTCTTCACCTACTGAATGGCTTTGGGTAAGCAGCTGACATGCTCTTAGAAACTCACTCTTCCAAAATGAAATCCACAGACCAGCATCTGGGAGGTAGTTAAAAATGCAGAATCTCGGACCCTGCCTCAGACCTGCTGGATTAAAATCTGCATTTTAACAAGCCCTTCAAGTCCATCGAATGCATTTTAACATTTTAGAAGTGCCAGTAGCTCTGGACCAGTAGTCCGCAAACGTTAATATTTTACCTACCACCTTAATGATTTCTGATATAACCTTGCCCCGTTATTTAGTTGGTTTTCTTCCTTGACTCTGTGGACCAGTTCTCCTCTGTAATACATGCAGCTGCCATGAATTGGAATCTACTCAATGGCAATGGACTTGAGTTTTTCTTTGGTTACTTAGTTGCTGTTTTTCCTTTAAATTAAATAATTTTTTTAGCCTAAATACATTTATTGAAAACTAAAAGAGGTGACACTTGCCATATGTAAAATGTGAGAGTGCCAACATTTACAATGAAATAAAATAGCATTAAATCGGTACTAGTTATCTGATACGCTTGTCGCGAAGATTGAATGTGTTAATGTCTGTACAACACTTGGAACAATGTGTGGCATGTAATAAAGTGCTAGGGAAGTTAAAACTGTTTCATTATTATTCAGAATGAAATAATCATTAATAATAGGCCTTCTCTTTTGGATCAAAAGATTAGTTGGCATCAGAAAAGAGTTAAGATTAGCACCACAGTGAAATTAAAAGGGAATTTGAAAGGGGCCAAGTTTCTCATTATTTGATTTAACTTGATTTAATACTGTGTCTATATACCATCTAATATCATTTCAGGGGCACCCGTGGTATATCCATCCTGCTCTTTAGGAAACGTTTGTTCAAATCTTAATAGACATGTCTGTAAAATAGGGAAGTACACAAGGGCATATCTATTTCAAATATATAAGGATAGAATTATGGTTCTTGAATATTCCACAATTAATATAATCAATTTCCTATTGTCGAATGTTTAGAGTAGTTGGTGGGTTTGTTTGAGTTTTGCTATTGTGAATAATGGCTCTAATGAACCATTTTTCCTTATTCATTGACAAAGATGAATAAAATGTTTAGTGTTGATGAGGGTGCAGGAACAAGAGACCTTTAAACTCTGCTGGTAGGAATATAATATTATAACCCTTTTAGAGAGTGATCTATTAATGTGTTTCAAAAATGAAATTTTGCATACTCTTTGATCCAGAAATTTTACTTCTAAAAATTTATTTCCAAATATATAATTGTTTACATAAGCAATTTTTTACATATTATACATTCATCTTATTTTTGGTAGTAAACAATTTTTTAAAAATTTCAGATATTTAAAAATGGGTGACTAGTTAAATGAATAGTAGTGGATTGAAACCATGCAAACACTCATAATCATATAGCAGAATAATCCTAAAATCATGGAAAACTGATTAGGAAACATTGTAGAATGTACATTCTACAATATCTAAAACTCGGCATAAAAATATAGTGAAATGACACACCAAAATGCCAACAATGATGTCTCAGAGAAATAGGATTATGAGTTATTTCATTTTCTTTTTTGTATGTATTTTTATCTCCATATCTTCATGATGCAGTAAACCTGAGCTTTAAATCAGAAAGGCAATATTATCTATCTACCTATCTATCTATCTAGTAAGACATAGTGGATTTGCAGTTGGAAAGTCTAGGTTTAAACCCTAACCTTACTTATTTAGCTTTGTGATTTGGGAGCTGTCACTGGTTTCTGATGAACTCTCATTTCTTTGCTTTTAAAGTACAAACAATTATTACTAACAACAATAAATGTTCTGAGGAATGTCATGAGGTTTGGATGCAACAATGTATGTGAATGTATGCTTCAAATTGTAAAAATTACCCCATACTCATGACGATACTGATTGACCCTGCATCAGCACCTCTACTGTTACTGCTCTATCTAAGCTGCTGTCCACTCTCCTCTGGACTATTAGCAAAAACCTCCTGGCTCTCACCTTGCTCCCCAACATGTAAGTCATACCAAGTCACTCCTTTGCTCAAACCTCCCAAAGGTTTCCCATTTCATGCACAATATAACACAGATAAGGACCTTTATAACTTGGCCTCCAGCATCTGTTCTGACCTAATATCTTACCATTCATTCATCTTCCCACTGCACTCAAGTCACATGGCACAAACATTATGGGGGATTCCAGCGCTGGAAAATATGTTCATTACATTTCTTCCCATCGCTGAGCTATAGGTCCTAAGAACCATTAGTGTACTCTGTGGATTTCCCAGGCTAGATAGCTAACCTTGCTGATGAATTTTTGCTATTTGGAGTCCTAATATTCTCATCACACAGAAGAGTGGTTGAGGACCTAATTAACCTGTTAAGGAGACACATATTGTGGTTCAATTCAATTACACAGCCCTGCAAGAAACAATTACTCATTTTTTAATAGCTGCACTAATATGTCTGGAAATGGTATGAATTGATGTAGAAAGCTTAAACTGGAGACAAAGGTAGAATGATCTGGGTGTTTTTCATGATCTGTGATTAAGTTACTGGATGTGCTTGTACGAAATGAGGATCTATCTCATCAACCATCTCTAACACTGCATGAATAATTGATAAACACAAATAAATGTAAGGAGATAAGATTTATGATCACGGTTCTTAGTCTTTATAAAGTTAAACTTTATATGGAGTCTTATTTTTTACTACCTTGAGAAAAGACATAATGACAGAAAGAGCACTTACAGTTCAGTAATGCTTTTGAAATTTGTATTTAATTATTGCAAAAATATTTCTGTATAGCAGAATGGTTAAGAATTCAGGCTTGAGATAGACAGACCCAGTTCTGCCTCTTAGCAGCTACGTGACCTGGAGTAAGTTATTAACCTCTCTGAGCAAGATCTGTGCTCCTGGTCTGTAAGATGGAGCTATAATAGTGCCAGTACCTTATGGTTTAAATGAAGGTTAAATAATATGATGAATTTGAAGCTCTTAGGACATAATTATTGCTCAATGTGTGTTGTTGTTAGGTGCCATCGAGTTGGCTCCAACTCACAGCAGCTTTATGTATAACAGAATGAAATGTTGCCTAGTCCTACACCATCCTCACAGGTGTTGCTACGTTGGAACCCATTGTTGCAGCCACTGTGTCAAGCCATCTCATTGAGGGTCTTCCTCTTTTTCACTGACCCTCTACTTTACCAAGCATGATGTCCTTCTCCAGCAGTTGGTCCCTCCTGATGACATGTCCAAAGTAAGGAAAATGAAGTCTCATCATCCTCGCTTCTAAGGAGCATTTTGGCTGCACTTCCTCCAAGGCTGATTTGTTTCTTTTTCTGGCAGTCCATGGTATATTCAATATTCTTCACCAATGACACAATTCAAACGTGCCAGTTCTTTTTCGGTCTTCCTGTTTCATTGTCCAGCTTTCCCATGTATTGAAAATACCATGGCTTGGGTTGGGCACCCTTTAGTTATCAGAGCGACATTTTTGTTTTTTAAGATTTTAAAGATTTTAATTAATGCATGTTAATTATTCTCAATTTATTACTAATAGTATTAAATAGATGATGTAGGACACATATATATTCTTTTAAACACTCTACAGATCTCTGGGTTTCTTAGCTTATATGTCAGGAACCACTGATTGGAGCATTTATAAGTCCAGTCACTTAAATTCTCTCTTTTAAGTACTGAAGAAGGTTTGAAGAGTTTCATCTTTTCATTGGCTGTAGGAAAAATATTCTCTTTTTAAAATCAGCCTAAGAGTTAGGCACCAATAAAATAAATAAAACACTGAAATATTATAGATGACTTTAAAATGTAAGTAGTGTTTCCTAGATTCATACTTCATCCATTCCAGATTCCAATTATTAATGTATGTTTGCAACTATTTCTTCTCATTCTGAGTCATGCCACATCAGAAATGAGGTCCCAAAGCTTGACTCCATTAGCTTCATTAAGGTCAACTCAACTTTGAGGAAGCAGATCCTCCCCAATTGTATTTTGAATGCCTTCCAACCTGAGGGGCTCATCTTCCAGCACTGTATCAGACAATGTCCTGCTGCCATTCATAAGATTTTCACAGGTCAATTTTTTCAGAAGTAGACCACCAGGTCCTTCTTCCTAGTCTGTCTTAAGCTGGAAGCTCCGTTGAAATTTGTCCACCATTAGTGACCCTGCTGGTATTTGAAGTACCGGTGGCATAGCTTCCAGCATCACAGCCACATGCAAGCCAACGCAGTATGACAAACTGACAGACAAGTAGTAAGTGTTGGGAGGAACACACTCAGCATTTCTCAAGATGAAAGAACTGAAGAAAAAATTCAAGCCTCGAGTTACAATATTGAAGGATTCTATGGGTAAAATATTGAACAACGCGGTAAGCATCAAAAAGAAGATGGAAGGAATACACAGTCGCTGTATCAAAAAGAACTGGTTGACATTCGACCGTTTCAGGAGGCAGCATAAGATTAAGAATCGATGGTATTGAAGCAAGAAGTCCAAGCTGCACTGATGGCGTTGGTGAAAAACAAGGCTCCAGGAATTGAAATGTTTCAGCAAACAAATGCAGCACTGGTGGTGCTCACTTATAAGCCTTGAAATTTGGAAGACAGCTACCTGGCGAATTGGCTGAAAGAGATCCATATTTGTGCCCATTCCAAAGCAAGGTGATCCAACAGAATGCAGTAATTATCAAACAATATCATTAATATAACACACAGTAAGATTTTGCTGAAGATAATTCAAAAGTGGTTGCAGCAGTACATCGACAGGGAACTGCTAGAAATTCAAGCCGGATTCAGAAGAGGACATGGAACGATGGATATCATTGCTGATGTCAGATGGATCTTGGCTGAAAGCAGAGAATACCAGAAAGGTGTTTACCTGTGTTTTATTGACTGTGCAAAGGCATTCAACTGTGTGGATTATAACAAATTATGGATAACATTGTGAAGGACGGGAATTCCAGAACACTTAATTTTGCTCATGTTGAACCTGTACATAGAACAAGAGGTAGTCATTTGAACAGAACATGGAGGTACTGCATGGTTTAAAATCAGCAAAAGTGTGCTTCAGGGTTGTATCTTTTCACCGTACTTATTCAATCTGTATGCTGAGTAAATAATCCAAGAAGCTGGACTATACGGACAAGAACGGGGCATCAGGATTGGAGGAAGACTCATTAACAGTCTGCAATATGCAGATGACACAACCTTGCTTGCTGAAAGGGAGGAGGACTTGAAGCACTTACTGATGAAGATCAAAGACTACAGCCTACTGTATGGATTATACATCAACATAAAGGAAACAAAAATCCTCAGAACTAGACCAATAAGTAACATTGTGATAAATGGAGAAAATATTGAAGTTGTCAATGATTTCATTTTATTTGGATCCGCAATCAAGGCCCATGGAAGCAGCAGTCAAGAAAGCAAACAGCGTATTTCATTGGGCAAATCTGCTGCAAAAGACCTCTTTAAAGTGTTAAAAAGCAAAGATGTCACTTAGAGCACTAAGGTGCACCTGACCCAAGCCATGGTATTTTCAGTCACCTCACATGCATGTGAAAGCTGGACAATGAATAAGGAAGACTGAAGAAGAATCGATGCCTTTGAATTATGGTATTGGCAAAGAATATTGAATATACCATGGGTTGCCAGAAGAATGACAAATCTATCTTGGAGGAAGTACAGCCAGAATGCTCCTTAGAAGAGAGGGTGGTAAGACTTCATCTCAAGTAGCTTGCACATGTTGTCAGGAGGGACCAGGCCCTGGAGAAGAACTTCATGCTTGGTAAAGTAGAGGGTCAATGAAAAAGAGGAAGACCCTCAATGAGACGGATTAACACAGTGGCTGCAACAATAGGGTCAGACATTGCAATGATGGTGAGAATTGCATCAAATTGAGCAGTGTTTCATTCTGTTGTTTGTAGGGTCACTGTGAGAGTCAAAACCAACTAGATGGCACCTAAAAACAGCAACAAAATAAATGTTGTTGTTGGGTGCCATTGAATAGATCCAACTCATAGCAACCAGTGTGACAGAGTAGAACTGCCCCACAGAGTTTCCTAACTGTAATCTTTATAGGAGCAGATCACCATGTCTTTCACTTAAGAAGCAGCTGTTGGGTTCGAACTGCCAACCTTTTGGTTAGGAGCCAAGTGCTTAACCGTTGTACCACCAGAGCTCCTTACGTAGTAAGTAATTGGCCTAAATTGATATGCAGACTCTGGACCCAATAAAACAAAACTGAGAGGTTTGCAAGTTTAAAACAATAAATTAATTAATCATTTTCATTTCAGTTTGTTAATCTAACAAAACTCGTTGCTGGTCAATCAACCCTTCATTTATTTAGGAATAAACCAATGTTAAATAAATTTCTCAATAAATACTTCACCCCAGTGAATGGCTTGTAAGGCTATTCTGTGATTAATGTTGAGTTTGCTGATCAGTTTATAAGCTGTGTTTAGGGAATTCAACTTTAACCATTTGCTGGCACTTCGACAAATCAATATTACTAGGTTATTCATGTCTCCCAAGCATCAGATAATAGTATTGACCTATTTGCAACTCTTCCAAATTTCAAACTCTTTAATGATTTAAGTCTGGGAAAAATGTAAACACACAAAAAAATTTAAAAACCTCTTTTTGAGGTATGGACTTGCGTGAGTAGGGACAAATCATTATGCCTCGTGTCCTAAAGCAAAGTTTCTCAAACTTCACATTTTGGGCCAGATCATTCTTTGTTGTTGGGGGGCTGCCCTGTGCATTGTAGGGTGTTTAGCAGCATTCCTAGTCTCTATCCACTAGATGACAATATCAATGTCTCCCTCTCAGTTGTGACAATCAAAAAAGGTTTCCAGACATTGCCAAATGTCCCCTAAGAGGAAGGCAAAATAGTCCCCAACTGAAAAGCACTGTCCTAAATCCCCCATTCCAATAACTTTTGAAGGAATATAAAAAGCCCAAGTGATCCATATAAAGTGATGCGTTACTGAGGAAAAGCAAACTCTTGTTGGACTCATGACTTGGTCTACTTTATTCATCATTCCCACCTCCTCTTTCCTCTACCTCCTCATTCCTGCCGTGTGTTAAAAATAAATTTTTTTTTTAATTTAAAATTTCCCCTGGATTGAAAAGTTGAAGATAATAGCATAGTTTATTCAGTATGCTATGTCCCCTACTGAGTAATAGGTGGAGAAAATTCATTGATTTGCAATAAAAGTCATAAATTTATAAAGTGCCCAGCATTTGAGAAAATGGTCATAAAAATCTAAATCCCAGCTACAATACAAGGAAGAAGTAATAAGCTTTGAGTTGCATGATAAAAGGAGCAGTGAAATATGTTGCTGGAATTTGTATTAACCGCGTGGTCTGCAAAGCTTGTTAAGGCCAAATAGAAAAACGCAGTAAGGATGGTGAAAATGCCACTAGTCCTGTTGTGGAAATAGTTGTACAGAACATTGGCTCCCTCCACTTTCTATCTAAGCCTCTTTTCTCTTGGGACCTACACACTGTGTCTCACATGCCTCACGCGCATAATAGGTTGTGTCTTTGGCGTTGACATACTTCAAGGAATATATGATAGAGCACTAACACTTTCTGCTTCAAGTCAGATACCCAGAAAAACAATAAATGTTTATGGAAGGTGGTAAAATTTTAGGGCTCCATTCACAACAAATGTTAAGCACAGGAAGGCTTGCTGAAAGCAAAAGCATTGTTGGAATTCTGCACTGTCAGAATCTCCCTGCAAACAACAGTCTCCATGTTTGGCTCTTGCTTGAGGGAACCAACTCAAGGAGACGGAAGAGTTTGCCTTCTCTTTGCCAACAGACAGCCTTGCTGTCTAGCAGTTGTTTCTGTTGGAAAGTATCTCAGGAGTCTAAATGTTTTCAATGTGCTTCCAATTTTTTTTCCCCTTGCTTTAGAGATTCTATTCCGGGCCTCCAAAGTTTCCTAACTCTTCCAATAACTCTCACAGTTCGATCTTGAGTCCTGAGCTCTCTCCTAAGTTAGACTTTTACGTTCAACTTCCTGCACAGCATCAAGTCCATGGGTGGTGCGAAGAGTTTGTGCTTGACTACTAGCCTAAAGATTGGTGGTTCAAACCCACCCAGTGGTGCTGCAGAAGAAAGGCCTGGAAACCTACTTCTGTAAGGTTACAGCCAAGAAAACTCAATGGAGCATAGTTCTCCTGTGTAACATAGGAGGTCACCATAAGTTGGAATTGACTCGACAACAATGGGTTTGGTTTTGGTGTCCTTTACAGCATATCCATGAGGATGCCTATTAGGTATTTTTCTCAAGCTTAGCATGTCTAAGACCAAATCTGTTTTTTGTTTGTTTTTTTTTCCCACTTAATACTGACTTGGTTGTTCAAGTAAAAAACCTTGGAATCATCCTTGATTCTGCTCTGTTTCTCAATTCCTTCCTGTCCAAACTGTTAGTGCTATCACCTCCACCAGCAGAAGACAGCTCACCTCCACCAGCAGAAGACAGCTCACCTCCACCAACTTCTCTCCATTTTCTCCACTACCTCCTTTGTTGGGAGACCTTCAGCCCACACTGGGTGACTACTGGCCTCTCTCCTTCCAGTTTGTCCTTTCCACAATCCATGATCTCTACAGCAAGCAGCGAAGTCAGAAAAAAAAAAAAAAAATTAAATCAAAGTCGGATCACAGCATTCCCCTTGAGACCAAAAAAGATTAGTGTTACCAGGGGGAGAGGGGAATGGGGAGTAACAAAAACATACACTGAAAATTGGTGAATTTTATTGTATGTAGAATTTTATCAATATATATACTTCAAGAAATTAAATAAAAGATTTTTTAAAAGCTTCAGAAGGACTTTATTTCACTGCAAGATTTCATTTCAAAAACTAAATCTCTGCCTTGGAAATTTTTTTTAATTAATATTTTATTATGTTTTTGGTGAAAGTTTATGCAACAGTTTAGGTTTCCATTCAACAATGTCTACACAAGTTGTTCAGTGACTTTGGTTATATTCTTCACGATGCATGAACGTTCTCATTATTTCCTGCCTTGGTTTAATAACAAGTAACCAGCTGCCATTGAGTCCACCCCAACTCATGGTGATCCCATGTGTGTCAGAGTAGAACTGTGCTCTGTAGGACTTTCAATGACTGATTTTTCAGTAGGTTGCCAGACTTTTCTTCTGAGGTGCCTCTGGTGGACTTGAACCTCCAACCATTTGGTTAGCAGCCAAATGCATTAGCCTTTTTTTTTTTTTTTAATTGTCCTTTGGGTGAAAGTTTGGCGCCCTGGCAGAACAGTGATTAAGAGCTACTGCTGCTAAACAAAAGGAAGAAGGTTCAACTCCAGCAGCTGATCCTTAGGAACCTTATGGGACAGTTCTCCTCTGTCCTATAGGATCACGATAAGTTGGAATCAACTAGATGGCAACCGGTTTGGTTATTTGGATTTTTTTAGGTGAAAGTTTAGAGCTCAAGTTAGTTTCTTTTTCAAAAATTTATACACATATTGTTTTGTGACATCGGTTGCAGTCTCCGCCATGCGACAGCACTCTCACTCTTTTTACCCTGGGTTTCCTTGTCCATTCATCCAGTTTTCCTGTCCCCTCCTGCCTTCTTGTTTTGCTGTTGGCCAGACGTTGCCCATTTGGTCCCAAATATTTGATAGAAATAAGAAGCAACGTTCCTCACGGTTGTTACTGCTTGTTTTATACGCCTGTCTAATCTTTGGCTGAAAAGTCAAATGTGTTAACTGTGTACACCACTCAGGTAACTTGATCTAATGGCACCTCCATAATCAGGCCCTGCTCACTCCTCAAAATTCGTTTTCTAACACTCTTCTCTCATTCAATCCATCCTTGCTTCACCGGTCTTCTTTTGGCTTCTGTAGTATTTTAGGATTTGCTTCCATCCATTCCTTCTGCCTGGAATAACCTTCTCCAAAATGAGGATGTCACTGATTCTTTCCCACCATTCACATTCTATCTCAAAAAACGGTATCACTTCCCTTTAAAAAGTAGTCCTATGCATCCCCTAGTTACTGTCGATTATATTCCACTATTAATTTTCTTTAGGGAACTATTCATTGAAATGATTCAATATATTAATTGGTCACTTGCTTATGGTCTGTGCTCCTAATAAGAATGTTAACTTCATGAGGGCGGGGACATTGTCTGGCTTCTCTACTTCTGTATCCCTAGCACCTCAGTTGAACTAGCATCTAACATTGAGCTTGAAACATGGCAGGCAATTAATCCAAGACCCAGTACTGTCAAGTCGATTCTGACTCGTAGCAACCCTATGGGACAGAGTAGGATTGCCCTACAGGGTTTCTAAGGCTGTAATCTTTATGGAAGCAGACTGCCACAATGTTCTCCAGCAGAGCGACTGGAGGGTTAGCAGCTGAGCATTTTAACCACTGCACCACCAGGGCTCATTATTAAATAACTAAATAAACAAATGACTGAAAAGCCATCCTTGATTCCTGCCCCAACACTCTATTTGGAATTAGTTACTTATTCCTGACATTTTCACAGAAATATGGGCTAAAGGAGAGGTAATTGGAATATTAGTAATGGTCAGTTACTGAGTGCATGATCCTAGAAACTCTGTTCTGCTGTTAAGTTACTTTATTTAATCCTCATAACAACTCTTTGAGTTAGATGCACTTGTTCCCATTTTATACAAGAGGAAAGTGAAGAGGATATTTAACGTGAGTGTTCAATAGCTGTGAATCTTAAATAAGTTCCACAGTTTATTGATGGATATTAGAGTTGCCCTTGATAGGCACGGGACTGAATTAAGTATGCAAGTCTTCTGACGAGTCTTTAGAGACAAATGTCCCTAAAATCCTATATGCTTTTGTTTTTACATAGAACTAAAGGTTCCATGTAAGTAAGTAACCATTATATTAGCCAACAAGACATTACAATATAGCATTAAGGAATAAAAAGCAGTACATTATACCAGAATTTATCAGAATTCTTAGTATTCAGCTGAAATATCTGGTTATCAAATTATCATATCAATATCTGTATCATTTGGCAAAGTCGAAAATTTCCTATGATTTGAATATACACTGTTCATATTCCCTGGTTTCCAGGGAGGGTTCTCTTTTTTAAGTGCATTCTCACAGTTGGATTGAATGGGTTGTACTTTCCATTTGCTTCTCTTGTTAGTTTTTAGTTATAAATTGCTGAACATCCCACTTCATCATTATCATTTTAGTTGTTGTGGGTTATTTGTCCCCCTTACAACGTAACCTCCTGGAAGACAGAGATCTATCTCCATTAATCACAGCTCTCTTCTTAGTGCTGGCATAGTGCCTGGCTCATGGCAGCTACGCAATGAATGTTTGTCAAGTGCATTGAAGACATTTGAGTATTTTGAGTCTACATTTCATTTTTCGTAAGCCTATGCTTGTTCTTTAAATATAAGCTATCCATTGCCCTGTTGCCAAAGCAGAAATTGCATAGAAAATTCCCCATAAATTTGCACATATATATTGTTAATGTGCTGCCTGTGGATTTATAACATTTAAATTCCAGAAAAAGACTAGCCCTTCAAAGAAGAGAATAGATCCATGCATGTTTTCATCTCTAGCAGACTGTTGGAAGGAGAATCGACTCTCAAGAGAACAAACTTTAAATGGCCATATGTGGGCTTATATGACAGAGAACCCTGCTGAGCTGAACCTACAGATTGAGTCTGCAAATGCCCATAAACCCTCTCCCTGACATCTTCACCAAGTGTAGGTAAGACACCAAAGGCTGGGGGCAGAGCAGGAGACCTAAGAAGAATTCCCCTGAGTCGTGCAGTACTTCCTCCAAGTGTAAGGCAGCCACCCCCTGAAGGAGCATAGACAAGAAAGGAAAGCTAGTGTCTGTGAGACCTACTCTAGGCTTTCTTTCACCTCCTGTAGTCTGGGTGTTGAGCAGCAGGGTGGAGAGCTTTCAAGGAAGGCATAACAAGCCAGAGCAGCACTGGAAATCAAGAAGAGCTCCTTAGTGACCCAAATTGCTGGCAGCCGGGCTTTAAAGCAGAGAAAAATCTCCCATATTTCTGGAGGCTGATTCCTTGACAGGAAACACGAAGAGGCCTCCACAATCCCAATGCGTTCATTGCCCAAGCCTTGCTTATAGAAAAATCATGACTACGCCTTTAAAACAGTTGAGGTCAGTAGTGAGTGGAGTCCACCTAATGCTACAAAAATGCTAGAACCACTCACTACAGACCAGATTGATTCAACCCCTCACTCAAGTGGCCCTGACAGAAGATGGCACATGCTCTTTTCTGAAGGTGAATATAGTTCAGTATCTAATATTATTGTATACAAAATGCCTAACATACAATGAAAAATTATAAGATACAACAAAAAAGCAAGAAAATGTGTCCTATGGTCACTGGATTCAAGATCATAATGCAAAATTTACATTGTTGCTATTCTTCATCGCCACTGAGTTGACTCTGACTCATGGCAACCCATGTGTGTCAGAGTAGCAATGTGCTCCATAGGGTTTTCAAGGCTATGACCTTTTGGAAGTAGATCACCAGGTGTGTTTTTCTAGGTCTACCTCTGCGTGGGTTCAAACCGCCAGCCTTTTTATTTTATTTTATTGTTGTACTTTAAATGTAAGTTTACAATTCAGGTTAGTCTCTCATACAAAAATTTATACATACATTGTTATGTGACCCTAGTTGCTCTCCCTGTACTGTGACAGCACACTCCTCCTTTCCACCCGATTTCCCATGTCCATTCAACCAGCTCCTCACCCTCTCTGCCTTCTCATCTGACCTCCCGTTTAGTCTTACGTATGTACTTGAGCTAAGAAGCACACTCTTCATAAGTATCATTTTATGTCCCATAATCCAGTCTAATCTTCATCTGAAGAGTTGGCCTTGGGAATGGTTTTAGTTCTGAGTTGACAGAGAGTGTGGGGGTCATGCTTTCTGGGGTTCTTTCAGTCTCAGTCAGACCATTAAGTCTGGTCTTTTTACTAAATCTGAGTTCTGCATCAAACTGCCAGCCTTCTGGCTAGTAGTTGAGTACTTAACCATTTGTGTCACCCAGGGACTCTGCAAAATTCATATATATTATAGTTTTATATATATATACACATACATATACAGTGTGTGTGTACATATATATATGTATGCAATAAGCAATTAGAAAACAAAATTAGAAGCAAAACTAAGGACGGTTGGATTCAGGTGTTTTCCAAAGTCATCAGGATCTTCCCCTAAAGACACACAGACACAGAGGGAAGACAGCCACGTGAAGACAGAGGCAGGAATTGGAGGTATGTTGCCATAAGCCAAGGAGCACCTGGAACTACCAGAAGCTGAGAAAGGCAAGAAAGAATCTTCCTCCAGAGTATTCAGACGACTATCCACCAGAACTATGACAATAAATTTAGGTTGTTTGAAGCCATGTAGTGTGTGATAATTTATTATGGCAGTCCTAGGAAACTGATACAATTGGTTTCAATCAAACGAAGCCACACTTGAGCAGACTGACTGGCCGACCCTGTGCAGAGCACCCGTACTTCTCACAATGCAGCAGAAGGCCCTTGCCGTTCAGCGTCTATGGAACCAGTCAATTGTTGCCACTGGCTGGGGTTAGTTTAATGGCTGGGAAGAACAAACTCGAGGTAAAAAACGAACTCAGATAAAGTATGCTTATTTGCTCAGCTGAACAAAGCTAATTGTGCTCTACCTCCAAAGGATACATTGGCTTGGAGTTGGAAGAGTTTTCAAAATGAGCTGGGAACTTATATAACGGAGAGGTGAGGGGAAGTAGAATCATCTCTGATGGATAACTGGGCATGGGAATAAGGACGGCAGAAAGATTGCTTTGTTCACCGATAACTTACAGTATTTCTTCAGCCAACAGCGGTGTAAATTCAGGCCTCAGTTCAGTGGTTCTCCTGGAATAAACAGACAACGGCCAAGATGTATGATTTTGGTTTCTGCTTCTTTAAATCAAGGTTTCTCAACCTTAGCAGTGTTGTCATTTGGGGCCAGATAATTCTCTGTTGCAGGGGCTGTCCCATGCACTGTAGGATATTTGGCAGCATCCCTGGCCTCTACTCGCAGAATGCCAGTAGCACCGTACCCCAGTTGTGGCGATCAAAAGTGTCTTCAGAAACTGCAAAATGTTCTCTGGAGGGAATAATAACCCCAGGTTGAGAACCACTGCTTTAAGTCAATTGAAAATATTCATGATAAATAAAGTATTCAGAAAACCAACATTTGCCTGCACTCACCTCTTATTTGGTGCTGGAAGCGTATGTCCCTTTCTTCCTATACGTACATGGACACCAGGGACGATGGAAGCAAAAGGGCTTCAGTAGGGTTGGAAATCACACAAAGGAAACAACTCAATTTAGCATGCAAAAATTTTTTTAAAAAAGGAAAAAGATGTGTGAAAACTGCCAACCTCCATCAATTACATTCTTATAGTGTAATTGACCTTCTATTAAATTCCGGGGGAGATAATAACTATGAGGTAAATTTAGCTTGTAGTGGAAAAGTCTCAAAAGACATAGTTAAACACTATTGTCATTCCACATCACTGTATCGTTCCTTGACTATAAAGTACAAAATAGAAATTTCCTTCCTGCTATTTAATGTCCATGTTGTGTCTGAACCCAATTTTCTCCATTTGGAAAATGACACTAGTGTGTGTGGAAACAGCCTAACTGTCCCTTGATTAGGAAGTGAAGAAATAGATTGCAGTCTATTCGTGGAATGCTTTCAGCAGATAAAATGAAGGAATCAGATCTGTATGTACCAACCTGGGTAGCTCTCAAAAGCATAATCTTATGAGACAGAAGGCAAACTGCAAAAGGATACTTTACAGGGACGCTATTATGTAAATTTTGAAAACACACAAAAGAAAATTGTACGTTGTTTGTAGAAGCATACATATGTTGTAAAAGTAAAGAAAAATATGCATAAGATAAGATTGTCTCTGGAGAAAGAAAGAAGAAAGGGAAGTTTAGAAGGAATGGATCTATTAGTGTATATGTATATGCTTTTTGCATTTTTTTTGCATTTTTTTGCAAAAAGCATATACATAGACACACGTACAATGCTTTTTGATGAGGCAGTGGTGGTTCAGTGGTAGAATTCTCCCCTTCCATGCTGGAGACCTGGGTTCGATTTGGGCTGAAGCACCTCATGTGCAATTACTATCCAACTGTTAGTGGAGGCTTATGTGTTGCTATGATGCTGAACAGGTTTCAGCGGAGCTTTCCAACTAAGGCAGACTAGGTAAAAAAGCCTAGTGAACTACTTCTGAAAATCAGTCACTGAAAACCCTATAGAACACAACGGTCCGGTCCAGTCCACAAGCGATCCTGGGAATAACACGGGACCAGGCAGAGTTTTGTTCCATTGTGCCTGGGGTCACTATGAGTCAGGGACCAACTCAACGGCAAATAACAGTAACAGTGCTTTTTGATAGAGACAGAAATACAGACAGAGAGAGAGAAAGAGAAAGAGACCCTACCCTTATTACAACATGGTAACTGTGAAATCTGAATAGTTTATACATGGATGTTTGTTATTTACTTTCCATTTATTTTTGTTAAATTTCATAATAAAAAAGATTAGCAAGATGGCATCCTAGAAAGTGACAACATTAATTGAATATTTAACTTTTTTTGACCTCCTCAATCCAGCAAATCTTAGGGACAATGATAACTCTACAATGACTTTGAATATTTGGTAGATTTCATTGGTAAGAACAAAGTGACTAGCTAACTTGCTAGATTTTGACACTGAGTTCAGAGGATCTGAAGGTTAAAATTTAAGCTGGATCAAGGAAAAGACCATGATCAGAGATCATGGAAGATAGATAGAAAACAAGAAATGTCATTGCTTTGGTTGAAACACAAAGAAACCACAGGCTCCAACTGAATTTATTTGATACAAAGACATTAAAAGGGGAAATTGGAATGCACGTTTTGTGTGCTTGTCATCTGCCACTCACACAATCGCACACAATACCTTGAAATTCCATGAGTTACACATATTCTTTTCTTTTGTAAAATGGAGAAATGAAATTTAAAAAAGGGAGAAACTGTGACTCGTGTCCAGATTGTACCCTGCTACGGATTTTACCCATCTGGCAAACTAACATGCTCTGTAAGTTTCCTGGATTCTGTCAGAAGACAGGACACTCCTGGGTCAGAGAGAAGGTCAGTTATTACTCGTAGCAACAGCAGTAGCTGGAGATCAGGATCATGTTTGCATCTTGTTTTATGGCCTTAGCTGGAACTTTCAGAACAATATTATATAATAGGGGTCAGTTTCAATTTGTCTCTGACTTTAGCAATTATGTTCAAAACATTTCTGCATTGATTCTGACATTGCTCGTATTTCTTGTTAAGGAAGTCTCCATTTATTCCTATTTATTAAAGTGATAATGATGTTGAATTTTTTTTTTTTTTTTTGCCATTGCTCACATAGTTTTATTCATGGACTTTAATAGTAACAATTTACATGTTGTTGTTGTTACATATACAGCTAAATCGACAATTTTAAAAAAAACATAATTACTTGAGAATTTATAGGTTGTTTAAAATCTTGTTTACTTTTATTCAAGTCAAAATTTCAATGGTTTTTTTTTTCTAAAAATGTACCAAAAATGTAAATATGTTTCAGAAATTAGTAGCCATTTTTATTTTATTTATTTATTTTATTATTTTTTTAAATTGTACTTCAGGTGAAGGCTTACAGAACAAATAGTTTCTCATGAAACAGAAGTAC
>NW_004443944.1:9019824-9021944 GCF_000243295.1 Trichechus manatus latirostris
TTGCCTTCCTCTCCATTAGAAGGTTCTATACCTATGCCGTTTATTCCCTCTTTTATTGTTTTGATGTTGTTGTCATTTACTGATTAACTACTTTATTCTGTGTTGTATTTATTTTGGCTTGGGATAGTCCTTGAGATTTCATTTGCTAGATTGGTATCTGGCTGGTACGATCCTGTGTCGTAGGTTCTGCCTGTGAGCTGAAGCTGTTTGTTCTCAGATCAAAGAACTCGCTTTAATAATTCTTGTAAGTTTAGTTTGACTTTTACATGTTCCATTAATTTCTGTTTATCTGGAAGTGACCGAATTTCACCATCAAATTTGAACGAGAGTTTTGCAGGATATGTTATTTTTGCCTGGCAATTTTTTTCTTCCAAGATTTCATATATGTCAACTTATTGCCTTCTTGCCTGCATGGTTTCTGCCCAATAATCTGAGCTTAGTCTTATTGTTTCTTCTCTGTATGTGACTTCTTGTTTTTCACAAGCTGCTCTCAGGATTCTTTGTTTTTCTTTGGTTTTGGTGAGTGTGAATATGATATGCCTTGGTGATTTTCTTTGGGGTCTCTTCTATATGGGGTTTGTTGAGCTTCTTGGATGGCCAGCTTTTCATCTTTCATGATATTGGGGAAGTTTTCTGTCAGCAGTTCCTCAATGATCCTCTCTGTGTTTTCTATTTTCTCCCCCTGTTCTGGAATTCCAATCACTCGCAGATTTTTGCTTTTGATTGTGTCCCACATCACTCTCAGGGTCTCTTCATTTTACTTTATTTTTTTTCTGAGTTTTCCTCAAACAGAGTTGTATCCAAGTGTTTGTCTTGAATTCCACTGATCCTGTCTTCCACCATTTCAAATCTGCTTCTCAGCCCTTTTATGACATCGTCCACTTCTGAAATCTTGTTGTTTATCTTTTGGATTTCTATTTGTTGTCTTTGTATAATTTCTAGTTGTGAATTTATTTTGGCATTTTGTTCCTGCATTATTTTCCTGAATTCTTCCAATTTTTGTCTGTATTTTCCATGATTTTGTATATTTTTTCCTCATGTTTGTCAGCTTATTGCCTCAGCTTTTGAAGAATTCTGCATATTAGAGATTTGAATTCCCTATCAGGTAGTTGTAGTGCATTTTCTTCCACTGGAAAGTCATCTAGTGTTTTATTTTGGACGCTTACTGGAACCATCCTGTCCTGTTTTTGTAAATGTTTTGATATTGTCTGCTGTCTTCCAGGCATTCAGCAGTTATTTTTCTTGTTTATTGATTGTAGATTTGTTTATTTTGTCCCTTTTTTTAAAAAAATTTGACTATGTGTGAGTAGGTGGACAGTGTGTTATTTTGTTGTTTGCTCGTCTGTGGGCACAATACATTTCACCTCCTTCTCCAACTGGCAGGGTCAGTCACTCAGATATGGTACAGCAGAGCAGGTCTGGTTGAAGAGGAGTTACTGGCACTTGTTGTTTGTGACACTTACTACAGCCACCAGCGTGGGTCAGTAATCAGTGCAGGGCAGGTTCCAGTAAGCCATTGCTTTGCTGCTTGGTGGTGTGATGTCAAGCTCACGGTGCAGGTAGGCAGGATGCAGCGGGAAGATTGTTATGTGTGGAGCTAAGATGCATATGGGAGAGAGGAGAGAGGAACAGGAGCCAAAAATATACAAACAAACAAAAAAGAATGCTAGGGGAGCTTGCCGTTGGAGTGGAGAGATGAGAGACTATGAAATGGAGAAAAACATAAAGGGGAGGAGGAAGAGAATAAAAGAATGAATAAATAAGAAATAGAGAGGTTAAAGAACCACAAAGTTCCCAGGGATCCCACCGGTGCAGCTATGAGGTCTGGGGAAGTCGCTCTCAGGTGTTGCAGTACAGCCTGGCTAGAAGGCATAGAGATATACAATGCCAGGTATTCAGGGAACAGAAAGCCAAGGAAGATATAGAGAGATGAGAAACTGAGTAAAGAAGAAAGACAAAAAGGGAAAAAGAGGAAAAAGAAAACAAAACAGATTAAAAAAAAAAAGAACAAGGAAAGCCCCCCAAAAAACAGAAAAAAAAACAAAATACCAACGTAAAAAGAAATGCCCTCAGGGATCCCTCTGCATTTCTGTGGAAGCCGAAGGGGAGTCTCCCTGCCA
>NW_004443944.1:9022768-9056118 GCF_000243295.1 Trichechus manatus latirostris
TCTTTATCTCTTCATTTGATGTTTTAGGGTTTCAGGATTGTTGCATTCTCTGTTTGGCTTAGTTTTTCGGATCTTTGCTGTGGAGGGACAGCATGGTGCTTCTGCCTAGAGCGCCATTTTTAATGATGTTGAATTTTATAAAATGCTTTTTTTTTTCAATCTGCAGCTATAATTATATGTTTCTCCCTCATTCTCCTCCCTGTCACACTTTCTTCCTTAGGGCTACAAAGGGTAGCAGAGTTTGCTTGCTGTGTCAACCTTCTTTCAAACTAGTTCTTTCTAGATATTTTTCCAGGCAGAAATTCCTCAAAATTTCTCACCTGCTTATTTCATCATTACAAAGTATCCAGTTCTAAAAGTGATTTCCCCACATTTCAATGTGCCTTCAGTCATTTAGGAGCCCTGGTGGTGCAGTGGTTAAGCACTCAATTGCTAACCAGAAGTTGGCGTTTCGAAACCACCAGTGGCTCCATGGGAGAAAGATGTGGCAGTCTGCTTCCTTACAGATTTACAGCCTCAGAAACCTATTGGGTTGCTTTGAGTGGGAATTGACTTGACGGCAGTGTGGGTTTTTTTTTTTTTGGTTTTTTAGTCATTTCGATAGAGAAATAGGAGGGGAGATTGAGATACTTGTTTGCAAGTCTCAGTTTTCCTCAGAAATCCTTAAGTTGACACCAAATAGCCTCTTTTCCAAAAGTAAAGCTTTCTGGCTCTTAATCTCTTCTGCCCTTCCCTTGTCCCCAGCTCTCTGTCCTTTGCTCTGTTTTATACAGCAGGCTTTGGTCTGTATCACTTCCCATATTCCTTTCCTGGGCACTCAGCTTTGCCTTTAAACTGCTTTGATTGCACTCACAAAATTGTCTCACTGAGCTTCTGCAGCCATTCTCTCTGTCAGTCTATCTGTGGGGCTCCCATGGACATTAGAATAGGACTTCTAAAGACACACATCTGAAAGGAAACATGCTCTTTTGCTGGAGAATAATAAATCACTAACTCTACCATCAATCAAGTTCAATTTCAGGACAAATTTTAGAGGAGGAATGAAGAGAAGGGGAAAAAATCCCAAAGAGAAGGAAGAGAGCAGAAGAAAGATAAACATTCCATCCCCTTTCCTGTTCCCTCTATTTATGCCTTTGCCTCTCTCTGCACTTTGGCCTTGTGAAGTAAGATCCCCCAGAGGAAAGACTTGAAGAGAAGTGTGGACAATGATCTCATAAAAAGAAAAGTACCAAGAGGCTTCGTGTGAGCTAGGACGAGCTATGACATACAATCTAGCCTCAAATTCCTCCTCCAATGTGCTTTTTCCTCCCAAAGTGCAGGCCCTTCAGTGCTGACCTGGAGCTGAGAATTGCAGTAATGATGGTCCGAGTGCAACCCTGAGTTCAGCGTAGGAGAACTTCACGTCCTCCAAAACAGAGCAGTTGCTGAGAAATAAAATAACACCTTTAGAGAGAGAAAACAGGGGAGATTTTCAAGTCTGCTTGTAAAAAGCCAAGAGAAGGTAGAAGGAAGGAAAGGGGAAAATGACCAAGTTGAGCGGCATTCACTGCACAGGGGAAATGCCCTTAATTGTGTTTGGAAGAAACGGAATTGCTCTATGCTCTGTAGACAGCTTTGGCAAGGCAACATGATCAAGAAAACAAATTTGCATTTGAAGGCAGAGCATTTCCACTTTCTAAGGAAAGGGTTGCTGAGAGACAGTCCTTGTTTACATATAAGTTGAAAGATATTTCTGCTAGTATTTTATTCTATTACATAATAATCACTAAAATTATTCTGTTTAAAGTTTTTAATTTATTATTATTTTTTATTATCATACTTTAGATGCAGGTTTACAGAACAAACTTCCTTTTCATTAAACAATCAGTATACATATTGTTTTATGACATTGGTTACTAACCCCACGGCATGTCAACACTCTCCCTTCCTCAAACTTGGGTTCACTGTTACCAGCTTTCCTGTCCCCTCCAGCCTTCTAGTCCTTGCCCCTGGGCTGGTGTGCCCCTTTAGTCTCATTCCATTTTATGGGCCTATCTAATCTTTGGCTGAAGGGTGAACCTCAGGTGTGACTTCATTACCTTGTAAAAGGGTGTCCGGGGGCCATGCTCTCGGGGTTTCTTCAGTCTCTGTCAGGCCGGTAAGTCTGGTCTGTTTTTGTGAGTTAGAATTTTGTTCTATATTTTTTACCACCTCTATCTGGGACCCTCTATTTTTATCTCTGTCAGAGCAGTCAGTGGTGGTAGCTGAGCACCATCTAGTTGTACTGGACTCAGTCTGGTGGAGACTGTGGTAGTTGTGGTCCATTAGTCATTTAGACTAATCTTCCCCTTGTGTATTTCGTTTTCTTCATTCTCCCTTGCTCCTGATGAGGTGAGATCAGTGGAGTATCTTAGACGGCCACTCACAAGCTTTTAAGACCCCTGACACAACTCACCAAGGTAGAATGTAGAGCATTGTCTTTATAAACTGTGTTTTGCCAGTTGAGCTAGATGTTCCCCGAGACCATGGTCTCCAGAGCCCTCAGCCCAGTAATTCAGTCTCTCAGGGAGTTTGGATGTGTCTATGAAGCTTCCATGACCTTGCCTTGGACAAGTTGTGCTGGCTTCCCCCGTACTGTATACTGTCTTACCCTTCACCAAAGTAAAATTATCCTTAATTGTGATTGGTTCTCTATCTGGGTGTTTGGCAGACTTTCCATTTCAACGCATCCATGGCGTCTGTTGAAATCTTCACATTTTTGCTTTGATAATTCAACCCAGTCCTTGTACTTATCCTGACATGCCGGACCACTCCTGTTCTGTCCCCTGTGAATTCTCCTCATCTTTCTTTCCCCTAAATGTAGGGAAAGGAGCCCTGGTGACACAATGGCTAAGTGCTTGGCTGTTAACCGAAAGGCTGGCGAACCCACCCAGCAGCTCCGTGGGAGAAAGACCTGGAGATCTGCTGCCATAAAGATTGACTCAACAACCAAACCCACTGCCATCAAGTCGATTCCAACTCATAGTGACCCTGTAGGACAGCGTAAAACTGCCCCACAGGGTTTCCAAGGAGCAGCTGGTGGATTCAAAACTGCTGACCTTTTGGTTAGCAGGCATAACTCTCAACCACTGTGCCACCAGGGCACTCCCGTAAAGATTACAGCCTAGAAAACCCTATGGTGCAGTTCTACTCTGTCACATGGGGTCACTATGAATGGAAATGGACTCAGCGACACCCAACAACAACAAATGCAGGGATTCGCCAGAGTGTTTGAGATGTTGAGATTTCTGCAGCTTTCCCTTACGTGTTCTAACCATTCTGTGTTTGTAGCTGTCTTAGATATCTAGTGCTGCTATAACAGAAATACCACAAGTGTATGGTTTTAACAAACAGAAGTTTATTCTCTCACAGTTGAGTAGGCTAGAAGTCCGAATTCAGGATGCCAGCTCCAGGGGAAGACTTTCTCTCTCTGTTCTGTTAGCTCCAGGGGAGAGTCTTTGTCATCAACCTTCCCTGGTCCTAGGAGCTTCTCAGCACAGTGACCCCAGGTCCAAAGGACACGCTATGCTCCTGGTGCTTCTTTTTGGTGGTATGAAGTGCCTGTATCTCTCTGTCACTTCTCTCTTTTAACTCTCAAAAGAGATTGCTTAAGACACAACCTAGTCTTGTAGATTGAGTCCTGCCTCATTAACGTAACCGCCACTAATCCTATCTCATTAACAGCATAGAGATAGGATTTATAACACATTGGAAAATCATATCAGATGACACAATGGTGGACAATCACACAATCCTGGGAATCAAGGCCTATTTAAGTTGACACACATTTTGGGGGGACACAATTCAATCCGTGACAGTAGCTATCATGTCACTGTGGATGACACCACACTCCACCTTCACCCACCTTGCATCTATACAGCTCTTTACATCACACTTGTACATAAATTATTTTATATAGTTATTTTATATAACCCTCCTGTCTCCGATTTTTTTAGATGAGCCTTCCAAGCACCCCCTCCTGAATGGAACTTAACTTCTTGAACTTTAATTACTCAAAGTGGAAGATATCTTTGCTGACAGAACACTTCATGTAATATAGTGTAATTGCTACCCTCACTGTCACTGAACCCCTTATAGTTGAACTTCCTTTGGCAAATCTGAGATATAATTAGAGTTGGCCCCTCACTTGACTTTAGCACCAGTGTTTTCTCACTTACTGCCCTTGGGATCTTCCTATTGGCCCTGGGACCATTGCCTCACTCAAATGCACTTGTCAGGCAGCACTTTTTTCGTCCTACTCTCTGCTGAGATGTCTTCCCAAAACTTCCTCAGTATTCCATTATCTTAAAGCTCTGTTGAGGTTGTTGTTGCCAGTTGCTGCCAAGTTGACTCCAACTCACGGGACCCATGTGTGTCAGAGTAGAACTGTGCTCCATAGGATTTTCAAGTGCTGGTTTCTCAGAAGATTGCCAGGCCTTTCTTCTGAGACACCTTTGGGTGAACTTGAACGGCCAATCTTTTAGTTAACAGCTGAATATGTAACTGCTGCACCAGTCAGGGACTCCTCTATTGGGGGTACTCCCTTCTAAATCCTCTAATATAAACCAAAAACCTATTGTCTAGTTGATTCTGACTCATAGCCACCCTATGGGACAGAGTACAACTGCCCCATAGGGTTTCCATAATCTTTATGGAAGCAGACTGCCACATCTTTCTCCCAAGGAGCAGCTCGTGCGTTTGAATTGCTGACCTTTAGGTTAGCAGCCCAACTCTTAACCTCTATGCCACCGGATCTTCTTATACACCTAGTGCAAAAAGCTGAGGTCCTGGGTTCAAATCTAAGCTCTACCACATCCTATCTGTGTGGTCTTGGGGAAATCACTTTACCTTTCTGCAAATGAGAACAATGAAAATACACTTATGGTTGCTGCATAAATAAATTAATACTCTTGGCAAATAGTCCTCACTCCAAAGGATTGGTTTAAAACAGAACACATGGTGATTAAAGAATTATATGTTGCTCTTGATGGAAAAATTTTTGCATTTTAAAGAGAGATTTAAAAGGGAAATGAATCTTAATCCACTAATGAAGTTTCAGGCAAAATGAAGAGCCAGTAATATTGATGGAAGTATTTAGGATGGGGGGGGGTTGTAGTAGAAATCTTCAAATTATATTATTTAGACCAGAAGCTGGTCTAGTAGAAAGAAAGCCGTGGTATTGGGAGATATTGCAACTTAGTGCTAGAGACAGAAAGCAACAGATATAAGGTGGTCGTACTTCACTTTGTCGTACTTGGACTGTTGGGTTTGGTTTCTGGAACGATTCATTGCCATTTTCACCCGGCCAGATTGACCAGACCTCAAGTCTCTCATTAGATGGTGCTCATTTGACAGTTCTAACTCATTTCCTCAGTCTTACTTCTTTGACTCGATACACAGAGTCAAGACGGATGCGCTGTGTTTTTCTCGAATAACATCCCCACGGGAATAATACACCCGCACATATAATGCATGAGAATGATGAAATTAAGTAAAACAGTTCTGGTGCAGTGTGCGTGTTATTTGAGTAGAAACATGGTACTTTGGGGGTTAAGAATTCAGGCTTTAGAGCAGGGCAGATGTGCATTGGCATCCTTGTTGTGCCAAAGGTTCACCTGCCTCAGGTTCACCTGTGATGTGGGGCAAGAGGTTGAACTGTTCTAAGCCTCCTTGTCCTATCTTTTCAGTGGAGAATATCAGGACCTCCCTCCCTGGGTTAAAAGGAGCCTTGCTGGTGCAGTGGTTAAATGCTCGGCTGCTAACCAAAAGGTTCCTAGTTCGAATCCACCCAGCGGCTCCATGGGAGAAAGACCTGGCAATCTGCTTCCATAAAGATTACAGCCAAGAAAACCCTTTGGGGAAGTTCTACTCTGTCACATGGGATCACTACGTACTGGAATTGATCCGAAGGCACACAACTACAGGAACTCGTTGGGTAGGTGTGGGAGGTAAACTGGTTAGTATTTTAGCGCTTAGAATCTAGGAACTGCTCAATGTAAGGTAGCTACAAAGCTCTCATAGGGTTTTGTGAGTTTGATTTTTGTGTGCGTGGGTGAGAGAGTCTGTGTTTGTGTGTTGAATTTCTTTAAAGCAACTTTTCACTTAAAAAGCAAGCATTTCTAAGGAAAATGGTATTTTAACTCAGCAATTCTTTCACTCCCCCATGTGACCGTGGGTCACCGTGCTCACTGTTCAGTCGCTGCTTTGTTGTCTCGTTTTCACGGAAGTGTGTGCCTCGTCCGTCCTTCCAGGGCTCAAGAAATCGGAGGCCATTCAGACTGACAACAGATATACAGCATGACCAGAAGAGAAGATCTGAAGGAATATTTAGTGACCCCCAAGAAGAGGAGGGGGATGGAAGGGGCAGAAGACATATGGGGGCAACAGAGTGGAACAAGGCATCTTCTTGAGCTTAAATTCCTTAAAAAGAAGATTCCTTCTGCAGATCTGAAGCAGTTTCAATGTCTCAGAAATAGGAGAGCCCCGTGGCCCCACTGATGCTCACTTTTACGATCTGCATTAATCATATTAGCTGGACCTAGAAGACTCAGTCGTCTGACCCACCAAATAAGCCGCACCCATAATTCAGCTAATAAAATAGCAGCAGTGAAGAGAAAATTGTTGCATTAGTTTGCCTCTGTGAACTCTGAATCTTGGCTTCAATTTGCATCCTATTGAGCTTGCTTTTCAAATGGAAGTACACCTCCTCTGAGGGTTGTGTGCTGAGAGTACAGGCAGCCGAAGGATAAACATGGCATGCTAATCACTTACTTCTTTCATTCACTCAACAAACATTTAGCAAGTATGTACTCTGGACCAAGTACTGCCTAGGCCCTGGGGATACTGCAGTGAAGAAAAGAGGCAAAGTTCTGGCTCCCTCGGTGTCTGCAGAATAGTGGTAGAAACAGATAATAGGTAACAGGTAGTCGCGCCAGTCTACCCACAGGAAGGATGCGTTCTTAAAGCTTTGCTGGAAAACTCAGTTACTAATGGGAATAAACGCAAACAAATATTTTTACATTATATTTTTGGAAACCCTGGTGGCATAGTGGTTAAGAGCTATGGCTGCTAACCAAAAGGTCAGCAGTTCAGATCCACCAGGCGCTCCTTGGAAATCCTATGGGGCAGTTCTACTCTGTCCTATAGGGTCGCTCTGAGTCGGAATCCACTCGATGGCAACGGGTTTGGTTTGGTTTATTTCACATGAAGGTAAGCACATTTATTCTATTGTATAGAATAAGATGTTGTTAACTGCTGAATCAGCCCCCAGTTCATGGCGACCCTATGCACAATGGAACTAAATGCTGCTGGGTCCTGAGCCATCCCTACGATGGACTGAGTATCAGACCATTGGGATCCATAAGGTTCTCAGTGGCTAATTTTCAGAAATATATCACCAGGCCTTTCTTGCTAGTCCATCTTAGTCTAGAAGCTCTGCTGAAACATGTTCAGCATCACAGCAACCCACAAACCCCCACTGACAGACAGGTGGTAGCTGAACATGAGGTACATTGGCTGGAATCGAACCCAGATCTCCCACATGGAAGGTGAGAATTCTACCACTGAGCCATCACTGCTTCCATAGAATAGGATACATTCTTGGTTCTTCTAATACTTGCAGAGGGATAGGATTTGGTATTGTCCAGACGTATCTCTGTAAGAGTCCTGATTTATTTAACATTTACCCGAATTGTTTTTGCTGGGGAATACCAAAACGTGTGTGTGTGTTTTGTTGGTTTGTTAGTTTTTGTGAATTTATCATTTTCTGTATTCCATAAGCTGAAGGGCATTCTGGAACCTCACTTTTGCCAGTGGGATAAAACAAATTATATGCATGACAAAACTCAGTGTTCAATTCAAGTATTGAAGAATTATATTTGTTTATGGGTCTATTCCATCTCCTCAAATAACAACAACAAAAATATTGTAAAGAGGTAGCTTTCTTAGGTCAGCATGCCAATCCCTTTTACTTCTCAGGGATTGCTGTAAAAGCAAAACATATCAGAACTGACATCTTTGCAGAAGTATGGGGAGACTTAAAGGAGAAGGAAAGCAACAAATCTAATGTCTATTCTTTTTGAACATTATGTATACAAATGATAGCTCTACTGCAATATTCCCTCCAAACCCCCCGAGTCGGAGATAAACAGAAATGTAAAGCATACAGCAGTATTCATCTCAAGGCATACGCGATGATTTTATTTCTCCCTCCTAATATATTAGAAGCAAGCAACAAGGTTATCGATCTGTTCCTAACATTAAAAACCAAGCCCAGTGCTGTCAAGTCAATTCCTACTCATGGCAGCCCCATGTGTGCAGAGTATGATCTATAGAGTTTTCAAGGCTGTGAGCTTTTGGAAGCAGATTGCCAGGCATTTCATCCGAGGCATCTTTCAGTGGGTTTCAGCAGCCAACTTTTCAGGTGGTAGTCAAGAACTTAACCATTTGTGCCACCCAGGAACCTTCCTAACATTAAAGGGTCCCATATTATTATAAGAAAATAGGTAATGTATGATATTTCCTTAAATAACACTTTTCCATTTTATTTTATGAAAAACATAGATGTTGCATTAAAGTTAGTTTATACATTTGAAACAAAATCAATAGATATTAAATTGTATCATTTAATCATGCCAATAGTCAATTAGCTTTTAGTGTTAACATATGAAACCTCAAACAAATTACATTTAAATGATAATTCTAATATCAATGGAATTACATTTTGGTAGAGAGTATGCTCCTAAAGTTTTTTGTAAACAGAAAGAGCCTTGGACGATGTGATTTACATCCATTTTCTCATCTATTCTTAACATTCTCCATGTAATTATCCCCCAATTTACAATGGAAGCTCATGGAATATTTTTCCCCAAGGTCTCTCAGCTAGTAAGCGGCTGAGTCAAAATTTGGAACCAGTTTGCTCTGACTTCAGCCTTGGGGCATTTCTGCTCTGTCCTATAGGGTGGCTATGAATCAGAATCGACTTGACTACAACGGGTTTGGCTTTTGGTTTATTCTAAGAATTTAAAAGTTGACTTCAAAGGCTGCCTTAAAAAAACATGTTGTTGGAACTCCCTCAAAAGCAAAACTTTAAATTAGTATGCTTTAAAAAAAAAAAGTAGGGCGTTAGATTATATACAGTCATGGGCTACATAATGTCCTTTTGGGCAACGTCTGACCACCTGTAAGTGGTCCCGTAAGGTTCTAACAGAATTCAGAAATCTTGATCAGAGAACGGGACATAGCAGATTTAGACATGTTGTACTTGACAATCATAAAGATCCTCAGAAACAAAGAAAAAATTCTCCAAGCTGTTAAAGAATCGGCTCCACTGAAAGCTGCAAGGCTAAGGAAAATGTGAGAGGGACCTCTGTCAGGTATGGAGAAATTGCTAGCGACATGGATTGAGGACCAAACACAAAAACGAATCCCTCTCAGCACATTAGCAGTCATTGCTAAGGCACGAAGCTTGTTCGAGGCGCTTAAAGAAAAAGCAGGACCAGACTCTGCTACTGCGTTTAGCGTTAGCGCTGGGTGGTTCAAGCCCTTCAGACAATATTTTTCCCTGCATAATGTGAAAGTGAGTAGTGAGTCTGTGAGTGCTGACGTGAAGGCAGCAGGAGAATTTGTTGAACTCAGACAAACTAATTGTAGAGGGAGGTTATTTGCCCCAGCAAATTTTTAATATGGACAAAACCTCCTTAAACTGGAAGTCAATGCCTGAAAGGACCTTCATACATAACATGGTGTTCACACAATGTCCAAATCACATAACGTCCTATTTCACAGAATGTATTGTCGACATTAAGTGATGCATGACTGTATTATGAGATTTTCAAGTAATGGATTCTGTGATGGAGGATCATTTTCTTCCAGTCTACTGCAATCAAATTTATTTTTCCCAATGTCCAGTTATTTATGTCAGCCTTACAAAAAGCTGACGACTAATACGAATGTTTACGTGATGAAGTACTGCAAATAGTACATTATTCATTGTGCTAACACTGGTGTGTCCCTAATGTTCTCTGCTATGTAAGTCATAAGAATGATCCTGGCTGTGACTTCAAAACAGAACAAACAGAGAACATTGGCGACCTTCAGGTGAAACTGATTAGTGTAGACTGCACGCTGGATAATTAATACACTATAACACAATTTATTCAGATTATCTGACTGTACCCATCAAATGAAAGAGGTACTTGCCAATGTTTCCCTTTCAGACTTGCTGTGGTCATGGAAATCACAAATGCAGGCAAATTAAAACATAAAGACCAATTTGCATGAAAGAGAGTAAAAGAAACTGACAAGCAAAAACATAAATAAAACTTTTCTCTAAGGCAACTTACCTATCAGAGATGCTCCAGAAATGTTAAATCAGTTTTTTCAGGGTTATATTAATTCACAGGGTGTGGATTCCAACCCTTGAGGTCAGCCAAACCCATCATGCTAATAAAGATGTATTATAGGCGGAGACTTGCAAAACATTTCATGGGGTGGGGAAAGGTGATGGGGCCCAGAGGAATACTTGGGCCAGTTCTCACATGCATTAAATGTTCATATTTAGACTTCAGACATTGAGTACAAATACAATTATATACCCAGTTACAGAGAAACACTGATAGAGTTGAAAGAAGACACTTAGCATTCAACTTTAAACTTGGTTCCCCAAACTGGATTAAACCATCCATTGAAGTTGTCGTTGTTAGCTGCCATTGAGTAGATCCTCAACTCCTGGCAACGCCATGCACAACAGTGAATTACTGCCCGGTCCTGCGCTATCCCCCATGATCAGCTATGGATCAGATGGTTGTCCTCCCCAGAATTTAGAGTGTTGTTGGTTTTTTTAAAAAATATCAGAAATCTTATAACTGCCTTGCGTATAGTGCAATTATATTATATTGCAAAACTTTTGTTAAAAATATTAATTGGTTAAAAGTGACGATCAAACTATATCATTCATTTTAAACTTCTGTTTGGGTATTTATTATGATGTTTAAAATACTGCAATATTCGAAAGATGGAAATGACCCAGATCCTTATCACTCTCTGAGATGCCCTGGTATCTGTGGATGTTCCTAGAAGTAGGAACCTTTGCTCATGTCAACACCTACCTTCCCCTCATGACCTTATTTATTTCTGCTCAGAATTCTTAATTCTGGGCTCTGTAACTTCTGCCTTAATACCCCATTCTGGCTCCCAACTAATGGGGGATTTTACGTGGTTTCCTTGGAATTGAGACCTTCTCATTCCTTTATGCTTCCTTGCATGTTATCACCACTTCAGCGCTTTCTAAGGTAGGGAGTCCTCACTCTATAGCTACAGCCCTGTCCTTGTGCCTGGAACTTGGGTGACCCTAGTTTTCCATTAAGGATAGTTGCATATGAAATCCATCATCATGGGGAAAAGCTACCCCCTCCCCAATTTCTCTTGGATTTCTCTGATGAGGATGATAATTAGACAGTTCTAATTAAAATTTGCCTAACCAGGATATATATAAATTGACTTCTGTATGTTATACAGTAAAACCTGCAAAAGCTGGAAACCGTGTAAGGCGGAAATCTGTCAGAGAAGGAAAACTCAAATATTTTACACTAAAATAAGCCTCAGGAGGTATGATTAATCTATCAGATAGGACTGGCCAATAAAAGCCCAGAACACGAAGGCTCAGAGGGTTTCCTGTTCAGAGAAGGGAGGGTGACGCGCCCTCTCTGAGACACCGCAGCGCCACAGTGGGAACCCTCTCAGATCTTGCCTGTGCATCTCTTCCTTATGATGAGCCTGGTTTATATCCTTTTATTACAATAAAACTGGTAGTCATAAGTATAATATCTTCTGTGAGTTCTGTAAGAAGTTCCAGCGAGTTAATGAGCCCAAGGACAGCGTCCTCTTAACTTGTAAGGTCTGACCTAGTGCCAGTGGCTAGGTCAGAGAGAGAGAGAAGGTGCTGGGTGGGTGGCTGGTGTCAGAAATGTTGGAGAAGTGGGGACGTGGGGATATGATTACTTTCCACCTCCTGGGAATTGAATTTATGCTGATTCTTAACCACAAAGCTATCTTTGTAGATGGGGGAAGGCAATGTTAACAGTTATAAAATAGAAAACAAAAGCTGTGATGAAGCTCATCATAGTTTTATATATTTAATGATCTTGTGCTTGGGCATAGGCCCAAATTCACTGAATTAAAAATTCTGGGGACGCTATACTTCTAGGTACAGTGGGTAAGTACTCTGCCGCTAACCGAAAGGTCAGAGGTTCGAACCCACCAGCCACTCCACGGGAGACAAGACCTGGAGATCTGCTTCTGTGGAGATTACAGCTAGGAAACCCTATGGGGCAGTTCTACTCTGTCCTATAGAGTTGCTATAAGTCAGAATTCACTCGATGGCAATGGGTGTATGAATATATATATATGTATGTATATATACGTAAAATCTGTGTGCATATGTGCATATAGATATGTGTGAATGTGTGTGCATCTAAACATATGTGGAAGTGTGTGTGTGTGTGTATTTTTAATCATACACTCATTCATTCATTTATTTGAGTATTTATTGAGCACCTACTCTGTGTGAAATACCCTGCTCCATCTACTGGTGCCAACAAGGTAGGCATAGTACCTGGCACGTGGCAGATGTTTAATCAACACTACTTTCCTTTATTCCTTCATTTGCATTTTACTGATCGTTTGGTGGGGCGGGGGGGGGGGGGGGGGGGGTTGAGAGGACTCCCTGCTTCTCTGACTCTACCTCTCCTTCATGCCATCCCATCTTCCCAAATCTGTGAAATCAGGTCAAAGAGCCAACAAGGCGGAAACAGAAGATACCAGCTATTCTCCTTAAGCCTCCTGCTGCAGTCTTGCTGGTCGGGGTCCGACTCATTCCCTGAGGGGCTGGGGGAGAGGCTGATTGTTGACAGTGATGGCTAAGCTACTGAACCCACCCTTCCAGCCTGACAGACGCTGAACGAAGACTCGTATGTGCATTATGCCATTAGCTGTTCTCAGGCACCATTTGGGAGGTAGGATGCTGAACAAGGCACGTCATTATGATTACATGCTTCGTTAATTCCACACGTCACCTACTCCGTGTTATGTAATATCTAAAATAAGTTAAAATGACTCCCTTCTCTTCTCCCAATTCCCACTCCCCTCTCCTCCCATGTACATGAACTCCTTGATGGAATGTTTAATACGAAATTTAATATGAATTCAGTATAACTCCAGGTGACTGACAGTCCCCCAAATGTCAGATCTGTGCTGAAAGAAGCATGGCTGAGGATCTCTGAAGGCTAATTAATGTTTCAGTCACACTGTTCTTGCAGAGAAGGCACAGAACGACTTAATAAGGGACGGGGAGAGCACCGAAAATTATTGTAATGGAACAAAGAGAACTCTGTTCAAAACTTTCCTTCTTAAAAAGTAAAATAAAATAAAATCCAGACTTAGAAACTGGAACATTTCACAGCTTGGAAGAGAGAGCGATACACAATTCACTGTCTCTAGGCCACCAGTGATATCACAAAACAGCCGCGCACACAATGCGTTGGTCCATGGCACGCATTACACAGGAATACCATGTACCATTTCTGGCTAAGATTCTCTTAAAAAAGGCTTTCTGCTAAATTCAAGTGACTGTAATCAAGTTAAATCATTACTTGAAAATGATTAAATGTCTAGGGAAGGCCCGAAGAGAAATCAGCAAAGGAACACTATTCAACTTCTAAAGGACGCTACATAGAGAAACTCAGGAGTAAGGGCCGTACACATTTAACACAGAACTGACCTTTATTTCAGTAAAGACACTGTCTGTAGTCACGAAGGCATATCTAGGAGATATTGCGGATTAGGTTCCAGACCACCACAATAAAGCAAATATCGCAATAAAGCGAGTCACGTGAATTTTTGTTTTCCCAGTGCATATAAAAGTTGTTTATATTACACTGCAGTGTAATGATAATAGCTTTCTGTCTAAAAAAGCAATGTCCATACTTAATTAAAAAATACTTTCTTGCTAAAAAGTGCTAACCATCATCTGAGCCTTCAGTGAGTCCTAATCCTTTTGCTGGGGGAGGGTCTCGCCTCATCAATGTTGATGGCTGCTGACTGATCGGGGTGGTGGTTGCTGAAGGATGGGGTGGCTGTTGCAATTTCTTAAAATCAGACAACAAAGACGTTTGCTGCATCGATTGACTCTTCCTTTCATAAAAGATTTCTCTGTAGCGTGCATTGCTGTTTGATAGCATTTTACCCACAGTAGAACTTCTTTCAAAATTGGAGTTAGTTCCCTCAAACCCTGCTGCTGCTTAACTTAGTTAAGTTTATGTAATATTCTAAATCCTTTGTTGTCATTTCAACAAAGTTCACAGCATCTTCACCAGGAGTAGATTTCCATCTCAAGAAACCACTTGCTTTGCTCATCCATAAGAAACAACTCCTCATCTATTAAAGTTTTATCATGAGATTGAAGCAATTCGGTCACATCTTCAGGCTCCACTTCTAATTCTAGCTGTCTTGCTATTTCCACGACATCTGCAGTTACTTACTTCACTGAAGTCTTGAGCCCCTCAAAGTCGTTCATGAGGGTTGGGATCAACTTCTTCCAAACTCCTGTTAATGTTGATATTTTGCTCTCCTCCCGTGAATCACGAATGTTCTGAATGACAGATAGAGTGGTGAATCCTTTCCAGAAGGTTTTCAGTTTACTTCTCCCAGATCCATCAGAGGAGTCACTATCTGTGGTAGCTTTAGCCTTACAAAATGTATTTCTTAAATAAGAATACTTGAAAGTCAAAGTTACTCCCTTGATCCATGGGCTGCAAAATGGATGTTGTGTTAGCAGGCATCAAAACAACATTAATCTCCTTGTACATCTCCAACAGAGCTGTTGGGTGACCAGGTGCATTGTCAGTGAGCAGTAATATTTTGAAAAGAATCTTTTTTTCTGAGCAGTAGGTCTCAACAGTGGGCTTAAAATATTCAGTAAGCTATGTTATAAACAGATGTGCTGTCATCAAGCTTTGTTCTTCCATTTATAGAGCACAGGCAGAGTAGATGTAGCGTAATTCTTAAGGGCCCGAGGATTTTTGGAATGGCAAATGAGCATTGGTTTCAAGTTAAACTCACTGGTTGCATTAGCCCCTACCAGCAGAGTCAGCCTGTTCTTTGAAGCTTTATAGCCAGGCATTGACTTCTCTCTAGCTATGAAAGTCTTAGATGACATCTTCTTCCAATATAAGGCTGTTTCATCTGCACTGAAAATTTGTTGTTAATTGTAGCCACCTTCATCAATTATCTTAGCTAGATCTTCTGGATAACTCGTTTCAGCTTCTACATCAGCACTTGCTGCTTCACCTTGCACTTTTATGTTATGTATGTTTTTCCTTAAGCCTCATGAACCAACCTCTACTAGCTTCAAACTTTTCTTCTGCATCTTCCTCACCTCTCTCAGCCTTGTTAGAATTGAAGAGAGTTAGGGCTTTGCTCTGGATTAGGCTTTGGCTTAAAGGAATGTTGTGGCTGGTTTGATCTTCTATCTAGACCACTAAAACTTCCTCCACATAGCAATACGGCTATTCACTTTCTTATCATTTGTGTGTTCACTGGAGCACCACTTTTAATTTCCTTCAAGAACTTTTCCTTTGCATTCACAGCTTGGCTAGATGTTTGGCTCAAGAGGTCTAGCTTTTGGCCATGCCTCCCTCGCTACGCTTAATCATTTCTAGCTTTTGATTTAAAGTGAGAGATGTGCGACTCTTCCTTTCACTTGACCACTTAGAGGCCATCGTAGGTTATTAATTGGCCTGCTTTCAATATTGTCATGTCTCGGGGAAAAGGGACGCCCGAGGAGAGGGACAGAGACGGGGGAACAGCTGGTTGGTGGAGCAGTCAGAACACACACAATATTTATCGATTAAGTTCACCGTCTTATATGGACAAAGTTCATGGCACCCCAAAACAATTACAACAGTAACATCAAAGATCGCTGACCACAGATCACCATAACAGATATAAAAATAATGAAAAAATTTGAAATATTACCAAAATGTGACACAGAGACATGAAGGAAGCATATGCAGTTGGAAAAATAGAGCCTTGTTCGAAGCAGGGTTGCAAAAAACATCAGTTTGTAAAAAAATGCAGTATCTGTGAAGCACATTAACACCAAGTGTAATAAAATGAGGAGTTCCTGTATATGCTGCTAGATTAAAACGCCCCGCTAGGGAATGTCCATCTCTAATTGTGTAGTAACATAAAATGTCCAGTACACCCCTTAAAGTCCAAGTATGAAATTTGGCATGATAAAATAATGTTAGTTTAGCTAAATGAAAGAAAAACAGATTTTTATTGCGTTAGATGTTTTCATAAGCAGCAATGAGGTGCCAGGTCCAGAGGGAGGGACCAAATAAACCAGTGATAGGTTTAGATTTGATGACTATGGAGAATACCCAGGCCGTCCCTTTCATGTATGTTGGAGGCAGATGATGCTGAAGGTCTTGGCCATGCTTTTATCACCATCTCTCAGGTTGCTTCTTTCTGGGAACGTGGACTAGGAGCTTGGAGCAAGGATGTATCAGGGAATCTTGCACAAATTACTGGGTCCATGGTTTGGAAGGGTGCAATTCTTGGCCCATATTCTAAAAACATCAACAACCACTTCATTGTTAAACTTTTTTCATGGGAGTTATTAATTTTTGTGTCCATTTTTTAATATGTTCCTTCTCCATGTACCTAACGCAGCAAGAATAGTCTCAGTAAAAGCAGCTTCCATCAACCTGACATGGAGTGAGTGGTTCCTCTTCAAATTTTCATCAACTAAACCTTCCCTCACTTCCTCTTCCTGACAGCTCATTGTTCTCCATTTAGTACTATCCCCGTGCTTTGTACAAAATAGACTGTCAGCCCTATGAAGTCAGGGATCATGTCTGTTTATTCTTCACTGTATTCCCAGTGCCCATACTATTTTTATAGACAGTGCCCCAAACAATATTTGTTGAACAGATGAATGAACACATTAAACATTTGAAATGATAATTATTTGTTCTGGACATTTTCTTGCCCTCTTGAGTGTAAGCTTTTTTTTTTGGAAGCTTCATATTTTTTTAATTGTGGTAAGTAAATATGTAACCAATCATTTGCCTTTTCCACATTCTTCTAGACTATAAGCTTTTTTAGGTAAGGACTTATGTCTCATTTTTTAATTTGGCTTTCCAAACGTTTAAAGTTAATACTGATGGATAAATCTTTACGTTTGCTCTTGTGGATTAGGAATATTGCTGTTGTTGTTGTTGTTAGTTGCTGTCAAGTAGGCTTGGACTCACAGCGACCCCATGTACAACAGAACGAAATGTTGCCCGGTCCTGGGTCATGTTCACTATCATTGGTAGGCTCGATTCCATTGTTGCGGCCATTGTGTATCCATAATTTGTTATGATCCACACAGTCAAATGCCTTTACATAGTCAATAAAACACAGGTAAACATCTTCCTGGCATTCCCTGCTTTCAGCCAGGATTCATCTGACATCAGCAGTTCTATTCTGACACACATGGTATTGCCATGAGTTGGAATGGACTCAATGGAAACTGGTTTGGTTGTTTTATTCACCTATCATTATTTTTTTCCCAAGAGCTCTATATTTTCTGAGCCCTTGATTACCTGAAAATTGCCTTCATCCATGAGCAACTACGTGGCAGGGCATTAATTCTGGGGTCTAACGCTCCCCACCCCCGCCCCCTGCCACATCTCTGCAGCAGCTTCCTGTTGTGTGACTTCAAGTGTTGCTGAGGATCATTCTGAGACCCATCTGCTCGTCCTTACTTTACTGGGTAGCTTTTTGTTTTCCTCACTTGGATGCCTCAGTCATATTTTACTTCCTCTGTATAATTTAAAATCAGGTCCATGTGTACCTTCGTGTAGTTCTCTTTGTCTCTGATTTTGCTGAGAACGCAGTACGGTAGTTTTCCTTTTTTTAGAACTAGCTGAAATCGGAAAGATAACTGTCATTGTTGGCATTAAAGTAGATGGAGTAGTTTTCCATACTTTTTGTTATTTCTCTTCTTTTGGAACCTTGACTACGAATCTCTTAAATGTTCATTCTTTATCTCCATGTCTCTATATCTATTTCATGTCGGGGACTCTTTTTTCTAAATTTGTAGAAATCTTTCCACATTTATCCTTGGAATCATGAACCTGATTTTGCTACAATGGGGATCCTGATTCTCAATGTCGCCAATGTGGATTATAGTTCTGCTTCTCTAGTTTTAATTTCCTTGAGCCATTCCTCATCTCATTCATGTCTCCTAAAATAAATGAACTGCTCAGTGGCCTTTCTACCTCATGACTTTCTGCTTCTGTTTTAGAGAATGCCTTTGGCATTTTATTGAGGACAATAAAAACATTCATGCAAATTTCTGCTGGTTCCTGCACAGGTCATTTCCGGAGGTATATTCTTTATTTTCATAGGAGCCGGAGTCCCTAGGTGGCATATATGGTTAAGTGTTCCACTACTAGCTGAAAGGTTGGCAATTCGAACCCACCCAGAGTCACCTCAGAAGACAGGCCTGGTGATCTGCTTCCGGAAGCAGTGCTACACACACGATATCGTCATGAGTTGGAATTGATTCGATGGCTACCAACAACTTCAAGATAACGCTTTCTCTCCAGGCTTTATGCAGATGAATTTTCCTAGAAAACACCTCTATTTTTTTTTTCCTCTTTACTAATATTTGAGTGAGCTGAGACCTCTCAGAAGTGAGTTGGGGGGTTCAGCCTCTGACCTGGCTCTCTCACCCCTTCAGAATGGCCCCATCAAATTATTTCATAGGTCAAAAGAGATCCAAACCCATTCTATTTTCAGGTTCCCGGTATGTTCAAAAATGAAAAAAATAAAATGCCTACACAATGGTCCGCATTTTGTAGTATATTTAAAATGTTTAGATTTAACACATCACTACTTTTTAACATGTACACATAGAAAATACCTGCATGTATAGGCTCATGGGAAGAATATGTAAACATAGGGTTCTTTATGAATTTTAGGTCCACGTCCTCCCTTGTTCCCTTCAGTGATAGCTCCTTGGTCAAGTCACCTTCCCAGATACAAGCTTGAGATCAGTTAATGTTCCTAAGCTTTAACCTAATTTATTCATGTTTGATTTTCATGACTGTATCTTGTATACTTTGAGGCACAAAAGTATCACCCTCTTTCCTGTTCAAATTCTGGGCCAAGCAGACAACTGAGCGATTAGGTAAAAGAGTCAGCAGCTGGAAAACCAAAAGTGACTTCTATTACTGAAAACATCAAGGTTGGAGGACATAGGTTTGTGTGGTCACCAAAATGGCCTTACTGATGCTCATTCCCAGCTGAAGCTTGAATCCACAGAGCAGATCAGCAGCTTCTCCTTTTCCTTCAGCTCTCTGCGGGCAGACTTCAGATCCTGTTAGATTGGCTCCAACCAATCAAGAATTGGAGGCCTCTCGTCAACGCCCATCAAGTAGGTTATCAGTCTCTCCTCTTTGGGAAGCATAAAGTGCAAACAAGAGGCCAGGAGTGTGTTGGGTACAGAGGAGTAAGGGAAAATGGTTATCCTCAAATAACCTCTACCTGCAATGCTTAAATCTGTAATTACCTGAAGTTGTTGTTGTTGGGTGCCATTGAGTTGATTTCAATACATAGCATCTTTATGTGACAAAACAGAACTGTCCTATATGCTGTAATCTTTAGGGGAGCAGATCGCCAAGACTTTTTCCCACGGAGCCACTGGTTGGGTTCGAACCACCAACCTTTTGTTGTGCCACCAGGTGTCTTCCTGAATGAAGTACGTGAAATTAAAGAAAAAAATCTGCGGGCTCCAGCATGCTAACTAAAGAGCTTCCTGTTGTCAACACAGTCCTTCTGGGGGATTATTCCCCTCAGGGCACCTGAGTCTCTGCCTCCTGCCCCTCCCACCACCCACCCCACACTTTCTGCTCTGTTATTTTATGTAAACTTTGGTCTCCAAACAGGTACAGAAAGGGGGCAGGGCCAGAACATTGCTTCCGATTCTGCTTTTATGCAACTAAGGCCCGACATAACCTGTTGCTTCTTGAGTCAATTCTCACTCAAAGTGACGTTATAGGACAGAGTAGAATTGCCCCATGGGGTTTCCAAGGCTATAATCTGCCACGTCTTTCTCCTGGCAGAGCAGCTGGTAGATTCAAACCACTGAACTTTGGGTTAGCAGCAGAGCGCTTAACCAGGGTTAAGCACCACCAGGGTTCCTTGCAACTAAGGCAGGATCCTAGATTTTAAATGTGAGGGAAATCTGCTGGAGTTTCCCAGCATTCCCCCAATCCCGTTACATGTGCTGTGTACCTGAAGACATAGTTGAGTTTTTTCCCAGAGGCTGATAATCATGAATTTTTGGTGGAGGTGTTGGTTTTCTTCTTTATCTCTCCCTTCATAGAACATAGATGTTTTCATGGAAGGTTGGCAGATGTTAACTCAGATCTTGTAAATCGGATGCCAACTTAAATGAAAACTTTTGTTTTTCCTTCTGTCAAAAAATATAGCATATTAAAATTACAAACTGTTTTCCACTTCTAGAGGGCTACAGTTTTCATTTTGCTTTGTGAGGCTTGCCTTTACAAGTTTGTACCCAACTGAATCTGAGACAGAGCCCCACTTCCTTCCCCTACAGTGTTGTATTGAAAAACCTTTTCCTTTGCTGGGCTCCCTCCACCCCAGCTTTGCGTCTGAATCCTGCTTCTGCTTGGAGGTTATATGTAAACCCCACTGGGCCTGCACAGTATAATTAAGAATGTTGCCGACGTAACTTGTATGAACTCCCTACTTGTAAACCCCTTTAAAAGTAACTTGCTTGTCCACTCTTGGTGAGCAGTCTTGGCGGCAGCAGCTCCGACTGACTCCATTTCCTTGTACAACCAAATAAAGGTGCCTTTTCTGTTCTCCCACCTTGGTCTCTCATTAATTGGCCAATACGAGTTATGCCAAGCAAGAACCTAGGCTTTCCACCTGGTAACAAATCCACAATAACTTGATTAAAAAAAAAATACATTCTGTTTGGGGGCTGTCTTAGTTTATCTAGTGCTGCTATGACAGAAATACCACAGCTGGGTTGCTTTAACAAACAGAAATTTATTTCCTCACAGTTTAGTAGGCTAGAAGTCCGAATTCAGGGCACTGGCTTGATTTAGGAAATAATATTGGAATCATTATTCCTTGTCATTGAAAATACAGAATGTGACCCAGCTGGAGCTGGGCTCACAAGGGCTCACAAGGGCTCACAAGAACTCACAAGGACATATCAACTGGGCACTGAAATAAAGACAATAGCTAGAACAATCTTAGAAAATATCTTTTAGGGAAGAAAATATCTTTAAGGGAACCTTTCACATAAGCCAATCAAACAGAACACAAAAGACTTTCCACTCTTATCTTTTTCTATTCACGTTTAGTGAATAGAAAATTTGTTGGACCAATGAAGACCCTTCTGACAGTCATTACTGAAACCTGTACTGATGATTGTTAAGAAAGATGATTCAAAATGTAGAATCACGTTGATCTAGCAGTTTTTAGCCAATCGGTGAAAAGTTGAAGATTTCAACGATTTTACCCATTCTGTGATGTTAATATATACCAGTGATTCTATAACGTTCCTCGGATTTGGGCAGACATTAGCTCTGGCAGCATGCTTGTCCACTTTCCACTTTTGCCTTTTTGAATATATGCTGAATAAAGCTTTCTTTTGCTTTACTAAACTTTGTGGGCTTTTTTTCCTACAACAGGCTCTAGGGAAGTCTTTCTGTCTCTGTCAGCTTTGTGGGGAGGTCCTTGTATCTTCTCAGCTTCTGTTTCCTGGTTCCTTGGGGATCTTCATGTGGCCTGGCATTTATGTTCCTCCATCTCTGCTTGCTTCCTCTGTGCCTAATCTGCTCTTTTTATAGTATCTCAAAAAGCGATTGACTTAAGGCACATCCTACCCCACACTAATACTGCCACATTAACATAACAAAAACCCCCTTCCCAAATGGGATTGTAACCACAGGTATAAAACCAAAACCAAACCCACTGCCATCAAGTCGATTCCAACTCATAATGACCCTACAGGACAGGGTAGAACTGCCCCATAGTTTCCAAGGAGCACCTGATGGATTCAAACTGCTGACCCTTTGATTAGCAGCCATAGCTCTTAATCACTATGCCACCAGAGTTTCCACCACAGGTAGAGGGTATAGGGATTAGGATTTACAATGCATATTTTGGGGGTAAACAATTCAATCCATAACAGGGGGGCAAACACCTTTCTCTTTTTTTTCTCACCTTTTACATCTTTTTTTACCATGATTTTTAGGAATCAAGTGCATCAGAACTAAGCCGTGTCCCTAAACCGAGAAGAAAAGGACCGCTAAGGGGGGCGGTAGATGGGGACGTTGACTGCTAGTTGGAGGAGAACCCACACCCTAAACTGTGCACGCTTATGACTGGAAGCTAGGAAGGGAGGCCAGAACCCAGCTGTCCGAGAGCCTGGCTTCACAGTCTAGGCCCCATCGGCACCCATATCATTTGTCATCAGCTAACTGGAGACAGCCATGTCATGCTCTGTAAGAAATGTTCCCACTGATGGCTTAAAAAGAATGGCAGCATGACGACAAAGAGTGGCAAGCTGTTATGTACCAACTAGCAAATCTTGCTCTAATACCATCACAATGGAAACCCACAACAGATCAGAATCCAAACAACCCATTTTATGTGGGGAAATGTGGACTTTTCTCCATCCTTAAGGCTGCCATTTCGGTATTAATGTGATTGCAGTGAAACTTTTACAGAGCCCTGGTGGCAAAGTGGTTAAAGCACTGGGCTGCTAACGGAAAGGTCAGCGGTTCGAACCACCAGCCGTTCCACAGGAGAAAGATGTGGCAGTCTGCTTCCATAAAGATTACAGCCTTGGAATCCCTATGGGGCAGTTCTACTGTCCTATAGGGTTGCTACGAGTCAGACTCGACTCGACAGCAACGGGTTTGGTTTGGTTTGTAATGAAACTCTAAGGCAGCGCACACAAAGGGCCTGGAGCACAAGTTAAAATGCAGATTTTGATTGCATAGGTACAGGGTAGGTCCCTGGGTGGTGCAAACCATTAACTGGCTCTACCATTAACCTAAAGGTTGATGGTTTGAATCTACCCAGTGACACCTGGAAGAAAGGCCTGGCGATCTACTTCCATAAATTCTAGCCATTGAAAATCCTATGGAGTGCAGTTCTACTCTGAACCACAATGGGTTGCCATGAGTTGGAATTGAATCAACTCGAAGGCAACAGTTTTTTTGTTTTTTTTTTGGGTTTAGGTCTGGGTGGGGCCTGAGATTCTGCATTCATAATAAGCTCCCAGGTGAGGCCAATATACTGGCCCACAGACCACACCTGGAGTTACAAGCAGTTAAGATATTATCTCCTGTGTGTGTAACAGTACCTTTGAGTCAACTCAATTTCAGAGTAGAACGGCACCCCATTGGGTTTTCAGCAGCTATAATCTATGGGAAAGGAGCCCCGGTGGCACACTGGTTAAGCATGCAGCTGCCAACCAACAGATCAGGGGCTCAAACCCACCAGCTGCTCCACGGGATAAAGATGCGGCAGTGTGCTTCTGTAAAGATCACAGCCTTGGAAACCCTATGGGGCAGTTCTACTCTGTCTCCGTTGACAACAGTGGTTTTTTAAATTATCTATGGAAGTAGATCGCCAGGCCTTTGTGGCAATACACACACACACACACACACACACACACACACACACACACACACAGACAGACACAGAGGTATATAAAAACGATTTCTGGAAGACACTGGACAGACCAGGTAGCCAGTGACATTCTGCCCCGTGCAACAGAAACTAGGAGAAGCAAAAAAAAAAAAAAAAAAAAAAAAATACGTTGCTTCCAACCTTTAAATTAATAACCCTAAGTGAATTTATAAAAGTCATTATCCCCTTCAGTTTTAGATATCGGCCTTAAAAATGGCACAGGCAGGAAACAGTTACCAACATGTAAAGCTTTGTAGGAGGCAAGGGTGATAAATGAATAGGAGGCAGTAATTTACAAAGCCAACCCGGGCGTTGAAGGAACTACAGCCCTCGTGCCCCCATCAATCACTCCCCAAACTCTGGTTTAGCTCTCCCCTGAAAGAGGAGAGGAAAGTTGAGTAACACGTTTAAGAAAAAGAACTCAGCTGTAAGCCGGGACACCTTCCTTTGTTACAAATGAAACAAATCAGGCATATTTATGGCATGCCTCAAAAATGAGTCACATCTGGACTTGCTTTATTTTTCACACCAATAAATCCATGCGTTGCCTCACCAGTCTCTCTTTCCTGTAAATTGTCCACATCCAAAGTGTATATCCCCAAGACCACATTAAATGGAGACACTCACCTTTGAGAAGAAAGTGAATCAAGGAACTTCCTGGAGAGAGTGATATCGAATGGTATCGATAAGATATTATAGAAAAAGCAACGTGTCCAAATATCTCTCCCTAGAGGGAGTGTGATTAAAGAGGAGGGACAGCCAGCACGCTGGCAGAGCAAGTGCCTCCAGAACGCACCCACGTCACATCATTTCAAATTTATTGGTATTTAATTTGATTGGATCCTTCCGGGGTTTGTCTAATATCAGACCGGAACTTATTCATGGAATTTAGCACTTAGGAAAAGGTTTCTGAAATTAGATACAAAGCCCATTTAAAGACGGATATAAAGAATGGTACAAGACTCCTAGGAGGAATGAATCCTAGCCATTCTATTTCTCACCCTGGATTCCATTAGAAATGACCCAAAGGTCAGGCCACGTGCTGAACTGGATCTAGACTCTTCTGTAGGAGTCTCTGGGTGGCACAAACGGTTAAGTGCTAAGCTACTAACCAAAAGGTTGGTGGTTCATGTCCACCCAGTGGCACCTTGGAAGAAAGGCCTGGCAATCTGCTTCCAAAAGCTCCCAGTCATGAGAACCCTGTGGAGCACAGTTCTACTTTGAAACACATGGGGTCACTATGAGTCAGAATTGATTCTAAAGCAATTGGATTTTTGGTTCTTCTTTTAGAACTCACATATTTTCTCCAGATACGTAAATGATAACAGTTTATACTTCCATCTCAAGTTTTAAAGGCCTGATACACACTGAACTGTATTCAGTTTTCATCCTTTCAATAGTTCTGTGACATAAGCATGCTTGACCCCAATATTTTCTCAAATATGGAAGAGGAAACAGGCAGTGAGGGGTTGAAGTCACCGCATAGGTTCAGAGCAAAGCTGGGGCTGGTTCTTGGGCAACTTGATTGGCATCCAGCTACATTCCACTTCTAGTACTGCCTCTTTCCATTATAGTAAGGAGCCCTGCTGGCTCGGTGGGTAAGCACTCGGCTGCTAACCAAAGGATTGGCGATTCGAACCCACCTGCTACGCTGCGGGAGAAAGATGTGGCAGTCCACTTCTGTAAAAATTACTGTCTTGGAAACCCTATAGGGCAGTTCTACTCTGTCCTGCAGGGTCACTATGAGTCAATGGCAACGAATCAATGGGTTTCCATTATAGTGTTGGTGGTTTAAACTCACCCAGCAGCACTGCAGAAGAAAGGCCTGGAGACTGCTTCCATAAAAAATTACAAGAAAACCCTATGTTCTCCTCTGTAACACCGTGAGTCAGAATCAACTTACCAGCAGTGGATTCCATTATAGAGTAAATGTCACAGAAATCTCTGGACAGAGCAAAATAACTAAAAGATTTCCTTTGTTTTTTGGAATATATCATGCATAATAAAAAAAAAGACTCAGCTGAAAGAAATAAGGCATCCATTCTTAGACACATAAAAACAAAAAACAAATCCATTGCCATTCGGTCGATTTTGACTCATAGCGACCCATAGAACAGAGTACAACTTCCCCACTAAGTTTCCAGGGAGTGGCTGGCGGATTCGAACCGCTGATCTTTTGGTTAACAGATGAATGCTTAACTACTGTGGCACCAGGGCTCCATTCTCAGGCACAGAAGTCTTTAAATGGCAAAAGTCAGGGAACATAAAAAACGACAAGGAAAAACGTTTCTTCTACAGAAAAATAATCAGCTGCATCAAACACTTAAAATTGATGGAAAGAATAAAAGAGGCAATTATTTACTGAAGAACCAGTGCAGTTGGTAGAGAATGGGCTGGCAAAAGTACTACTATGGGTATTTTTCACCATGTTTTATTCACCTGTCAATTAGTCACTTGTCAAAGTAATTAGGGTAAATCCCACTGTGAACCTAACTGCCTAAGGAACTTCCTATGGATTCCAGGCCCCGAACTCCTTCCTCACTTTCCATGACTCACCTGGCCTAACTCTTCACTAGATAACACACTGCCTAAATCACTGATTCCTGTTGCATTTTATGACCCCAGTGTCTATGTACTTGGATGCTTTGCAGCTTACTCCAAATCAATATAAAAGCGTTGTGAATTAATTGCTCATGCTCAATAAGTAATAAAGTAAACAAAAACCAAGAGCAATAGAAACTGCTCTCAAATGAACATCCTATAAAGACTGTACAAAAGTGAAGCTCTGAAATATTTTTAGTCTCCAAAATAAAACTAGAGTCAGCAATTAGATTGTCTGACCAAGACAGAGGAGAATCTGAGGGTCTCAGTCACTTTCTGATGCATTCAATGATGTAAACTTCCAGGACCACAGTATCAGGTATGAACTAGGGGACTAATCTTTAGGGGCGCCACAGGCTTTAAACAGACACGTTGTCACATGTATTACAAAAAAAAAAAAACTAAGTGTGGTGCTGGAGGAGACTTCCAAAGTCATCTGTTCATGGATACTTGCGAACATGAGACACTTTTTGACAGATCCATGACAGGTCGTGTGTGCCAGTTATTCATCTTTCATTTTATTTGACCCAAACACCTAAAATAAAAGAGAGGTTGTTAGATCATATAACTAAAATGGTCAGAGCTATTAAGCTTCAGGCACAGCTTGATCTGGAGTTCAAAATATGTCTGCTTGTCACCCTGTGGTGGCTTGCATGTTGCTGTGATGCTGGAAGTTATGCTACTTACCAGTATTTTAAATACCAGCAGGGTCATCCATGGTGGACAGGTTTCAGCAGAGCTTCCAAATGAAGACAGACTAGGAAGAAAGGTCTGGAGATCTACTTCTGAAAATTAGCCAGTGAAAACCCTATGGATCACAACAGAATGTTGTCCCGTATAGTGCTAGACGATGAGCCCTCTAGGTTGGAAGGCACTCAAAATACACAGTGGTCACGACAATGGACTTAAACATAATAATTATCATGAAGATGGTGCAGTACTGGCAAAGTTTCATTTTGCTGTACATGCGGTCACCATGAGTCCTAGCTGACTCTACAGCAACTAATAACATACGCTCTCTCTGTGTGTCTTTTTTTCTTACTTGCATTCCCACGTGTTGGTTCCGTTCTCCTAGAGTCTCTCCTCAAGGCTGTAAGGTGGCTGCAGCAGCTCCAGCCCTTACTCCTCTCCTGTTCTGATCCAGAGACCAAGAGTGTCTGCTGTCTCTTGGCAGCATCAGCAAATTCTATGGCATCTCAGTGTCTTTGATATACCACATGCTCATATGTAAACCTATCTGTGTGGCTAAAGTCTCAGATGGGCCAGGCCTGCGGAGCATGAAGCACTTCAGCTGGGGGTGGGCGTGGGGTGGAGTGGGGGGTAGGGGGTGAAGTCAGCTCCCCAGGAATTGTATGAACCCTGTGGAAGATGGGTGGATCCTTAAACAAAGTTAAGGGCTGTGGTGTCAAGATAACTTGAATCTAAGAAGATGAAGGTTTGGAGCTTCTAAGTGCCATCTTGCCCCAAAGTGGAACCTGGATGCAAGGGCAACATAGAGGGGATAGAAGAGGCAAAACAGACTGATTCCTGTGACAGTATTTGGAGATTTGTCTGAAATTAAATCTACTCTTGGATATTGATTTCACGGGCCAATGAATGTTCTCTTTTGCTTAAGCCAATCTGAGTTATATTCTTTGTCACTGTCCTTATATTATATGGCAGTTATGTGAGTCATATGGGGCTATAGGATTCTAAGATACTGGACAGAGTTTCAAATCTTTTAATTTGAAGTTAGATTAGACATCAAAATCAGATATTTGGTCTACAGGGCTCTAGATTTTTTACTTAGCCTTTAGAGATTGATTGTTGTTGTTAGGTGTTCTTGAGTTGGTTCCGACTCATAGCGACCCTCTAGACAACAGAACAAAACACTGCCCGGTCCTGCACCATCCTCACAACCGTTATGCTTGAGCCCATTTTTGTAGCTACTGTGTCAATCCATCTCGTTGAAGGTCTTCCTTTTTTGTGCTGACCCTCTACTTTACCAAGCATGATGTCCTTCTCCAGGGACTGGTCCCTCCTGATAACATGTCCAAAGTACCTGAGACAAAGTCTTGTCATACTTGCTTCTAAGGAGCACTCTTCCTGTAGTTCTTCCATGACAGATTTGTTCATTGCAGTCCATGGTATATTCAATATTCTTTACCAACACCATAATTCAAAGTCATCAGTTCTTCTTTGATATTCCGTATTCATTGTCCAGGTTTCACATTCACATGAAGTGACTGAAAACAGCATGGCTTGGGGTCAGGTGCACCTTAATCCTCAATGTGACGTCTTTGCTTTTTAACACTTTCAAGAGGCCTTTTGCAGTAGATTTGCCTGATGCAATGTGTCGTTCAATTTCTTGAGATTGATACACACCTTAAATTATGGGCAAATATATATAAGTGTGTGTTCTGTGCATGCAGAATAAAGCCCAGAGTTTGCATCAGAATCCTAAAAGGGATTGATGCTCGCAAGACTTATTATGAGCCTCAGGTACAAGCGTATGTGTTCCTGGAACCCTGGTGTTAACTGTTTAAGCTACTTTCTCATAAGTAACACCCCTTTTAGTTTCTTTGGAAAGTTTAGCCAGGGTGTCACTAATTATAAGAATCCCTGGTGGTGCAACAGTTCAGTGCTCTGCCGCTAACGGAAAGGTCATTGGTTTGAACCCACCAGCCACTTTATGGGAGAAAAGACCTGGTTATCTGCTTCTGTGAAGCTTATAGCATAGGAAACACTTTGGGGCAGTTCTGTCACATGAGATCGCTATGAATCAGAATCGACTTGACGGCACACAACAACACTGATCATTAACTGTAGATCCCTGGTGGCACAAACAGTTTGCACTCAACTGCCAACCTGAAGGTTAGTGGTTCAAACCCACCCAGCGGTACCATGGAAGATAGGCCTGGCAATCTGCTTCTGTTAAGATTACAGCCAAGAAAACCCTATGGAGCAGTTCTACTCTGTAACATGTGGGATCTCCATGAGTCAGAACTGACTCAATAGCAACTAACAACAACATCACCTTTGACCTAATTCTTGATACTCCCGCTATCCTGAATAGTGTGTCTTTTTTCTCTCTGCACATCACCTGCCCTTGAATTTCAGTTTCAGATGATCTAAACTTGAAACCTATTTGTTCTTTAAGGCTTAGTTCACATGCTCTTTCCTTCACAAAGTCTCCCTCTTTCCACCTAGTATTCAAATCACCTGGAAGCATAAACAAAGTGATTGTTAATTCTTCAAGGAATTGTGGGAAAACGCATGTCATTGTTTGCCAAAGACTGCATACTATTGGTGGAATATGAGAAGCTATTTTAGGAAATATGGAGGAATCATTTTAATTTTAATAGTGATGTATTTAATTTAAATAAAATACAAATTTTATCTATAGCAAGTATTACTCACTTATGGTTTCTGGAAAATTATTGCTAAGAATAAGGCTGAATTTCAAAAATGATTTAATTTAAAGCCAATTAAAAACGTAAATACATAAAGGTAAGTTGGCACCTGAGTATAACAAAAATCTTGAAGGTGATGCACCAATAGTTATTCAAATAGATGAAGAACATTTACCCCAAAGATTTAAGTGAGTTTCTCATCGAGGTCTTATTAGTGACAAAGCTAGTTCTAAACTCGAATCTTCTGACTTTTGTCAAATATTCATCTCCCCCCAAGTCCTCATCCCTTTATGTCTTTTATCTCTTCTAGAAGACTCTGGTCTTTATAGGTGTATCCCTAACAATAAATTATACAATTTAATTGGCACTTGCTTAGTTTATCACCCATATTGCCTCACCTAGATCTCACAACAGCCTCAATAATCCCATGAAATTGAACTGGGCACTTGAATTATCTATGTTCTACATCTCTCTACTCAACATCTAGCCCTCCCCTACCTGCCCGAGATGAATAACATCAGCATCACATGAGAGTTGGTGGGAGAGGTGGAAGCTCTTATCCCATCCCAGACCTTTGGAGTCAGAAACTGCCGTTTAACAAGGTCCCTGGGGCATTCAGATGCACGCTAAGTTTGAGAAGCACTGTTGTACTTTCCCGAAATTGGGGTTTAGGGAGGCTACCTAGTAAGAGGTTCTGTATGTGCCCCAAAGGGACCAGCACAGAAACTGGCACAAAGCTCAAGGGATATGTTTGTCAAATGAATGAGGGGTAAATAAAACGTTGATCAGTAGCTAAGGTTGGGTGACTTGAGGCTGCTCTTTCTTTTGACTTCCTTTTCTGTGAATGCCTTTTGGAGGAGAGTATTAAAGGAAAGAACCATAAAGTCAGAGTCTTAACTTTTGTTCTGTCCAACCCACAGTAGATGCCACGATGGACCACGGAAATTATTATCAAACTCTGAGTCTGCATGGCTTAGGCGTGATTAGCTACAGCAGTATTGTTAAGTGTTACTTTGTAAACACGAGCTCTTCTGAGGGAGCTGCATTAATTGATTTATTCAGATAGCCTTGTGGGTCGGACTAATTGAGTAATTAAGAACTTGATTGCTAATTACCTTCACTGGGGAATAATCACAGGCAGAAGCCTGAGGTGAGAAAGTGAGATATTTTGTTGGAGCCAAACATAAGCTGCTGGGGGTGGTGAGGGATGGGGTTTCTCTTGCTTTAACTCCTGCTGCAGAGAATACAAGATGAAAGATTGAATCTCTTTGAAATCACCCTTTTTTTTTGGAAACTCTAGCTGCTATTGGGAGCTCTAGTGGCGAAGTGGTTAAGAGCTTGGCTGCTAACCAAAAGGTTGGCAGTTTGAAACCACCAGTTGCTCCTTGGGGGGGTTAGTTCTACTCTTTCCTATAGGGTCGCTATGAGTTGGAATCGACTCAATGGGACACAACAACAAGAAGCTGCTATTGATAACTACTCTTTATTTTTTTCATTGTTTTTAAAAATATGTTTCTTTGTCATTATGCATGTGAAGCTACCTCTGAAAATTTAGTTACGTATTTAAATTGATCATAAATGTTAAAATCTGATAACAAAAGCAGAAAATATTGATCTTTCTTATATTATGTATTAACCACAGTGCTAAATACTTTTTATGTATTAATAATTCATTTAATCAACAACCCAAATGAGATAGATAACCTTTTACATTACTAGTTAAAAGAGTAATAAATTGAGATTGGAACTAGCATAAAGCTTGCTCAAGGATACACAGATATTAAGTGGTGGAGATACAATTTTAAATCAGAGTGTCTGACTCTACAGCCCACACTATCAGAACTTCAATAATGTTGTTCTGTTTTTGGATTCGATTGTTTCTGATAAGAAGCAGTGGATAGTTAAATGATTGTTTCCCTGTATGCACTGTATTACTTTTCTCTGACTGCTTTCTAGTCTCTTTTTTATCTTTAGTTTTTATCAGTTTAACTATGATGTACCTACATGTGGTTTTATTTGTATCAATCCTTTTTTTGCATTTTCTGAGTTTCTTAAATCTATGGATTGATGTCTCTCACCAAATTTGGGAAATATTTGACCATTATTTCTTTAAGATTTCTCTGCCCCACTCTTTCTTTTCATGTTCTGAGACTCCAGTTGCACGTATGTTAGACATCTTGATATTGTTCCATAGGTCCCTGAGACTCTTTATCTTCTTAATCTTTTTTTCTTTCTGTAATTTAGATTGGATATTTTCTGTTGATCTGTCTTTAAGTTTATTGATTCTTTTCTCTGTTACCTACTTTACACCATTAACCCCATACAGTGATTTTTTTTAACTCAGTTGTTATTTTTAAATTTTAGAGTTTCTATTTATTTCTCTTTTAATAATTTATATTTCTCTGCTGAGATTTCCAATCTTTTAATTTCATTACAAGCACATTTTTCTTTACATTTTCCAGCCTAGTTATAAAAGCTGTTTAAAATCTTTGCAAATTCCAATACCTGGGCTCAAGATTGGTCTCCATTGATTGTCTTTTCTCTTGATATTAAGTCATATTTTCCTGTGTCATGGAATAATGAGTAATTTAGATTACACCCTTGATATTGTGAATGGTATGCTGTAGAAATTTTTAATTCTGTTAAACTCCTCTGAAGATTTTTTTTTTTTTTTAAAGCAGGACATTAACTTGGCTGAACTCAAATCATAAGATTCTGTCTCCCCTGCTTTGGGCAGCAGCTAACATTTCAGTTTGGTTCTTTTAACGTTACATGAGCTTCTTGAATTCTTCCCTATGAAAACGTGGCTTTAGAATCAGCCAGGGATTTGGAATGAGCTGATAGAATATAGTGCTGCCTCTGTCTGGCTCTTTCCTTTCTGTTATTTCCTCCATTTCACTTTTCAGTGGCTGTGATTGCTTCAAGCCCTATCTCTGCTTATCCCAGCCAGCAAGACTGCAGATTTTCTATCATAGTTTTAGCTGTTCCACATAGTGAAGACTGGGGCCTGGCCTTGGGATGAAAGCCATCAAAAATGGGAAGCTAACCCAGTGGTATTCCCTTCTCCCATGTGTTGACTACCCTCACTTTTTGCCTGCCTTTGTTCACTCTCCACTGTCTTTAGTCAGTTGTTTTTATAGCTTGTCCAGAATGTGTAGTTGTCATCCGAGCAAGTGTTGGTCAGAAAGGAGCTGCTTAGATGCACCAGAAGGGGAAATTCTACAATCACATTCTTATTCTCTGTTCTATCTATGAAGCAATAGTCAAGAAATCAAAAGACGCATTGCTTTGGGCAAGTCTGCTGCAAAAGACCTCTTTAAATTGTTGAAAAGCAAAGATGTCACCTTGGAAGCTAAGATGCGCCTGACCAAAGCCATGGTATTTTCAATCGCCTCATATGCATGTGAAAGCTGGAAGATGAATAAGGAAGACCAAAGAAGAATTGACACCTTTGAATTGTGGTGCTGGCAAAGAATATTGAATATACCATGGACTGCCAAAAGAACAAACAAATCTGTCTTGGAAGAAGTACAACCAGAATGCTCCTTA